>NC_068421.1:90494671-90524671 GCF_023373465.1 Oncorhynchus keta | reverse complement strand
GGCTATCTGCCGCCCCACCACTCTAACCACTAGGCTATCTGCCTCCCTCCACTCTAACCACTAGGCTGCCTGCCGCCCCTCCACTCTAACCACTAGGCTATCTGCCGCCCCACCACTCTAACCACTAGGCTATCTGCCGCCCCTCCACTCTAACCACTAGGCTACCTGCCGCCCCACCACTCTAACCACTAGGCTATCTGCCGCCCCTCCACTCTAACCACTAGGCTACCTGCCGCCCCTCCACTCTAACCACTAGGCTATCTGCCGCCCCTCCACTCTAACCACTAGGCTATCTGCCGCCCCACCACTCTAACCACTAGGCTATCTGCCGCCCCTCCACTCTAACCACTAGGCTACCTGCCGCCCCTCCACTCTAACCACCAGGCTACCTGCCGCCCCACCACTCTAACCACTAGGCTATCTGCCGCCCCTCCACTCTAACCACCAGGCTACCTGCCGCCCCTATTAATTGATGGTGAAGGCCTAAAGATTCAAGTAAAAGACCTAAATGTGTTTCTTTTCATTTTCTTGTGTCTGGGAAGGAATTCCATTTGGAGACTCTCTTACGGAACTGTAGAACCTGTATCTTGTATTCTAAGATTCTAAGAGGGGCTATTTTCATGATGTGTATCTGCAGTGAATCCAACATATGGAATCATCTGAGAGGTGTTTACAACTCATCCCAGAAATAGTATAACGTGAGCCGAAGTTGACAGAGGATTCTGTCAGGTCATGGAAAGCCTTATTATACTGCTATGTTGCTGTTTATCCAACTGAGCAGTCATAACTGATATTCAGAGTACCTACAGACTAAGGCTTGTTTTAATGCTGTTGTTCTTCCTATTTACTGCTGTTGAATAGTGATCCACTTCTTAACAGTGCTCCAAAAGTGATGCAGTATCTCAACGTACAGTAGAACAGATGGTTCTCCACATACAGTAGAACAGATGGTTCTCCACATACAGTAGAACAGATGGTTCTCAATGTACAGTAGAACAGATGGTTCTCAACATACAGTAGAACAGATGGTTCTCCACATACAGTAGAACAGATGGTTCTCCACATACAGTAGAACAGATGGTTCTCCATGTACAGTAGAACAGATGGTTCTCCACATACAGTAGAACAGATGGTTCTCCACATACAGTAGAACAGATGGTTCTCCACGTACAGTAGAACAGATGGTTCTCCACGTACAGTAGAACAGATGGTTCTCCATGTACAGTAGAACAGATGGTTCTCAACATACAGTAGAACAGATGGTTCTCAACATACAGCAGAACAGATGGTTCTCAACAAACAGTAGAGCAGATGGTTCTCCACATACAATAGAACAGATGGTTCTCAACATACAATAGAACAGATGGTTCTCAACATACAGTAGGACAGAGAACAACTGCATTAGAGGACTATGTGTTAAACTAATGCAGTGACCTACAGTATATTCCTAGCATTGTTGTTTTTTATTGTGTCCTAATCATTTACATTCATATGTGTTTTTTTCCCCTAAATTGTCACAACATGTACTATACATCTGCTTTGAGAGTTTCTTAGACAAAGACTGTTCAGTTTGAGGACAGAGGAATCGGGAAGACTGACATATCCCCAGCAAATTAGATGTGAATATCTGAAGCTACTTGGGTAAATGTATGAATAGCAGGAATAGAGATGGACCACATCTGAAGCTGGCCATCTTAGTTAAAGCCTTCACATCTGATTTAGACCGAAGCCTGAAGGACAAATCCCACTGTCAGAAACGTTATGATATACCGACCAAAATTTCCAATTGCAAATCAAATTCAAAAAGATTGTTCTTTCGGCTGACGTAAAGAGCTTAAAAATATGACTTTTAAACTTGTCAATTTGGCTCCGCCAGAAATGTCAGGGATAGTTCCAGTTCTCAGTCGATTAGCTCCCTCCGTCCTAACATGCTGACAGATCAGGAACATTTGGTTTTAATCAAAGAGTAAAACTGGACAGACAAAAAGTGTTTCTGATGTGAGTCTGTGTGTGCTTGTTTGGTTTTACTAATGTTGTATTTTTCATATTACCTTTATTTAACCAGGCAAGTCAGTTAAGAACACAATCTTATTTTCAATGACAGCCTGGGTTAACTGCCTGTTCAGGGGCAGAATGACAGATTTGTACCTTGTCAGCTCGGGGGTTTGAACTCGCAACCTTCTGGTTACTAGTCCAACGCTCTAACCACTAGGCTACGCTGCCGCCCCGGCAGTATTCAGAAAGTTGAGCAGGGCGTTTCTTTAGAATGTGTCAGTATTCTGTTTTGGTGGTCACTGTGATGGCCAGCAATATGTGCCTGTTGGTCTCCCCTCAAAAGTCCTTGTCTTCTACCAGTCATTGATGACGGGTCAGAATTAGATTTCAACATAAGCAGAGGTTTTGGTGGTGTGTATTGTTTAGTTTATGGCTGGGATAGAATGGGAAAGGGAAATAGCCATTTCAACACGATCTTAGTAATGACCGTATGACATTGTGTAAGAGTCTACTCTTAATTTCTTAATGATATAATTAAGCAATATGGCACGAAGGGGTGTGGTATATGGCCAATATACCACGGCTAAGCTCTGTTCTTAAGCACGACGCAACGTGGAGCCCTTAGCCGTGGTATATTGGCCATATATCACAAACCCCCAAGGTGTCTTATTGCTATTATAAACTGGTTACCAATGTAATTAGAGCAGTAAAAATACATGTTTTGTCATACCTGTGGTATGCAGTCTGATATACCACGGCTGTTAGCCAATCAGCATTCAGGGCTCAAAACCCCCAGTTTATAAGTAGTTATTTAATCAAATTGTTGTGTGTAAAAGCGTATTATGTTTGGGTCAGAGACTATAGAAACATACAGGAAATGCATGTATTGCCAAGGAATTACAGCTATCTATAAGTAAAACAAAGAGCTTTGAGAATGCAAAGAGAATGTCTCTGGCATTTCCTGTAAACAACTTGTTGAGCAACAATGATCTCTCTCCTTCTCCTTGAGATCTTTATTAGTCTATAAAAGCTGCCTTATTTACATAACCTTGCTCCTTGACAGGATTTGAATAGATTCAGAAGCACTGGTATGTTTTCAGCTGGCTACAACTCAATTTAGACAGGATTTGAACTGATTCAGAAGCACCGGTATGTTTTCAGCTGGCTACAACTCAATTTAGACAGGATTTGAATAGATTCCGAAGCACCGGTATGTTTTCAGCTGGCTACAACTCAATTTAGACAGGATTTGAATAGATTCAGAAGCACCGGTATGTTTTCAGCTGGCTACAACTCAATTTAGACAGGATTTGAACTGATTCAGAAGAGCTGGTATGTTTTCAGCTGGCTACAACTCAATTTAGACAGGATTTGAATAGATTCAGAAGAGCTGGTATGTTTTCAGCTGGCTACAACTCAATTTAGACAGGATTTGAACTGATTCAGAAGAGCTGGTATGTTTTCAGCTGGCTACAACTCAATTTAGACAGGATTTGAATAGATTCAGAAGCACTGGTATGTTTTCAGCTGGCTACAACTCAATTTAGACAGGATTTGAACTGATTCAGAAGAGCTGGTATGTTTTCAGCTGGCTATAATTCAATTTAGACAGGATTTGAACTGATTCAGAAGAGCTGGTATGTTTTCAGCTGGCTACAACTCAATTTAGACAGGCCTGTGTGCTATAGTATTTCTCTCCCTCTCTTCCGTCTCTCTCTCTCTCCTCTCTCTCTCTCCTTTCCCTCCCTCTCTCTCTCTCTCTCTCTCTCTCTCTCTCTCTCTCTCTCTCTCTCTCTCTCTCTCTCTCTCTCTCTCTCTCTCTCTCTCCCCCCTCCCTCTCTCTCTCCCCCTCCCCCTCTCTCTCTCCTCTCTCTCTCTCTCTCTCTCTCTCTCTCTCTCTCCTCTCTCTCCCCTCCCTCTCTTTCTCTCCTCTCTCTCTCTCTCTCTCTCTCTCTCTCTCTCTCTCTCTCTCTCTCTCTCTCTCTCTCTCTCTCTCCCCCTTCACTCTCTCTCTCCCCCTCCCCTCTCTCTCTCTCTCCCCTCCCTCCCTCTCTCTCTCTCTCTCTCTCTCTCTCTCTCTCTCTCTCTCTCTCTCTCTCTCTCTCTCTCTCCCATCTCTCTCCCTCTCTCCCCTCTCTCTCTCTCCCCTATCTCTCCCCCTCTCTCTCTCTCTCTCTCTCTCTCTCTCTCTCTCTCTCTCTCTCTCTCCCCTCTCTCTCTCTCTCTCTCTCTCTCTCTCTCTCTCTCTCCCCTCCCTCTCTCTCTCCCCCTCTCTCTCTCTCCCCTATCTCTCTCTCTCTCTCTCTCTCTCTCTCTCTCCTCTCTCTCTCTCTCTCTCTCTCTCTCTCTCCCTCTCTCTCTCTCTCTCTCTCTCTCTCTCTTCTCTCTCTCTCTCCCCTCCCCTCTCTTCTCTCTCTCTCTCTCTCTCTCTCTCTCTCTCTCTCTCTCTCTCTCTCTCTCTCTCTCTCTCTCTCTCTCTCTGTCTCTCTCTCCCTCTCTCTCTCTCTCTCTCTCATCTCCCCCCCCCCTCTCTCTCTGTAACCCAATAACACTTTAATTTATATTCTATAGAGGTTCAACATGTGATTACACATATTTTGTGCAAATCACTCTGAACACATACGTCTCATGACCCAAATCAGGTTAAAAGCCCTCCTGCTGCCATATGGGAGAAGGCATGCCAGGAGTCAATGCTTTTCACATTCTTTCCTTCTTTCTCTCTCTCTCTCTCTCTCTCTCTCTCTCTCTCTCTCTCTCTCTCTCTCTCTCTCTCTCTCTCTCTCTCTCCTTCTTTCTCTCTCACTTTTATTTGAAGAGATCATCCAGCTTGTTCCAGTCCACCTGGAAAATTGCACACAGACCCTGGGACAATTACGATTTCAACCTTTATAAGGGTACATTGAAATTCCCAGAACATGGCTGTAATTCTAGCATGAACCAGGTGTTGCTCGCTGGAGACCTAGACCTCCCATATTTGAACACTTAAGATCTGAAGTTTGTTCAATGTTAAATATCACTGAGGGTTTTAAAGGCTGTGATTAATGTCCACACGGAACAGATCTGAAACACAAATCAAATGTAAACGTAACAGTGTGTTAATGTGATCATATAGGTGTAACCGGGATCAATAACTATAAAACATAGTCAACACAAGAGCAAAAACGTTTATAAACGGATAGCAATCAATCAGAAATGTGTCGGTACAAAATTCAAAGATCGGCCTACCTTTTAGTGTCTTGTGTTTTCAGAAGGAATAATATAAACGTCCTTGTCTTCAACATTTTTTGTTTAAAGGAAACTAGGATACCCAAACTAGCTCGAAAAAAACAGAGGTGTTTTCCATCATAATTAAAGGTTAAATAAAAATACAAAATAAATGAACTTTCTATAATTACCACCCCAACAGTCGTTTATTAGGTTTTACTCATTACACAGACTAATAAATGGCTTGTCAGTGGATATGGAAGGACATTTTGTAGTGCGTATAATTATATAATAGCATCATTTAAACTACCATTTAATAATTTAGACTAAATTGCGCTGACCTTGATACTGTGTAAGAATTCCCAAATAGCCTAGTTTTACTACTGTGTTCAAATTCCCAAACAGCCTAGATTTGATACTGTGTTCAAATTCCCAAACAGCCTAGATTTGTCCCTCTGCTCTAAGTCTCGACAGGACTCAAAGTGATGAGGTGCCACACGTGCAACGTTGGTGGGAGTGTCTGCCGCGAGTAGAAATCTACTCCTCTCCTGCGGACAGCTAGCAGCCACCTCTCCATTCCCAAAGCGGACTCTCAAAATCAACGAGAGGAATTGACACGGGCTGAATAGGACTTCAAACAAATCTGTTGTAGAGAAAGTGATCTTATTTAGACTGTTTTCAGCCAACAGAATGGCAGTGTGGCGGGTTACGGTTGTCTTGATGTGGTATTTGATCGCGTTGAGCTCTGCGCGCAGGACTGGTGCTGAAGACGGAGAGGTTTTGGAGAAAACGAACAGCGCGAGATGTACTTCGCGCTGCTTCAGTCTGCACATGACACAACTCACAGCATCTTTTAAACATCTTCAGGTAAAATCTTTACATTTGATTAAAACCGTTAATGTGGACGAATTTTACACAAACACTTTGATGTTTGAGAGTATGAACCCGCGCTCACGTTGCGCGTATTTAGTGTTGTTCATGGCATTTCGTTTTATTCAGTGTGTTAGGGCTATGTTGAATAGAAATAAGCATTACATGCACAATAACCAAAACTGAGTAGCATGTCATATGTGGGTAACATCCATTTTAACGCTACGACTCAAGCTGTTCAACATTTGTGACAATACTCGTTGGGGAGGTAAAGACCATCGAAAGCCATATTATCCTTAACCTCTTCAACATGTGCGTTCGCTTTAGTGGGTGGGAAAGTCATTAAGCACCACACTTTTTCTGACTTCAGTCTGACTGAATGGGATGTAAGGCGTGAGTGGGGGGCCGGAGCTAGGGGTGTGTGTGTGAGTGGAGGGGGAGGGGGGGCTGGTTTTGGAACTGGCTAAGGCATTAGATCCGTGGCCACCTGGGTGCAGGGTGGAGGGGTAATGAGGGTGGCCTCTGAATGACTGGGAGTCCAGTCCCCGCTCTGGGCTGAGAGGTGTCGGCGTGCTGCTGATTCACAGCTCTGAAGAGGGAGGGAGGGATGGTGGGGCTGGCTGAGGGAGGGATGGATGGTGGGCCTGGCTGAGGGAGGGATGCTGGGGGGGCTGGCTGAGGGAGGGATGGAGGTGGGGCTGGCTGAGGGAGGTATGGAGGTGGGGCTGGCTGAGGGAGGGATGGAGGTGGGGCTGGCTGAGGGAGGTATGGAGGTGGGGCTGGCTGAGGGACGGGTGGAGGTGGGGCTGGCTGAGGGAGGGATGGAGGTGGGGCTGGCTGAGGAGGATGGAGGTGGGGCTGGCTGAGGGAGGGATGGAGGTGAGGCTGGCTGAGGGAGGGATGGAGGTGGGGCTGGCTGAGGGAGGGATGGAGGTGTGGCTGACTGAGGGAGGGATGGAGGTGGGGCTGGCTGAGGGAGGGATGGAGGTGGGGCTGACTGAGGGAGGGATGGAGGTGGGGCTGGCTGAGGGAGGGATGGAGGTGGGGCTGGCTGAGGGAGGGATGGAGGTGGGGCTGACTGAGGGAGGGATGGAGGTGGGGCTGGCTGAGGGAGGGATGGAGGTGGGGCTGGCTGAGGGACGGGTGGAGGTGGGGCTGGCTGAGGGGGGATGGAGGTGGGGCTGACTGAGGGAGGATGGAGGTGGGGCTGGCTGAGGGAGGGATGGAGGCGGGGCTGGCTGAGGGAGGGATGGAGGTGGGGCTGACTGAGGGAGGGATGGAGGTGGGGCTGGCTGAGGGAGGGATGGAGGGGGGGCTGGCTGAGGGAGGGATGGTGGGGCTGGCTGAGGGAGGGATGGATGGTGGGCCTGGCTGAGGGAGGGATGGTGGGGCTGGCTGGCTGAGGCAGGGATGGAGGTGGGGCTGGCTGAGGGACGGATGGAGGTGGGGCTGGCTGAGGGAGGGATGGAGGTGGGGCTGGCTGAGGGAGGTATGGAGGTGGGGCTGGCTGAGGGACGGGTGGAGGTGGGGCTGGCTGAGGGAGGGATGGAGGTGGGGCTGGCTGAGGGAGGATGGAGGTGGGGCTGGCTGAGGGAGGGATGGAGGTGAGGCTGGCTGAGGGAGGGATGGAGGTGGGGCTGGCTGAGGGAGGGATGGAGGTGGGGCTGGCTGAGGGAGGGATGGAGGTGGGGCTGGCTGAGGGAGGGATGGAGGTGGGGCTGGCTGAGGGAGGGATGGAGGTGGGGCTGGCTGAGGGAGGGATGGAGGTGGGGCTGGCTGAGGGAGGGATGGAGGTGGGGCTGACTGAGGGAGGGATGGAGGTGGGGCTGGCTGAGGGAGGGATGGAGGTGGGGCTGGCTGAGGGAGGGATGGAGGTGGGGCTGGCTGAGGGAGGGATGGAGGTGGGGCTGGCTGAGGGAGGGATGGAGGTGGGGCTGGCTGAGGGAGGGATGGAGGTGGGGCTGGCTGAGGGAGGGATGGAGGTGGGGCTGACTGAGGGAGGGATGGAGGTGGGGCTGGCTGAGGGAGGGATGGAGGTGGGGCTGGCTGAGGGAGGGATGGAGGTGGGGCTGGCTGAGGGAGGGATGGAGAGGGGCTGGCTGTGGGAGGGATGGAGGTGGGGCTGGCTGAGGGAGGGATGGAGGTGGGGCTGACTGAGGGAGGGATGGAGGTGAGGCTGGCTGAGGGAGGATGGAGGTGGGGCTGGCTGAGGCAGGGATGGAGGTGGGGCTGGCTGAGGGAGGGATGGAGGTGGGGCTGAGGGAGGGATGGTGGGGCTGGCTGAGGGAGGGATGGAGGTGGGGCTGGCTGAGGGAGGGATGGAGGTGGGGCTGGCTGAGGGAGGGATGGAGGTGGGGCTGGCTGAGGGAGGGATGGAGAGGGGCTGGCTGAGGGAGGGATGGAGGTGGGGCTGGCTGAGGGAGGGATGGAGAGGGGCTGGCTGAGGGAGGGATGGAGGTGGGGCTGGCTGAGGGAGGGATGGAGGTGGGGCTGGCTGAGGGAGGGATGGAGAGGGGCTGGCTGAGGGAGGGATGGAGGAGGGGCTGGCTGAGGGAGGGATGGAGGTGGGGCTGGCTGAGGGAGGGATGGAGGTGGGGCTGGCTGAGGGAGGGATGGAGGTGGGGCTGGCTGAGGGAGGGATGGAGGTGGGGCTGGCTGAGGGAGGGATGGAGGTGGGGCTGGCTAAGGGAGGGATGGAGAGGGGCTGGCTGAGGGAGGGATGGAGGTGGGGCTGGCTGAGGGAGGGATGGAGAGGGGCTGGCTGAGGGAGGGATGGGGGTGGGGCTGGCTGAGGGAGGGATGGAGTGGGGCTGGCTGAGGGAGGGATGGAGGTGGGGCTGGCTGAGGGAGGGATGGAGAGGGGCTGGCTGAGGGAGCTGTAGAGTAAAATGAAACAACTTGTATATAGGCTATACCTACTAGCTTGAATCCTTCTAGCTATAAGGACCTAATCCTTAAGGATAAATGACAATTTATTAGATCACATAAAGTACAACATGTCTTATTTAACTTGTTTGTCTTATTATTGTTACCCTTCTGATTGGACCGATTGACAACATCCTCCAATAGGAGAATATGTTGTGTACTGTTACCCCTCTGATTGGACCGATTGACAAAATCCTCCAATAGGAGAATATGTTGTGTACTTTAGGCTCAAATGCTCCCAGGAATCTATTGTAGTACAGTTATAACATAACATTTCTATCCAAGTAGATTCTTATCAGATCTGTGAATTTTTTAAATGAATGATAATGTGAGTTTGAGATATGATGTGACTTCATATGCTGTGTGGTGGAACCACAGACATTTCAGGATAACCAACAAGCTCTCACAGTCTCACTGCAGAGTTAGACGTTCATTCACGTTTTTCTCCAAATGTCAAATTTCAAAGTGTCTTTGACACCGTGGGTTGACTCTTTCTGGTCCGTGTCGTTTCATTTCTTTAAACGTTGTTTGAAATGTAAAATGTAAAAAGATTAAGGGTTAAGGCATTGGATAGGGTTAAAACATTTAAGTTTAGGCACTCATTCCAAATGGTTGCGGTATGGGTTAAGGTTTGGGTTAAGGTATGGGTTAAGGTATGGGTTAAGGTATGTGTTAAGGTTTGGGTTAAGGTATGGGTTAAGGTTTGGGTTAAGGTATGGGTTAAGGTTTGGGTTAAGGTATGGGTTAAGGTATGGGTTAAGGTATGGGTTAAGGTTTGTGTTAAGGTATGGGTTAAGGTATGGGTTAAGGTTTGGGTTAAGGTATGGGTTAAGGTTTGGGTTAAGGTTTGGGTTAAGGTATGGGTTAAGGTATGGGTTAAGGTATGTGTTAAGGTTTGGGTTAAGGTATGGGTTAAGGTTTGGGTTAAGGTATGGTTTAAGGTTTGGGTTAAGGTATGGGTTAAGGTATGGGTTAAGGTATGGGTTAAGGTATGGGTTAAGGTTTGGGTTAAGGTATGAGTTAAGGTATGGGTTAAGGTTTGGGTTAAGGTATGGGTTAAGGTATGGGTTAAGGTATGGGTGAAGGTTTGGGTTAAGGTATGGGTTAAGGTTTGGGTTAAGGTATGGGTTAAGGTATGGGTTAAGGTATGGGTTAAGGTTTGGGTTAAGGTATGGGTTAAGGTATGGGTTAAGGTATGGGTTAAGGTTTGGGTTAAGGTATGGGTTAAGGTTTGGGTTAAGGTATGGGTTAAGGTATGGGTTAAGGTATGGGTTAAGGTTTGGGTTAAGGTATGGTTTAAGGTTTGGGTTAAGGTATGGGTTAAGGTATGGGTTACGGTTTGTGTTAAGGTATGGGTTAAAGTATGGGTTAAGGTTTGTGTTAAGGTATGGGTTAAAGTATGGGTTAAGGTTTGTGTTAAGGTATGGGTTAAGGTATGGGTTAAGGTTTGGGTTAAGGTATGGGTTAAGGTATGGGTTAAGGTTTGGGTTAAGGTATGGGTTAAGGTTTGGGTTAAGGTATGGGTTAAGGTATGGGTTAAGGTATGGGTTAAGGTTTGGGTTAAGGTATGGGTTAAGGTTTGGGTTAAGGTATGGGTTAAGGTATGGGTTAAGGTTTGGGTTAAGGTATGGGTTAAGGTTTGGGTTAAGGTATGGGTTAAGGTTTGGGTTAAGGTTTGGGTTAAGGTATGGGTTAAGGTATGGGTTAAGGTTTGGGTTAAGGTATGGGTTAAGGTATGGGTTAAGGTTTGGGTTAAGGTATGGGTTAAGGTATGGGTTAAGGTTTGGGTTAAGGTATGGGTTAAGGTATGGGTTAAGGTTTGGGTTAAGGTATGGGTTAAGGTATGGGTTAAGGTATGGGTTAAGGTATGGGTTAAGGTATGGGTTAAGGTATGGGTTAAGGTATGGGTTAAGGTATGGGTTAAGGTATGGGTTAAGGTATGGGTTAAGGTATGGGTTAAGGTATAGGTTAAGGTTTGGGTTAAGGTATGGGTTAAGGTATAGGTTAAGGTATGGGATAAGGTATGGGTTAAGGTATGGGTTAAGGTTTGGGTTAAGGTATGGGTTAAGGTATGGGTTAAGGTATAGGTTAAGGTATGGGTTAAGGTATGGGTTAAGGTATAGGTTAAGGTATGGGTTAAGGTATGGGTTAAGGTATGGGTTAAGGTATGGGTTAAGGTATGGGTTAAGGTATGGGTTAAGGTTTGGGTTAAGGTATGGGTTAAGGTATGGGTTAAGGTATGGGTTAAGGTATGGGTTAAGGTTTGGGTTAAGGTTTGTGTTAAGGTATGGGTTAAGGTATGGGTTAAGGTTAAGGCATAGGTTAAGGTGTGGGTTAAGGTATGGGTTAAGGTATAGGTTAAGGTTTGGGTTAAGGTATGGGTTAAGGTATAGGTTACAGTATGGGTTAAGGTATGGGTTAAGGTATGGGTTAAGGTTAAGGTATAGGTTAAGGTTAAGGTTTGGGTTAAGGTTTGGGTTAAGGTTTGGGTTAAGGTTAAGGTATGGGTTAAGGTATAGGTTAAGGTATGGGTTATGGTATGGGTTAAGGTTTGGGTTAAGGTTAAGGTATGGGTTAAGGTATAGGTTAAGGTATGGGTTAAGGTATGGGTTAAGGTATGGGTTAAGATACGGGTTAAGGTATGGGTTAAGGTATGGGTTAAGGTATGGGTTAAGGTTAGGGCTAAGGTTTGGGTTAAGGTATGGGTTAAGGTTTGGGTTAAGGTATGGGTTAAGGTATGGGTTAAGGTATGGGTTAAGGTATGGGTTAAGGTTTGGGATAGGGTTCAAACAATAAGGGTTAAGGTTAAGGTATGGGTTAAGGTATAGGTTAAGGTATGGGTTAAGGTATGGGTTAAGGTATAGGTTAAGGTATAGGTTAAGGTATGGGTTAAGGTATGGGTTAAGGTATGGGTTAAGGTATGGGTTAAGGTATAGGTTAAGGTATAGGTTAAGGTATGGGTTAAGGTATAGGTTAAGGTATGGGTTAAGGTATGGGTTAAGGTTTGGGTTAAGGTATGGGTTAAGGTATGGGTTAAGGTATAGGTTAAGGTATGGGTTAAGGTATGGGTTAAGGTATAGGTTAAGGTATGGGTTAAGGTATGGGTTAAGGTATGGGTTAAGGTTTGGGTTAAGGTATGGGTTAAGGTATGGGTTAAGGTTTGGGTTAAGGTTTGGGTTAAGGTATGGGTTAAGGTATGGGTTAAGGTATGGGTTAAGGTATGGGTTAAGGTTTGGGTTAAGGTTTGGGTTAAGGTATGGGTTAAGGTATGGGTTAAGGTTAAGGTATAGGTTAAGGTGTGGGTTAAGGTATGGGTTAAGGTATAGGTTAAGGTTTGGGTTAAGGTATGGGTTAAGGTATAGGTTACAGTATGGGTTAAGGTATGGGTTAAGGTATGGGTTAAGGTTAAGGTATAGGTTAAGGTTTGGGTTAAGGTATGGGTTAAGGTATGGGTTAAGGTTAAGGTATGGGTTAAGGTATAGGTTAAGGTATGGGTTAAGGTATGGGTTAAGGTTAAGGTATGGGTTAAGGTATAGGTTAAGGTATGGGTTAAGGTATGGTTTAAGGTATGGGTTAAGGTATGGGTTATGGTATGGGTTAAGGTTTGGGTTAAGGTTAAGGTATGGGTTAAGGTATAGGTTAAGGTATGGGTTAAGGTATGGGTTAAGGTATGGGTTAAGGTACGGGTTAAGGTATGGGTTAAGGTATGGGTTAAGGTATGGGTTAAGGTATGGGTTAAGGTTTGGGATAGGGTTCAAACAATAAAATAAAAAACTAGTGTCCACCACTGGGATCCAACACGCTACTCCCTGATCCAGAGTCATGGGATTACACCCTCCTTCCACACCTGGCGGGTTAGGGTTAGGGTTAGGGTTAGGGGAGCGTTGGACTAGTAACCGGAAGGTTGCTGGATCAAATCCCCGAGCTGACCATGTAAAAAAAACATTGTTGTTCTGCCCCTGAGCAAGGCAGTTGACCCAATGTGCCGATGACGTGGATGTCGATTTAAGGCAGCCCCCCGTGCCTCTCTGAGTCAGAGGGGTTGGGTGAAATGCAGAAGACACATTTCAGTTGAATGCATTCAGTTGGACAGTTGACTAGGTCCCCCCCCCCCCTTTCCCTTTCCTGTCCACACCACCCTAGCAGAACCCATAGAACTCATAGAACCCAGAACCCATAGAACCCAGAACCCATAGCGCCCACTGCCACCCCTAGTGGCCGGTTGGGAAAGGCATTTCCCGACGTCTTTAGGTCATGGGCTAAACGTCCAACTTCAAAGTCACTCTCGAGCAATCTGCCTGAGATAACAGCCGCAGATGACATCATCTGAGAAATGACTGTTGTCAAGTCACGTCCACATGTGTGTTTGTGTGCCAAAACACATCATACCACCAGCCACAGGAGTGTGTGTGTGTGTGTGTGTGTTTGTGTGTGAGAGAGAGAAAATCCCACCCTGGCTTGGCTTGCTTCCGACCACTGGAATGTGACCCTCACTATTTCCAGTTCACACCTCAGTCAGCCTGCTCCTTAGTGAGTCGTACTGTGTGTTGTTCTGTATGTGTTCCCTGTAGTGTGTGTGTTGTTCTGTATGTGTTCCCTGTAGTGTGTGTGTTGTTCTGAATGTGTTCCCTGTAGTGTGTGTTGTTCTGTATGTGTTCCCTGTAGTGTGTGTTGTTCTGTATGTGTTCCCTGTAGTGTGTGTTGTTCTGTATGTGTTCCCTGTAGTGTGTGTGTTGTTCTGTATGTGTTCCCTGTAGTGTGTGTGTTGTTCTGTATGTGTTCCCTGTAGTGTGTGTGTGTTGTTCTGTTTGTGTTCCCTGTAGTGTGTGTGTTGTTCTGTATGTGTTCCCTGTAGTGTGTGTGTGTTGTTCTGTATGTGTTCCCTGTAGTGTGTGTGTTGTTCTGTATGTGTTCCCTGTAGTGTGTGTGTGTTGTTCTGTATGTGTTCCCTGTAGTGTGTGTGTTGTTCTGTATGTGTTCCCTGTAGTGTGTGTGTGTTGTTCTGTATGTGTTCCCTGTAGTGTGTGTGTGTTGTTCTGTATGTGTTCCCTGTAGTGTGTGTGTTGTTCTGTATGTGTTCCCTGTAGTGTGTGTGTTGTTCTGTATGTGTTCCCTGTAGTGTGTGTGTGTTGTTCTGAATGTGTTCCCTGTAGTGTGTGTTGTTCTGTATGTGTTCCCTGTAGTGTGTGTGTTGTTCTGTATGTGTTCCCTGTAGTGTGTGTGTGTTGTTCTGTATGTGTTCCCTGTAGTGTGTGTTGTTCTGTATGTGTTCCCTGTAGTGTGTGTGTTGTTCTGTATGTGTTCCCTGTAGTGTGTGTTGTTCTGTATGTGTTCCCTGTAGTGTGTGTGTGTTGTTCTGTATGTGTTCCCTGTAGTGTGTGTTGTTCTGTATGTGTTCCCTGTAGTGTGTGTTGTTCTGTATGTGTTCCCTGTAGTGTGTGTTGTTCTGTATGTGTTCCCTGTAGTGTGTGTTGTTCTGTATGTGTTCCCTGTAGTGTGTGTGTTGTTCTGAATGTGTTCCCTGTTGTTCTGTATGTGTTCCCTGTAGTGTGTGTTGTTCTGTATGTGTTCCCTGTAGTGTGTGTTGTTCTGTATGTGTTCCCTGTAGTGTGTGTGTGTTGTTCTGTATGTGTTCCCTGTAGTGTGTGTGTTGTTCTGTATGTGTTCCCTGTAGTGTGTGTGTTGTTCTGTATGTGTTCCCTGTAGTGTGTGTGTTGTTCTGAATGTGTTCCCTGTAGCGTGTGTGTTGTTCTGTATGTGTTCCCTGTAGTGTGTGTGTTGTTCTGTATGTGTTCCCTGTAGTGTGTGTGTGTTTTTGTGCGTGTCATAAGCTTCTCTGAGCGATGTGTCTCCTCTCGGGCACTAGATAGGTAGCCAGGTAGGGTTAAGTTCAAAGGTCACCTGTGCAGCTGTCCACACCACCTACAAGCTCTGACAGACAGACAAATGGACAGAGAGATAGTACATTCTTGCTGATGTCATCCTCTCCCGTGGGCTGTCCTCTCCTGTCTGGGGGTGATTTACTCCTGGTGATAGGTATACTGAGGTACTGACCTAAGACAAAGAGACAGAGAGCCTTAGAGGACAAAAACAGCAAGATCAGAGGTTGTCAACCTTTTCCTTTCCTGGAACCACCAATCACAGTCCAAAGCTCTTGAGGACCAAAATTTGCGGAGTCTCCGATTTTTTATAAAACACAAAATATCTTAATGGTCAAATGTTGTTCATTTTATCAGGGAATGTAACAGAATACGATTACAGATGGATGTTTGATAACACTTTCCATTGTGAAAACCCTAACCCTCCCCTGTGCTGCACAGACTCTATATACCTGCTCTACTATCTATAGACACCCTATATACCTGCTCTACTATCTATAGAGACTCTATATACCTGCTCTACTATCTATAGAGACTCTATATACCTGCTCTACTATCTATAGAGACTCTATATACCTGCTCTACTATCTATAGAGACTCTATATACCTGCTCTACTATCTATAGAGACTCTATATACCTGCTCTACTATCTATAGAGACTCTATATACCTGCTCTACTATCTATAGAGACTCTATATACCTGCTCTACTATCTATAGAGACTCTATATACCTGCTCTACTATCTATAGAGACCCTATATACCTGCTCTACTATCTATAGAGACTCTATATACCTGCTCTACTATCTATAGAGACTCTATATACCTGCTCTACTATCTATAGAGACTCTATATACCTGCTCTACTATCTACAGAGACTCTATATACCTGCTCTACTATCTACAGAGTCTATATACCTGCTCTACTATCTATATAGACTCTATATACCTGCTCTACTATCTACAGAGACTCTATATACCTGCTCTACTATCTACAGAGAATCTATATACCTGCTCTACAATCCACAGAGTCTATATACCTGCTCTACAATCCACAGAGTCTATATACCTGCTCTACAATCCACAGAGTCTATATACCTGCTCTACATTTACATTTACATTTAAGTCATTTAGCAGACGCTCTTATCCAGAGCGACTTACAAATCTACTATCTACAGAGACTCTATATACCTGCTCTACTATCTATAGAGACCCTATATACCTGCTCTACTATCTATAGAGACTCTATATACCTGCTCTACTATCTATAGAGACTCTATATACCTGCTCTACTATCTATAGAGACCCTATATACCTGCTCTACATTTACATTTACATTTAAGTCATTTAGCAGACGCTCTTATCCAGAGCGACTTACAAATCTACTATCTATAGAGACTCTATATACCTGCTCTACTATCTACAGAGACTCTATATACCTGCTCTACTATCTATAGAGTCTATATACCTGCTCTACTATCTATAGAGACTCTATATACCTGCTCTACTATCTACAGAGACTCTATATACCTGCTCTACTATCTACAGAGACTCTATATACCTGCTCTACTATCTACAGAGTCTATATACCTGCTCTACTATCTACAGAGACTCTATATACCTGCTCTACTATCTACAGAGACTCTATACCTGCTCTACTATCTACATAGACTCTATATACCTGCTCTACAATCCACAGAGTCTATATACCTGCTCTACTATCTACACAGAGTCTATATACCTGCTCTACTATCTACAGACTCTATATACCTGCTCTACATTTACATTTACATTTAAGTCATTTAGCAGACGCTCTTATCCAGAGCGACTTACAAATCTACTATCTACAGAGACTCTATATACCTGCTCTACTGTGAGTTAAGTGATGCTGTTTATGACACGGTTCGTGTTGCCTTCTCCTGTCACCACAAGAGAGAGGTGCTACGGTGCAGCTGGGCTGGGTAGTGGAACCCTGTCATCCTCACCTCACTTGAGCTGGGGTTATCTGGGGCCAGGCACACAAAGGGCCTTCTGATACACCACATACGTCAATGCTAGCTATCATCTATGCCAATGCATTTATGTCACTCAGTCAGTTTGACTTTCTCCTTTGAGCAAAGCCAAGCCCTGCCAGCCCAGACAGCTGCAAGGGCTGCAGGTATTTCACCATTCAGTTGGCTACTCTTTTCCCCCAACAGAGAGAATGGAAGTAAAATCAATTGTGGTTGAAAGGGAGACGTGTTAGACAGGATAGTGTTAGACAGGATAGTGTTATATGTGACAGGATAGTGTTAGACAGGATAGTGTTAGACAGGATAGTGTTAGACAGGATAGTGTTAGACAGGATAGTGTTATATGTGACAGGATAGTGTTAGACAGGATAGTGTTAGACAGGATAGTGTTAGACAGGATAGTGTTAGACAGGATAGTGTTATATGTGACAGGATAGTGTTAGACAGGATAGTGTTAGACAGGATAGTGTTAGACAGGATAGTGTTATATGTGACAGGATAGTGTTAGACAGGATAGTGTTAGACAGGATAGTGTTAGACAGGATAGTGTTAGACAGGATAGTGTTAGACAGGATAGTGTTATATGTGACAGGATAGTGTTCGACAGGATAGTGTTAGACAGGATAGTGTTAGACAGTATAGTGTTAGACAGGATAGTGGTAGACAGGATAGTGTTATATGTGACAGGATAGTGTTAGACAGGATAGTGTTAGACAGGATAGTGTTAGACAGGATAGTGTTAGACAGGATAGTGTTAGACAGGATAGTGTTATATGTGACAGGATAGTGTTAGATGAGATAGTGATAGACAGGATAGTGATAGACAGGATAGTGTTAGACAGGATAGTGTTAGACAGGATAGTGTTATATGTGACAGGATAGTGTTAGACAGGATAGTGTTAGACAGGATAGTGTTATATGTGACAGGATAGTGTTAGACAGGATAGTGTTAGACAGGATAGTGTTAGACAGGATAGTGTTATATGTGACAGGATAGTGTTAGACAGGATAGTGTTAGACAGGATAGTGTTAGACAGGATAGTGTTAGATGTGACAAGATAGTGTTAGACAGGATAGTGTTAGACAGGATAGTGTTAGACAGGATAGTGTTATATGTGACAGGATAGTGTTAGACAGGATAGTGTTAGACAGGATAGTGTTAGACAGGATAGTGTTAGATGAGATAGTGTTAGACAGGATAGTGTTAGACAGGATTGTGTTATATGTGACAGGATAGTGTTAGACAGGATAGTGTTAGACAGGATAGTGTTATATGTGACAGGATAGTGTTAGACAGGATAGTGTTATATGTGACAGGATAGTGTTAGACAGGATAGTGTTAGACAGGATAGTGTTAGACAGGATAGTGTTAGATGTGACAGGATAGTGTTAGACAGGATAGTGTTAGATGCGATTGTTTTATATGTGATAGTGTGAGATGTGATAGTGTTAGACAGGATAGTGTTAGATGAGAGAGTGTTAGATGAGATAGTGTTAGATGAGATGGTGTTAGATGAGATAGTGTTAGATGAGATGGTGTTAGATGTGATAGTGTTAGACAAGATAGTGTTAGATGAGATAGTGATAGACAGGATAGTGTTAGACAGGATAGTGTTAGACAGGATAGTGTTAGATGATATAGTGTTAGATAGGATAGTGTTATACAGGATAGTGTTAGATATGATAATGTTAGACAGGATAGTGTTAGACAAGATAGTGTTAGATGAGATAGTGTTATACAGGATAGTGTTAGATGTGATAGTGTTAGATGAGATAGTGTTAGACAGGATAGTGTTAGATGAGATAGTGTTATACAGGATAGTGTTAGACAGGATAGTGTTAGATGAGATAGTGTTAGATGAGATAGTGTTAAATAGGATAGTGTTAGATGTGATAGTGTTAGATGAGATAGTGTTAGATAGGATAGTGTTAGATAGGATAGTGTTAGATGAGATAGTGTTAGACAGGATAGTGTTAGATGAGATAGTGTTAGATGTGATAGTGTTAGACAGGATAGTGTTAGATGAGATAGTGTTAGATGTGATAGTGTTAGATGAGATAGTGTTAGATAGGATAGTGTTAGATAGGATAGTGTTAGATGAGATAGTGTTAGATAGGATAGTGTTAGATGAGATAGTGTTAGACAGGATAGTGTGAGATGGCATTGCGTAGAAGACCCTGAGACCTCAGGAGAGGCCAGAATACATTGGGTTCCCTGCTATTAAATGTCCCAGATCCTTCAGACCGTGGAGAGACTGTGTTTGTGTTGGAAGAATGAAGCTATTCTTCTTCACTCTTTGTCTCCTCTCCTGTCTTAGACATGCAGACATGTTTGCTCTGATGGGTTCTTCTCTCTGCTGCATGTGACCTTACCACAAACTCCCAAATCAACTTGCCCCTGTGACCTATGAAGTTTACATGCAACAAAACTCTGTTAGTTCTCTGAGCTAAAGCCTAGGCATTGGCTAGAGAAGAAAACAACTATTTTATGTCTCAGGAATGATTACTCATCACCGAACCAACTTCCTTACAACCCTTCACATATATCTGAAAGGAATGGGTGAGTGTAAGCAATATGGGTCCAGTGGTTTAGAGGGTTAGGGGTTAGTGGTTTAGAGGGGTAGGGGTTAGGGGTTAGGGGTCCAGTGGTTTAGAGGGGTAGGGGTTAGGGGTTAGGGGTTAGGGGGTTAGAGGGGTAGGGGTTAGAGGGGTAGGGGTTAGGGTTTAGAGGGGTAGGGGTTAGGGGTTAGGGGTCCAGTGGTTTAGAGGGGTAGGGGTTAGGGGTTAGGGGTTAGTGGTTTAGAGGGGTAGGGGTTAGGGGTTAGGGGTCCAGTGGTTTAGAGGGGTAGGGGTTAGGGATTAGGGGTCCAGTGGTTTAGAGGGGTAGGGGTTAGGGGTCCAGTGGTTTAGAGGGGTAGGGGTTAGGGGTTAGGGGTCCAGTGGTTTAGAGGGGTAGGGGTTAGGGGTTAGGGGTCCAGTGGTTTAGAGGGGTAGGGGTTAGGGGTTAGGGATCCAGTGGTTTAGAGGGGCAGGGGGTTAGGGGTACAGTGGTTTAGAGGGGTAGGGGTTAGGGGTCCAGTGGTTTAGAGGGTTAGGGGTTAGGGGTCCAGTGGTTTAGAGGGGTAGGGGTTAGGGGCCCAGTGGTTTAGAGGGGTAGGGGTTAGGGGTTAGGGGTTTAGTGGTTTAGAGGGGTAGGGGTTAGGGGTTAGGGGTCCAGTGGTTTAGAGGGGTAGGGGTTAGGGATCCAGTGGTTTAGAGGGGTAGGGGTTAGGGATCCAGTGGTTTAGAGGGGTAGGGTTTAGGGATCCAGTGGTTTAGAGGGGTAGGGGTTAGGGGTTAGGGATCCAGTGGTTTAGAGGGGTAGGGGTTAGGGATCCAGTGGTTTAGAGGGGTAGGGGTTAGGGATTAGGGGTTAGGGATCCAGTGGTTTAGAGAGGTAGTGGTTAGGGGTCCAGGGGTTTAGAGGGGTAGGGGTTAGGGGTTAGGGATCCAGTGGTTTAGAGGGGTAGGGTTTAGGGATCTAGTGGTTTAGAGGGGTAGGGGTTAGGGTTCCAGTGGTTTAGAGGGGTAGGGGTTAGGGGTTAGGGATCCAGTGGTTTAGAGGGGTAGGGGTAGGGTTTAGGGATCCAGTGGTTTAGAGGGGTAGGGGTTAGGGGTACAGTGGTTTAGAGGGGTAGGGGTTAGGGGTTAGGGATCCAGTGGTTTAGAGAGGTAGTGGTTAGGGGTCCAGGGGTTTAGAGGGGTAGGGGTTAGGGGTTAGGGGTCCAGTGGTTTAGAGGGGTAGGGGTTAGGGGTTAGGGATCCAGTGGTTTAGAGGGGTAGGGGTTAGGGGTACAGTGGTTTAGAGGGGTAGGGGTTAGGGGATAGGGGTCCAGTGGTTTAGAGGGGTAGGGGTTAGGGGTTAGGGGTCCAGTGATTTAGAGGGGTAGGGGTTAGGGGTTAGGGGTCCAGTGGTTTAGAGGGGTAGGGGTTAGGGGTTAGGGATCCAGTCGTTTAGAGGGGTAGGGGTTAGGGATCCAGTGGTTTAGAGGGGTAGGGGTTAGGGGTCCAGTTGTTTAGAGTGGTAGGGGTTAGGGGTACAGTGGTTTAGAGGGGTAGGCGTTCGGGATCCAGTGGTTGAGAGGGGTAGGGGTTAGGGGTTAGGGATCCAGTGGTTTAGAGGGGTAGGGGTTAGGGGTCCAGTGGTTTAGAGGGGTAGGGGTTAGGGGTTAGGGATCCAGTTGTTTAGAGGGGTAGGGGTTAGGGGTCCAGTGATTTAGAGGGGTAGGGGTTAGGGGTTAGGGGTTAGGGATCCAGTGGTTTAGAGGGGTAGGGGTTAGGGGTTAGGGGTTAGGGATCCAGTGGTTTAGAGGGGTAGGGGTTAGGGGTCCAGTGGTTTAGAGGGGTAGGGGTTAGGGGTTAGGGGTTAGGGATCCAGTGGTTTAGAGGGGTAGGGGTTAGGGGTCCAGTGGTTTAGAGGGGTAGGGGTTAGGGGTTAGGGGGGGTCCAGTGGTTTAGAGGGGTAGGAGTTAGGGTACAGTGGTTTAGAGGGGTAGGGGTTAGGGGTTAGGGGTTAGGGGGTCCAGTGGTTTAGAGGGGTAGGGATTAGGGGGGGGTACAGTGGTTTAGAGGGGTAGGGGTTAGGGGTACAGTGGTTTAGAGGGGTAGGGGTTAGGGGTCCAGTGGTTTAGAGGGGTAGGGGTTAGGGGTCCAGTGGTTTAGAGGGGTAGGGTTTAGGGGTTAGGGGTTAGGGATCCAGTGGTTTAGAGGGGTAGGGGTTAGGGGTCCAGTGGTTTAGAGGGGTAGGGGTTAGGGGTTAGGGATCCAGTGGTTTAGAAGGGTAGGGTTTAGGGATCTAGTGGTTTAGAGGGGTAGGGGTTAGGGTTCCAGTGGTTTAGAGGGGTAGGGGTTAGGGGTTAGGGGTCCAGTGGTTTAGAGGGGGAGGGGTTAGGGGTACAGTGGTTTAGAGGGGTAGGGGTTAGGGGTCCAGTGGTTTAGAGGGGTAGGGGTTAGGGGTACAGTGGTTTAGAGGGGTAGGGGTTAGGGGTCCAGTGGTTTAGAGGGGTAGGGGTTAGGGGTTAGGGATCCAGTGGTTTAGAGGGGTAGGAGTTAGGGATCCAGTGGTTTAGAGGGGTAGGGGTTAGGGGTTAGGGGTTAGGGATCCAGTGGTTTAGAGGGGTAGGGGTTAGGGGTCCAGTGGTTTAGAGGGGTAGGGGTTAGGGGTTAGGGATCCAGTGGTTTAGAAGGGTAGGGTTTAGGGATCTAGTGGTTTAGAGGGGTAGGGGTTAGGGATCCAGTGGTTTAGAAGGGTAGGGTTTAGGGATCTAGTGGTTTAGAGGGGTAGGGGTTAGGGTTCCAGTGGTTTAGAGGGGTAGGGGTTAGGGGTTAGGGGTCCAGTGGTTTAGAGTGGGAGGGGGTTAGGGGTACAGTGGTTTAGAGGGGTAGGGGTTAGGGGTCCAGTGGTTTAGAGGGGTAGGGGTTAGGGGTACAGTGGTTTAGAGGGGTAGGGGTTAGGGGTCCAGTGGTTTAGAGGGGTAGGGGTTAGGGGTTAGGGATCCAGTGGTTTAGAGGGGTAGGAGTTAGGGATCCAGTGGTTTAGAGGGGTAGGGGTTAGGGGTTAGGGGTTAGGGATCCAGTGGTTTAGAGGGGTAGGGGTTAGGGGTCCAGTGGTTTAGAGGGGTAGGGGTTAGGGGTTAGGGATCCAGTGGTTTAGAAGGGTAGGGTTTAGGGATCTAGTGGTTTAGAGGGGTAGGGGTTAGGGTTCCAGTGGTTTAGAGGGGTAGGGGTTAGGGGTTAGGGGTCCAGTGGTTTAGAGGGGTAGGGGTTAGGGATCCAGTGGTTTAGAGGGGTAGGGGTTAGGGGTTAGGGGTCCAGTGGTTTAGAGGGGTAGGGGTTAGGGGTTAGGGGTCCAGTGATTTAGAGTGGTAGGAGTTAGGGGTTAGTGGTCCAGGGGTTGAGAGGGGAGGGATTAGGGGAACAGGGGTTGAGAGGTGTAGGATTTAGGGGTACAGGGGTGAGAGGGGTAGATGGGGTTGAGAGGGTTACGGATACAGGGGCGAGAGAGGTAGGGGTACATGGGTTGAGTGGGTTGGGGTACAGGGGTTGGGGGTACAGGGGTTAAGTGGGTAGGGGTACAGGGGTTAGGGGTACAGGGGTTGGGGGTACAGGGGTTGAGTGGGTAGGGGTACAGGGGTTAGGGGTACAGGGGTTGAGTGGGTAGGGGTACAGGTGTTAGGGGTACAGCGGTTGATTGGGGTAGGGGTTAGGGGTACAGGGGCTGAGTGGGGTAGGCATTAGGAGTATGGGGTTGAATGGGGTAGGGGTTAAGGGTACAGGGTTGGTTGGGGTAGGGGTTGAATGGGGTAGGGGTACAGGGGTACAGGGTTGGTTGGGGTAGGGGTTAGGGGTACAGGGTTTGAATGAGGTAGGGGTTGGGGGTACAGGGGCTTATTGGGGTAGGGGTTAAGGGTACAGGGTTGGTTGGGGTAGGGGTACAGGGTTGGTTGGGGTAAGGGTTAGGGGTACAGGGTTGGTTGGTGTAAGGGTTAGGGGTACAGGGGTTGATTGGGATAGGGGTGATTTGAGATGGGCAGTAGCCTGACTCTCAGGAGGAAGTGGGGGAAGTCGAAGGACAGAGCATATGGAATGAGGCTGAGGTATGTGAAACAGAGGCGGTCGGTGCCGTTCAAGATGAGGGAGTATGATACAACATTTTATGAACGTGGCCTTATTTCTATTACAGCATATTGGATGACTGTCATTCATATTCCATTCACCCAGTTCAATGTAACAGCGATAGGTTTAGGATACTACATGATACTTGAATTTTCGCTATACCCATCATGAGGTTGCTACAACCTAGCCTACGAATGAAAGTGTACAACGTAGGTGCACAGGTCGAGAGAATGTTGAGTGATCAAGGTGACAGACATTGACACATTCAATGCCGCCTTGCACACTCTCGCCTGCATTTATTTAGGGTGTAGTCATTAGTCCAACAGTTGCAAATGAGAGTTTCTGTTGGACGAATTCAGGTATGTTTATCCCCGTTTTTGCATCTGTTTAATTAACGTTTTTCAACAGAATCGGCAGAATGAATACACCCCTGACAACACGCAAACACAGTTCACTTTCACAGCAGTCACATACAAACAGCATGATCACTTTACTAGTTGTATTTATAATTCCTTCTCACAACAATCTACACGCTCTCCACCTATCACCTTTCCCCTTCGCTTGTGGACTTCAGTGCACAACACATCAGCTGTCTGTGATCATGCGAAATAACCTGTGACGTCTAATCACTATACACAGCCTACACCGTTGTCATGTCATCGTCAATATAACTACTGGAACTAACACTTTAGTAGACCCGCTACTAATCATACAGTACAGTGTACAGTCAGAAAGCAGTTTAGCAGTTACCCTGGCGGGCACCGTTGGCAATTAATGTATAAAACCCAAAGCTTGTTTTTATTTATTTTATTTAACCTTTATTTAACTTGGCAAGTCAGTTAACAAATTCTTAATTACAATGACGGCCTACCCCAGCCAAACCCGGACAACGCTGGGCCAATTGTGCGTCGCCCCATGGGACTCCCAATCATGTCCAGTTGTGATACAGCCTGGAATTGAGCCAAGGTCTGTAGTGATGCCTCTTGCACTGAGATGCAGTGCCTTAGACCGCTGCGCCACTTGGGAAGAGTTCCAGTGTTGGATAGCCATAGCCAGCTAGCTAACATAGCATCCCTCTCTGTTGGATAGCCATAGCCAGCCAGCTAACATAGCATCCCTCTCTGTTGGATAGCCATAGCCAGTTAGCTAACATAGCATCCCTCTCTGTTGGATAGCCATAGCCAGCTAGCTAACATAGCATCCCTCTCTGTTTGAGTAGGATAAACTAGCTAGCTGCATTCACTAGCTAAGTGAAAGTGAAAGTTTACAAAAAATACAACCAAATATAGTTAGTTCTCTCTCTCTCTCTTGCGCCTCATTAATTTTGGAAGAAATTAATTTGTTAAAAACTGTTAAACTATTGTCTTTCTCTTTCTTTGAGTCAACTACTCATCACATTTCATGCACTGCAGTGCGAACTAGCTGTAGCTTATGCTTTCAGTACTAGATTCATTCTCTGATCTTTTGATTGGGTGGACAACATGTCAGTTCATGCTGTGATACATTGTAGGACGTCCTCCAGAAATAGTTATAATTACTGTGTAAGTCTATGGAAGGGGTTGAGAACCATTAGCCTCCTAGGTTTTATACTGAATTCAATGTGCCCAGAGGAGGACAGAAGCTAGTTGTCCTCCGGCTACACCATGGTGCTACTCCACAGAGTACTGTTCAGGCTACTGTAGACCATTGCAAAACAGTGTGTTTTAATCAATTATTTGGTGACGTGAATATACACTGCTCAAAAAATAGAGGGAACACAATGTAACTCCAAGTCAATCACACTTCTGTGAAATCAAACTGTCCACTTAGGAAGCAACACTGATTGACAATACATTTCACATGCTGTTGTGCAAATTGAATAGACAACAGGTGGAAATTATAGGCAATTAGCAAGACACCCCCAATAAAGGAGTGGTTCTGCAGGTGGTGACCATAGACCACTTCTCAGTTCCTATGCTTCCTGGCTGATGTTTTGGTCACTTTTGAATGCTGGCGGTGCTTTCACTCTAGTGGTAGCATGAGACAGAGTCTACAACCCACACAAGTGGCTCAGGTAATGCAGCTCATCCAGGATGGCACGTCAATGCGAGCTGTGGCAATAAGGTTTGCTGTGTCTGTCAGCGTAGTGTCCAGAGCATGGAGGCGCTACCAGGAGACAGGCCAGTACGTCAGGAGACGTGGAGGAGGCCGTAGGAGGGCAACAACCCAGCAGCAGGACCGCTACCTCCGCCTTTGGTCAAGGAGAAGCAGGAGGAGCACTGCCAGAACCCTGCAAAATGACCTCCAGCAGGCCACAAATGTGCATGTGTCTGCTCAAACGGTCAGAAACAGACTCCATGAGGGTGGTATGAGGACCCGACGTCCACAGGTGGGGGTTGTGCTTACAGCCCAACACCGTGCAGGACGTTTGGCATTTGCCAGAGAACACCAAGATTGGCAAATTCGCCACTGTGTGCTCTTCAAGGATGAAAGCAGGTTCACACTGAGCACATGTGACAGACGTGACAGAGTCTGGCGACGCCGTGGAGAACGTTCTGCTGCCTGCAACATCCTCCAGCATGACCGGTTTGGCGGTGGGTCAGTCATGGTGTGGGGTGGCATTTCTTTGGGGGCCGCACAGCCCTCCATGTGCTCGCCAGAGGTAGCCTGACTGCCATTAGGTACCGAGATGAGATCCTCAGACCCCTTGTGAGACCATATGCTGGTGCGGTTGGCACTGGGTTCCTCCTAATGCAAGACAATGCTTGACCTCATGTGGCTGGAGTGTGTCAGCAGTTCCTGCAAGAGGAAGGCATTGATGCTATGGAATGGCCCGCCCGTTCCCCAGACCTGAATCCAATTGAGCACATCTGGGACATCATGTCTCGCTCCATCCACCAACGCCACGTTGCACCACAGACTGTTCAGGAGTTGGCGGATGCTTTAGTCCAGATCTGGGAGGAGATCCCTCAGGAGACCATCCGCCACCTCATCAGGAGCATGCCCAGGCGTTGTAGGGAGGTCATACAGGCCCGTGGAGGCCACACACACTACTGAGCCTCATTTTGACTTGTTTTAAGGACATTACATCAAAGTTGGATCAGCCTGTAGTGTGGTTTTCCACTTTAATTTTGAGTGTGACTCCAAATCCAGACCTCCATGGGTTGATACATTTGATTTCCAATGATAATTTTTGTGTGATTTTGTTGTCAGCACATTCAACTATGTAAAACAAAAAGTATTTAATAAGAATATTTCATTCATTCAGATCTGTGTTATTTTAGTTTTTTCCCTTTATTTTTTGGAGCAGTGTGTGTGTGTGTGTATATATATTTAGTTTAGTATTTTGTATTTAGTTTTATCTCAAAATCTTAATTTTTTTATACATGTTTCACTATTTTTTTTGTTTGAAATTCACTGAGGAGGATGGTCCTCCCCTTTCTCCTCTGAGGAGGATGGTCCTCCCCTTTCTCCTCTGAGGAGGATGGTCCTCCCTTTCTCCACTAAGGAGGATGGTCCTCCCCTTTCTCCACTAAGGAGGATGGTCCTCCCCTTTCTCCACTAAGGAGGATGGTCCTCCCCTTTCTCCACTAAGGAGGATGGTCCTCCCCTTTCTCCACTAAGGAGGATGGTCCTCCTTTTCTCCTCTGAGGAGGATGGTCCTCCCCTTTCTCCTCTGAGGAGGATGGTCCTCCCCTTTCTCCTCTGAGGAGGATGGTCCTCCCCTTTCTCCTCTGAGGAGGATGGTCCTCCCCTTTCTCCTCTGAGGAGGATGGTCCTCCCCTTTCTCCTCTGAGGAGGATGGTCCTCCCCTTTCTCTTCTGAGGAGGATGGTCCTCCCCTTTCTCCTCTGAGGAGGATGGTCCTCCCCTTTCTCCTCTGAGGAGGATGGTCCTCCCCTTTCTCCACTAAGGAGGATGGTCGTCCTTTTTCTCCTCTGGGGAGCCTCCACTGATGGTAACCCTAACCCAGGCCAGTAACAAGAGGTTGGTCAGGTTGAGCCCACTGAACCAAAGCTCCTCTTCTCTTCTACTGTTCAGCAAGAGAGAGATGCCTAGAAATTGGTCTCCCCAATTTGACCAGTTTCCTTTCTTAGTCTGTCTCTTTTTCCTGGTCAGTCACAGTCACAGTCACAGTCACAGTCACAGTCACAGTCACAGTCACAGTCACAGTCACAGCCACAGTCACAGTCACAGTCACAGTCACAGTCACAGCCACAGTCACAGTCACAGTCACAGTCACAGTCACAGCCACAGTCACAGCCACAGTCACAGTCACAGCCACAGTCACAGCCACAGTCACAGTCACAGTCACAGTCACAGTCACAGTCACAGCCACAGTCACAGCCACAGTCACAGCCACAGCCACAGCCACAGCCACAGCCACAGCCACAGTCACAGTCACAGTCACAGCCACAGCCACAGCCACAGTCACAGCCACAGTCACAGCCACAGCCACAGTCACAGCCACAGCCACAGCCACAGTCACAGTCACAGTCACAGTCACAGTCACAGCCACAGCCACAGTCACAGCCACAGTCACAGCCACAGCCACAGTCACAGCCACAGCCACAGCCACAGTCACAGTCACAGCCACAGCCACAGTCACAGTCACAGCCACAGCCACAGTCACAGCCACAGCCACAGTCACAGTCACAGTCACAGTCACAGTCACAGTCACAGCCACAGTCACAGTCACAGCCACAGTCACAGTCACAGTCACAGCCACAGCCACAGTCACAGTCACAGCCACAGCCACAGTCACAGCCACAGCCACAGCCACAGTCACAGCCACAGTCACAGCCACAGTCACAGTCACAGTCACAGCCACAGCCACAGTCACAGCCACAGCCACAGTCACAGTCACAGCCACAGCCACAGCCACAGTCACAGCCACAGTCACAGTCACAGTCACAGTCACAGCCACAGTCACAGTCACAGTCACAGTCACAGTCACAGCCACAGCCACAGTCACAGTCACAGCCACAGTCACAGTCACAGTCACAGCCACAGTCACAGCCACAGTCACAGTCACAGCCCTACCAGGGAAATCTCCTGTCTCTGGTCTCTCTGTCTATATCAGGAACATGATACAGCGGCCGAGTGTTTATGAAGTTTAAGCCAGGTCTTTCAGGGCATTGGACAACAGTGTTGTGAGTCCCCTCATATGAAAAATCTATCCATTATGAATTGAGTGAGTTGTCATTTTTGTTGTTGTTGTTGTAATATTTAAAAAATACAATTCAACAAACAAAACATTTAGTTTAGTTTATTTAATTCGACCATTTAAAAAAACAAGCACACATAAAACTTGAAAAAGCCATACATGCACATGAATTAAAATCATGGAGGATAACACACAATACACTATACGTGCTTTTACACCTGCATTGTTTGCTGTTTGGGGTTTTAGGCTGGGTTTCTGTACAGCACTTTGAGATATCAGCTGATGTACGAAGGGCTATATAAATAAATTTGATTTGATTTGAATACAGTCTGGGACTTATTTCCATTGTGGCCCTCACACAGTTCAGTCTGGGACTTATTTCCATTGTGGCCCTCACACAGTACAGTCTGGGACTTATTTCCATTGTGGCCCTCACACAATACAGTCTGGGACTTATTTCCATTGTGGCCCTCACACAATACAGTCTGGGACATATTTCCATTGTGGCCCTCACACAATACAGTCTGGGACTTATTTCCATTGTGGCCCTCACACAGTACAGTCTGGGACTTATTTCCATTGTGGCCCTCACACAATACAGTCTGGGACTTATTTCCATTGTGGCCCTCACACAATACAGTCTGGGACTTATTTCCATTGTGGCCCTCACACAGTTCAGTCTGGGACTTATTTCCATTGTGGCCCTCACACAGTTCAGTCTGGGACTTATTTCCATTGTGGCCCTCACACAGTACAGTCTGGGACTTATTTCCATTGTGGCCCTCACACAGTACAGTCTGGGACTTATTTCCATTGTGGCCCTCACACAGTACAGTCTGGGACTTATTTCCATTGTGGCCCTCACACAATACAGTCTGGGACTTATTTCCATTGTGGCCCTCACACAATACAGTCTGGGACTTATTTCCATTGTGGCCCAGTCTGGGACACAGTTCAGTCTGGGACTTATTTCCATTGTGGCCCTCACACAGTACAGTCTGGGACTTATTTCCATTGTGGCCCTCACACAGTACAGTCTGGGACTTATTTCCATTGTGGCCCTCACACAGTACAGTCTGGGACTTATTTCCATTGTGGCCCTCACACAGTACAGTCTGGGACTTATTTCCATTGTGGCCCTCACACAGTACAGTCTGGGACTTATTTCCATTGTGGCCCTCACACAGTACAGTCTGGGACTTATTTCCATTGTGGCCCTCACACAGTTCAGTCTGGGACTTATTTCCATTGTGGCCCTCACACAATACAGTCTGGGACTTATTTCCATTGTGGCCCTCACACAGTACAGTCTGGGACTT
>NC_068421.1:90467171-90489671 GCF_023373465.1 Oncorhynchus keta | reverse complement strand
TGCGGGAATTCCACTAACGGTCCGTATGTAGCCAAAAGTAGCTGCTGCTCATTCTGTTTGCTTGAAAATTGATAAATGGTTAAAAAAGGTAAGGCCCGCGTCCATAGAGACACAAACGAGGTTAACTTATATTGGGAGTAGTGCCACAGTATGGGCAAAAGTACTGTCTCACACCTTTTTGTTTGCGCCGCCAATTGGGTACACTGCAGAATCCACCGAGAGGCTCTTGGGTACACTGCAGAATCCACCGAGAGGCTCTTGGGTACACTGCAGAATCCACCGAGAGGCTCTTGGGTACACTGCAGAATCCACCGAGAGGCTCTTGGGTACACTGCAGAATCCACCGAGAGGCTCTTGGGTACACTGCAGAATCCACCGAGAGGCTCTTGGGTACACTGCAGAATCCACCGAGAGGCTCTTGCTGCCCAAGGAATGTCTGACAGCTTGGAAGACGTTTTGGACACTACAGTGAAAATGGTTCTCTTTGTTAAAGCAAGGCCTCGGGACTCTCGTGTATTTTCTGCACTATGCAATGATATGGGCAGCGACCATGTAACGCTTTTACAACATACAGAAGAAGTGCGCTGGTTATCAAGGAGAAAAGTATTGACGCATTTTTTTTAAATTGAGAGACGAGCTTAAAGTTGTCTTTACTGACCATCATTTTCACTTGTCTGACCGCTGGCATGATGAGGAGTTTCACACACGACTGGCCTATCTGGGTGATGTTTTTTCTCACCTGAATGATTTGAATCTAGGATTACAGGGACTCTCCGCAACTATATTCAATATGCCGGACAAAACTGAAGCTATGATTAAGAAGTTGGAGCTCTTCTCTGTTTGCATTAACAAGGATAACACACAGGTCTTTCCATCATTGTATGACTTGTGTGTGTGCAAATTAACTCATGCTTAAGGACAATGTCAAATGTGATATAGCGAAGCCCCTGAGCGAGTTGGGTGTGCAATTACGCAGGTACTTTCCCGAAACGGATGACACAAGCAACTGGATTCATTATCCCTTTCATGCCCTGCCTCCAGTCCACTTACCGATATCTGAACAAGAGAACCTCATTGAAATTGCAACAAGCGGTTCTGTGAAAATTTAATTTAATCAGAAGCCACTGCCAGATTTCTGGATTGGGCTGCGCTCAGAGTATCCTGCCTTGGCAAATCGCGCTGTTAAGACACTGATGCTCTTTGCAACCAAGTACCTATGTGAGAGTAGATTCTCAGCCCTCACTAGAATGAAAACTAAATACAGGCACAGACTGTGTGTGGAAAATAATTTAAGACTGAGACTCTCTCCAATACAACTCAACATTGCAGAGTTATGTGCATCCTTTCAAGCATACCTTTCTCATTAACCTGTGGTGAGTAATTCACAATTTTCAATGAACATCTTATATGTAAGATGGCTAAATAAAGAGCAACATGATTGATTATTATTATTATATTATTATGTATGCCCTGGGCCTATAAGAGCTCTTTGTCACTTCCCACGAGCCGGGTTGTGACAAAAACTCACACTCATTCTTATGTTTAATAAATGTATCGTATAGTGTGTGTGTGTGGCAGGCTTACAATGATGGCAAAAAACAAAATTTGAGAGTGCTAGAGGGGGTACGCAGCTGGATGTTGAATGTTTGAAAGGGTACGGGACTATGAAAAGTTTGGGAACCACTTCTCTAGGGTGTCTAGATGGACTTTTTTATTTGTGGTCCTGGCAACAGGACCTTTTTTGGACCACCATTATTTTGGTCTAACTGAGATTTACCGCAGGGCCCAGGTCTGTGCAGAAGATCTAGGTGCTGCTGTAGGGCCTCCCTGGTTAGGGACAGAAGCACCAGATCACCAGCAAACAGTAGACAGTTGACTTCAGATTCTATTAGGGTGAGGCCAGGTGCTGCAGACTCTTCTAGTGCCCTCGCCAATTCATTGATATATATGTTGAAGAGGGTGGGGCTTAAGCTGTATCCCTGTCTCACCCCATGGCCCTGTGGATAGAAATGTGTGTGTTTTTTTTTGTCCGTTTTAACCCCACACTTGTTGTTAGTGTACACGGATTTTACAGCGTTATATGTTTTTCCCCCAGCACCACTGTCCTACAATTTGTCTAGCAGACCCTCATGCTAAATTGAGTCAAATGCTTTTTTGAAATCAACAAAGCATGAGAAGACATTGGCTTTGTTTTTGGTGTGTTTGTTTGTCAATTAGGGTGTGCAGGGTGAATACGTGGTCTGTCATACGGTAATTTGGTAAAAAGCCAGTTTGACATTTGCTCAGTACATTGTTTTCATTGAGGAAATGTACGAGTCTGCTGTTAATGATAATGCAGAGGATTTACCCAAGGTTGCTGTTGACGCATATCCCACGGTAGTTATTGGGGTCAAATTTGTCTCCACTTTTCTGGATTGGGGTGATCAGTCCTTGGTTCCAAATATTGGGGAAGATGCCAGCGCTAAGGATGATGTTAAAGAGCTTTAGTATAGCCAATTAGAATTTGTTGTCTGTGTATTTGATCATTTCATTTAAGATGCCATCAACACCACCAGCCTTTTTGTGTTGGAGGGTTTGTATTTTGTCTTGTAGTTCATTCAGTGAAATTGGAGAATCCAGTGGGTTCTGGTAGTCTTTAATAGTTGAGTCTAAGATTTGTATTTGATCATGTATATGTTTTTGCTGTTTGTTCTTTGGCATAGGTCCAAAAATATTGGAGAGGTGGTTTACCCAGACATCTCTGTTTTTGATAGATAACTCTTTGTGTTGTTGTTTGTTTTAGTGTGTTCCAGTTTCCCCAGAAGTGGTTAGATTCTCTGTATTGTGTTAGTGATTCAGCATAGTGAGGGCGTAGTCGGCTCAGGTTTTCTGGGTCTCTGTGTTTTTGGTTGGATACGTTTCTCAATTTCTTTCTTAGGTTGTTGCATTCTTCATTGAACCATTTGTCGTTGTTGTTGTTTTTCTTAGGTTGCCTGCTTGAATGTTTTAGATTTGATAGGGAAGCGGAGAGGTCAAATATACTCTTCTCTCACTTTCTCTTACCACCTCTTTACCCAGCACTATGTCAGAAAGCTAGTCATGCATACAAAGCCAGGATATTGAAAATCTATATTCCCTCAAATGCCAAGCAATGGAATAATAGTTGCAGTGGCAGAGGAAGGTTTATACAATTATTATACTGAGTAGACTACCTATCCTGACTACCTATACTGACTCCCTATACTGAGGAGACTACCTATACTGACTACCTATACTGAGTAGACTACCTATACTGACTACCTATACTGAGGAGACTACCTATACTGACTACCTATACTGAGTAGACTACATATACTGACTACCTATAAGGAGACTACCTATACTGACTACCTATACTGAAAGACTACCTATACTGACTACCTATACTGACTACCTATACTGAGTCGACTACCTATACTGACTACCTATACGGAGTGGACTACCCACACTGAGTAGACTACCTATACTGACTACCTATACTGAGTAGACTACCTATATTGACTACATATACTGAGTAGACTACCCATAATGAGTAGACTACATATACTGACTACCTATACTGAGTGGACTACATATACTGACTACCTATACTGAGTAGACTACCTACACTGACTACCTATACTGAGTGGACTACATATACTGACTACCTATACTGAGTAGACTACCTATACTGACTCCCTATACTGAGGAGACTACCTATACTGACTACCTATACTGAGTAGACTACCTATACTGACTACCTATACTGAGGAGACTACCTATACTGACTACCTATACTGAGTAGACTACATATACTGACTACCTATACTGAGTAGACTACCTACACTGACTACCTATACTTAGTACCTATACTGAGTAGACTACCTATCCTGACTACATATACTGACTAGACTACCTATCCTGACTACCTACACCGACTACCTATGCTGACTAGACTACCTATACTGACTACCTATACTGACTACCTATACTGACTACCTATACTGACTACCTATACTGAGTAGACTACCTAGCCTGACTACCTATACTGACTACCTATCCTGACTACCTATACTGAGTAGACTACCTATACTGACTACCTATACTGAGTAGACTACCTATATTGACTACATATACTGAGTAGACTACCCATAATGAGTAGACTACATATACTGACTACCTATACTGAGTGGACTACATATACTGACTACCTATACTGAGTAGACTACCTACACTGACTACCTATACTGACTATCTATACTGAGTGGACTACCTATACTGAGTAGACTACCTATACTGACTACCTATACTGACTATCTATACTGAGTGGACTACCTATACTGAGTAGACTACCTATACTGACTACCTATACTGACTATCTATACTGAGTGGACTACCTACACTGACTACCTATACTGACTATCTATACTGAGTGGACTACCTATACTGAGTAGACTACCTATACTGACTACCTATACTGACTATCTATACTGAGTGGACTACCTATACTGACTACCTATACTGACTATCTATACTGAGTGGACTACCTATACTGGCTCAAATGGCTCATCTTAAAGGTATACTCAGCAATATGACATCATCGTACACAGTTGGGTGACTTCCTGCTAACAATCAATAACAACCACAACAACAACAGAATTCGAAAACTTCCCAGGCTGCCAATATTGGCTCATCCCAATTTGCAAGTACGCCCACACGAAGAGCCAAATGTTGGGAGTCTTGGGTAGATTTGCATTTAGATTTAGTTGTTGTTGTTGGTTTCTGCGTTGCAGGAAGTTTCCCCACTGTGTGTGATGATGTGATTTGTCGTTTTGGTGAACTAGTCATGTCAGTGGAGCAGTGTGTGGGAATCCTCAGAGCCAAGCATGTAATTACCCAGTTATAGACATGAGCATGAGTCCCGTCACAGCCCGGAGGAAGTTCCGAGACTCTCATTCGGTCACTCTGTACCAGGCTACTGCTAACAGACACGGAGGCAATAAACCGGCCACTTTGTAGATTAGTATGTTTACAGGATGAGGGGGACCGCAAATAACAGCGCACAACAGAACCCAGCTCTGTGTCGCACTTGTGAGTGAGTCTCTATCATGTCGCTATCGGGAAATGCCCAGGAAAAAGGGTGAAAACCTCAACATTCTGGGTTTTCAGGGAAGTCATTATAGACACAGGCCTTATAGCTAGAGGAATCTCCACTATATATTATAGACACAGGCCTTATAGCTAGAGGAATCTCCACTATATATTATAGACACAGGCCTTATAGCTGGAGGAATCTCCACTATATATTATAGACACAGGCCTTATAGCTGGAGGAATCTCCACTATATATTATAGACACAGGCCTTATAGCTGGAGGAATCTCCACTATATATTATAGACACAGGCCTTATAGCTGGAGGAATCTCCACTATATATTATAGACACAGGCCTTATAGCTGGAGGAATCTCCACTATATATTATAGACACAGGCCTTATAGCTGGAGGAATCTCCACTATATATTATAGACACAGGCCTTATAGCTGGAGGAATCTCCACTATATATTATAGACACAGGCCTTATAGCTGGAGGAATCTCCACTAATATTATAGACACAGTAGCCTTATAGCTGGAGGAATGTCATATATATTATAGACACAGGCCTTATAGCTGGAGGAATCTCCACTATATATTATAGACACAGGCCTTATAGCTGGAATCTGTCACTATATATTATAGACACAGGCCTTATAGCTGGAGGTCTGTCATAATATTATAGACACAGGCCTTATAGCTGGAGGAATATCCATAGAGATATTATAGACTACAGGTCTGTCTAATATAATAGCTGGAGGAAGCTGGTCTGTATATATTATAGACACAGGCCTTATAGCTGGTCTGTCATAATATTATAGACACAGGATATAGCTGGTCTGTCATATATATTATAGACACAGTAGCCTTATAGCTGGAATGTCATATATATAGGCCTTATAGGTCTGTCACAGACAGGATCTAGCTGGTCTGTCATATATATAGCTGGAGGAGATCTAGCTGGTCTGTCATAATATTATAGAGACAGTAGATATAGCTGGTCTGTCACTATATATTATCACAGTAGCCTTAGCTGGCTGGATAATATCCACTATATACAGTAGATCTAGCTGGTCTGTCATAATATAATAGAGACAGTAGATCTAGCTGGTCACTCATAATATTATAGACACAGGATCTAGCTGGAGGTCTCCATAATATTATAGACACAGTAGATCTAGCTGGTCTCCATATATATTATAGACACAGGATATAGCTGGTCTCCAATATATATTATAGATCAGCTGGTCTGTCATAATATAGCTAGAGACAGTAGATCTAGCTGGTCTGTCATAATATTATAGAGACAGTAGATCTAGCTGGTCTGTCATATATATTATAGAGACAGGCCTTATATCTAGCTGGTCTGTCATAATATTATAGAGACAGGATATAGCTGGTCTGTCATAATATTATAGACACAGGCCTTATCTAGCTGGAGGTCTGTCATAATATATTATAGACACAGATCTAGCTGGTCTGTCATAATATTATAGACACAGGCCTTCTAGCTATATATAGGACATCTAGCTGGTCACTAATATAATAGACACAAGGAATCTCATATATATTAATAGACACAGTAGATCTAGCTGGTCTGTCATAATATAATAGAGACAGGCCTTCTAGCTGGTCTGTCATAATATAATAGAGACAGTAGATCTAGCTGGTCTGTCATAATATAATTATAGACACAGGTCTGTCATAATATAATAGAGACAGTAGATCTAGCTGGTCTGTCATAATATAACAGAGGCCAGTAGATCTAGGAGGTCTGTCATAATATATAGAGACAGTAGATCTAGCTGGTCTGTCATAATATAATAGAGACAGTAGATCTCTAGCTGGTCTGTCATAATATAATAGAGGCCTTATAGATCTAGCTGGTCTGTCATAATATAATATAGACACAGATAGCTAGCTGGTCTGTCATAATATTATAGACACAGGATCTAGCTGGTCTGGAATCTCCACTAATATAATAGAGACAGTAGATCTAGCTGGTCTGTCATAATATTATAGACACAGTAGATCTAGCTGGTCTGTCATAATATTATAGAGACAGTAGATCTAGCTGGTCTGTCATAATATTATAGACACAGTAGATCTAGCTGGTCTGTCATAATATTATAGACACAGTAGATCTAGCTGGTCTGTCATAATATTATAGACACAGTAGATCTAGCTGGTCTGTCATAATATTATAGACACAGTAGATCTAGCTGGTCTGTCATAATATTATAGACACAGTAGATCTAGCTGGTCTGTCATAATATTATAGACACAGTAGATCTAGCTGGTCTGTCATAATATTATAGAGACAGTAGATCTAGCTGGTCTGTCATAAGCTAGAGAGTAGATCCAGCTGGTCTGTCATAATATAATAGTAGATCACAGGTCTGTCATAATATTATAGAGCAGTAGATCTAGCTGGAATCTGTCACTAATATTATAGAGTAGACTAGCTGGTCCATAATATTATTATAGATCTAGCTGGTCTGTCATAATATTATAGACACAGGCCTTCTAGCTGGTCTGTCATAATATTATAGACACAGTAGATCTAGCTGGTCTGTCATAATATTATAGACACAGTAGCCTTCTAGCTGGTCTGTCATATATATAGAGAACATAGACACAGGTCTGTCATAATATAGCTAGAGGACAGTATCTAGCTGGTCTGTCATATATATTAGAGACACAGATCTAGCTGGTCTGGAATCTCCAATATATAGAGACAGTAGATCTAGCTGGTCTGTCATAATATTATAGACACAGTAGATCTAGCTGGTCTGTCATAATATTATAGACACAGGCCTTAGAGCTAGAGGTCTGTCATATATATTATAGACACAGGCCTTATAGCTGGTCTGTCATATATATTATAGACACAGTAGATCTTATAGCTGGTCTGTCATATATATTATAGACACAGGCCTTAGAGCTAGCTGGTCTGTCACTAATATTATAGACACAGTAGCCTTATAGCTGGTCTCCATATATATTATAGACACAGTAGCCTTATAGCTGGAGGTCTGTCACTAATATTATAGACACAGTAGATCTAGCTGGTCTGTCATAATATTATAGACACAGGCCTTATAGCTAGCTGGTCTGTCACTATATATTATAGACACAGGCCTTATAGCTGGAGGAATCTCCACTATATATTATAGACACAGGCCTTATAGCTAGCTGGTCTGTCATAATATTATAGACACAGTTATAGCTGGAGGAATCTGTATAATATTATAGACACAGGCCTTATAGCTAGAGGAATCTCCACTATATATTATAGACACAGGCCTTATAGCTGGAGGAATCTCCAGGGGGTACCGGTACAGAGTCAATGTGGAGGCTATATACAGGGGGGTACCGGTACAGAGTCAATGTGGAGGCTATATACAGGGGGGTACCGGTACAGAGTCAATGTGGAGGCTATATACAGGGGGTACCGGTACAGAGTCAATGTGGAGGCTATATACAGGGGGTACCGGTACAGAGTCAATGTGGAGGCTATATACAGGGGGGTACCGGTACAGAGTCAATGTGTGGGGGCACCGGTTAGTTGAGGTAATATGTACATGTAGGTAGAGTTATTAAGTAACTATGCATAGATGATAACAACAGAGTAGCAGTGGTGTAAAAGAGGTTGGGGAGGTTGGCAATGCAAATGTAACTTTATTGATTTTTACCCCCATCACTACTTTCCTCCCTCTCATACGGTATCCCCTTTTCCCTCGGTCTCCCCCCACCGAAGCCCTTCTGATACCGGCAGGTCTATACAGAGACAGAGAGAAAGGACAGCAATACTCCCTTGGGAAGAGTCATTCCCAGAGAAATTCCCATGAATGACAGAAGGGCATGTTGCTAGAGCAACAGGGGATAAATTAGATAAACAAAACAGAGCGTACACACACACACACACACTCACACACACACAAACACACACACACACACACACACACGCACGCACGCACGCACGCACGCACGCACGCACGCACACACACGCACACACACACACACACACACACACACACACACACACACACACACACACACACACACACACACACACACACACACACACACACACACACACACACACACACACACACAGAGTGTTGTTTTGGTAGGATTACAGTGACATTTTGAACCAGCTGTGTATCCATTTGAGTTCATGGAGAGGAGGTCTATCATCCTGTCTCAGATGCTGTGCAAACACACAAACACAGCCTTGATGTGTTGCGGATCCTGGAAGTTGCTATAGACTACTACAGCAGCAACCCCACGGCTTCCTCTCGTTCACCAATGTCCTTCAGCAGGGTTCACGACCCTCAATGACCCTGTCAATCAAGTCTTCTATTCAGAGTGAGTTCAAGACCCACACTATGAGGTTGGAATAATACTGTGAAATTGTGAAAATTATGAAAATGCCCTTTTAGTGTAAAAACTGTTGGAAATTTCAACCTGTTTTGGTGGGATGGAGTTTTTTGCCTTCTATGGTGACATCACCATGTGGTAAATGAGTTAATAGACCAATAAGAAAGAGAGTTCCAAACCTCTCTGCCAATAACAGCTAGTTTTCAGATTTCAGTCCTACAAACATTCGAAAAACAGCTGCATTGAACCTTTAAAGAGGGTCCTTCAGGCCTTAACAGCAGTCCACCAGAGGCCACAAATCATTCACTCAAGGCTACAAGTCCCACACAGAGCCTTCAGTCGACAGAGAGAGAAAACTCTGAGAGGAAGAGAGAAAATGAGGGGTGGGGAGAGAGAAAGATAGAAAGAGGAAGAGAGATAGTGAGAGAGAGAGAGAGAGATTATTTTTTCTTTGCCTCCTCCTCCAGCTCCTCCTCCTCCCCTTCCTCCTCCTCCTGCTCCTTCTCCCCCAATCCTCCTCCTCTTCTCCCTCTTACCATTCCTCCTCGTCCAGCTCCTCCTCCACCTCCTCCTCCCCCCTACTCTTCCTCCTCCTTTTTCCTCACCTCTCTTATAATGACATCTAAACACTGTGTTGCTGCTGTGTTTTTCACCTCCCATTCCTCTTTCCTTCACTCGTTACAGCCTCTTAATTATGGGGGTTGGTCTTTCTCCTTCGTTGCTTCTGTTGGTCTCATCATGTGGCTGCTGGGTTAAGTAGCTTATTAAATCCTGTGGGGTGGTGTGAACCTTTAGCATTCCTGCTGAGATCAGTGCCCCCTGTGCACCCTTAGAACCTGACCCCACTAACACAATGGCTATTCTTCTTTCTGTTCCTCTTTGTGGTAATTAAGACCAAGGCGGTATGTGCATGTACGTGTAAAAGACTGAGGTAAGTGAATGTTATAAGTAGTGGGAGAGGATGATCCTGCGTTGGGGGTAAACATTGCTCACTCAGAGGGAGAGAGTGTCTTGGCCTCGTTAGTAAGGCTTATCACCCGCTCAGGGCTTTCTGCTTTAATTGGTGTTTTTTTTTTCATCTTTGAGGTAGAATGGGGATGGATCATCCTGTCACTGGTCGGCCCAAAGGCCATCTTTACATCACCGAGCCTCCCGAGTCGACACTGCGCTTTTAAGAAGGAATCTAAAAGCTTGACTTTACAGCCCTGTTTATTGTGTCAGTGTTTCTCTCTCCGTGATGTCTGTATCAGACCATCCCTAGAGGAGTTGCCAACAAACGTATCCAGGATATTGTTTGTTCAAGCTAGCTTTCTTTCCTGCTGAAAAGCGGATGTGGGAACTCCGCTGAGGAGAATTATTTTACGTTCGTATCAGACAGACAATGACACTTATTCTCCTCTCAAGTGGAAGAGTTCAACATCCACTATATATACACAATTATGTGGACAACCGCTCAAATGAGTGGATTCGACTATTTCAGCCACACCCATTACTAACACCTGTATAAAATCGAGCACACAGCCAATCTCTTTCGACAAACAGTAGAATGGCCTTACTGAAGAGCTCCGTGACTTTCAACGTGGCACCATCATAGGATGCCACCTTTCCAACTAGTCAGTTCGTCAAATTAATATGTCCTCAGATGCACTACTGAGCTCCTAACGGCCTCTGGAAGCAACTTCCACACAAGAACTGTTCGTCTGGTGCTTCATGAAATGGGTTTCCATGGCCGAGCAGCCGCACACAAGCCTCAGATCACCATGCGCAACGCCAAGCATCGGCTGGACTGGTGTAAAAGCGATCTTTGGTGTGATGAATCACACTTCACTATCTGGTAGTCCAACGGACGAATATTGGTTTGGCGGATGTCAGGAGAACGCTACCTGCCCAAATGCATAGTGCCAACTGTAAAGTTTGGTGGAGGAGGAATAATGGTCTGGGTCTGTTTTCCATGGTTCAGGCTTGGCCCCTTAGTTCCAGTGAAGGGAAATCCTAACGCTACAGCATACATATGCTGAATTTCTGAATGGAAGCAAGTCCCTGCAGCAATATTCCAAAATCTAGTGAAAAGCCTTCCCAGAAGAGTGTTATAGCAGCACAGCACAGGGGGGTAACTCCATATTAATGCCCATGATTTTGGAATGAGATGTTGCTCATGTAGTGTACATTTGTTTAATGCTGGTGTTTTGGGACAATTATGTTAACTTTTATCTCAAAAGTGTATAGACTCACCAGAGATGGAACCTATAGGATTTTTTATTTTAACCTTTATCAAACTAGGCAAGTCAGTTAAGAACAAATTCTTATTTACAATGATGGCCTACCGGGGAAGAGTGGGTTAACTGCCTTGTTCAGGGGAAGAACGACAGATTTTTACCTTGTCAGCTCGGGGATTCGATCCAGCAACCTTTCAGTTACTGGCCCAACACTCTAACCACAAGGCTGCCTGCTGCCCCACTTGCCATTAGTCCTGTTAGTCCGTGATGGTCCTCTCTCTACTGTTCACCAGTGGTATTTGAGGACCTACCTACCTGTGGTCACTGGTCAGGTGATGACTCACGCCCGTTACCGTGGTTTCACGCTGGGGCGTAGCCTGCAATGTTGACTAAGGACTGTCCTCGCCGAGGCCTGAACCCACTTCCATTCAGAGACGTAAAACTGGTCTGGGTCTGGTCTGGGTCTTTGCACCACAGCCATGAATCAAAGGAAGAGGCGTTCCAGAAAGGGCATTGTGGTGTGTGGCTGTCCCCAGAAACACATATTTTATGTGTTGTTGAATTTGTAATATTGAATTGCTGAAGTAAAGCTGTGTGAAAGAGTGTGGTTTATTTCAGTGATTCCTCAGTTTATTTGTTTTTTTTCTGCCTTGCAGAGTGATGACGTCTTGGGCTGGTGTGAGAGCCACCGGAGGTGTTCACAGGTAAGAAAACACCTGTAGAATAGGTCTCTGTGTGTGTGTGTGTGTGTGTGTGTGTGTGTGTGTGTGTGTGTGTGTGTGTGTGTGTGTGTGTGTGTGTGTGTGTGTGTGTGTGTGTGTGTGTGTGTGTGTGTGTGTGTGTGTGTGTGTGTGCCAGTGTGTGTGTGTGCCAGTGTGTGTGTGTGTGTGCCAGTGTGTGCCAGTGTGTGTGTGTGTGCCAGTGTGTGCCAGTGTGTGCCAGTGTGTGCCAGTGTGTGCCAGTGTGTGCCAGTGTGTGTGTGTGCCAGTGTGTGTGCCAGTGTGTGCCAGTGTGTGCCAGTGTGTGTGTGTGCCAGTGTGTGGTGTGCCAGTGTGTGTGTGTGCCAGTGTGTGTGTGTGCCAGTGTGTGCCAGTGTGTGTGTGTACCAGTGTGTGTGTGTGCCAGTGTGTGCCAGTGTGTGTGTGTGCCAGTGTGTGTGTGTGCCAGTGTGTGCCAGTGTGTGTGTGTGCCAGTGTGTGGTGTGCCAGTGTGTGGTGTGCCAGTGTGTGTGTGTGCCAGTGTGTGTGTGTGCCAGTGTGTGCCAGTGTGTGTGTGTACCAGTGTGTGTGTGTGCCAGTGTGTGCCAGTGTGTGTGTGTGCCAGTGTGTGCCAGTGTGTGTGTGTACCAGTGTGTGTGTGTGCCAGTGTGTGCCAGTGTGTGTGTGTGCCAGTGTGTGGTGTGCCAGTGTGTGGTGTGCCAGTGTGTGTGTGTGCCAGTGTGTGTGTGTGCCAGTGTGTGCCAGTGTGTGTGTGTGCCAGTGTGTGGTGTGCCAGTGTGTGGTGTGCCAGTGTGTGTGTGTGCCAGTGTGTGTGTGTGCCAGTGTGTGCCAGTGTGTGTGTGTACCAGTGTGTGGTGTGCCAGTGTGTGTGTGCCAGTGTGTGTGTGTGCCAGTGTGTGCCAGTGTGTGTGTGTACCAGTGTGTGTGTGTGCCAGTGTGTGCCAGTGTGTGCCACAGACACAGACACAGACACAGAGAGAGAGGCTCACTCATGCAGCTATTCAGTTCGCATCATAGGGTGTTCAGGGGGGATATTGTTCCCTCCCTCAGGTCAAGGTTTGGGTCAGGGATCCCCCTCCCTCTCTCCCATTCCTCTCTTCCCCTCCCTCTCTCCCCCCCTCCCTCTCTCCCATTCCTCTCTTCCCTCCCTCTCTCCCATTCCCTCTTCCCCTCCTCTCTTCCCTCCCTCTCTCCCATTCCCTCTCTTCCCTCCCTCTCTCCCCTCCCTCTCTCCCATTCCTCTCTTCCCCTCCCTCTCTCCCCTCCCTCTCTCCCCTCCCTCTCTCCCATTCCTCTCTTCCCCTCCCTCTCTCCCCTCCCCCTCTCTCCCATTCCTCTCTTCCCTCTCTTCCCCTCTCTCCCATTCCTCCCCTCCCCCTCTCTCCCCTCCCTCTCTCCCATTCCTCTCTTCCCCTCCCTCTCTCCCTCCCCTCTCTCTCCCCTCCCTCCCTCTTCCCCTCCCTCTCTCCCCTCCCTCTCTCCCATTCCTCTCTTCCCCTCCCTCTCTCCCCTCCCTCTCTCCCATTCCTCTCTTCCCCTCCCTCTCTCCCCTCCCTCTCTCCCATCCCTCTCTTCCCTCCCTCTCTCCCCTCCCTCTCTCCCACTCCTCTCTTCCCCTCCCTCTCTTCCCCTCCCTCTCTCCCCTCCCTCTCTCCCATTCCTCTCTTCCCCTCCCTCTCTCCCCTCCCTCTCTCCCATTCCTCTCTTCCCCTCCCTCTCTCCCCTCCCTCTCTCCCATCCCTCTCTTACCTCCCTCTCTCCCATCCCTCTCTTCCCCTACATCTCTCCCCTCCCTAGTTCCCTCCATACTCCCCTCCTCCCTACTACATATTATCCTGATTAAAGTCAGCATCTTGGATCGCTCCCCAGTGAACCAATAAACTTCAGGCATTCCCCAGTGAACCAATAAACTTCAGGCATTCCCCAGTGAACCAATAAACTTCAGGCATTCCCCAGTGAACCAATAACCTTGGGTCCTTCCCCAGTGAACCAATAACCTTGGGTCCTTCCCCAGTGAACCAATAACCTTGGGTCCTTCCCCAGTGAACCAATAAACGTCAGGCATTCCCCAGTGAACCAATAACCTTGGGTCCTTCCCCAGTGAACCAATAAACTTCAGGCATTCCCCAGTGAACCAATAACCTTGGGTCCTTCCCCAGTGAACCAATAACCTTGGGTCCTTCCCCAGTGAACCAATAACCTTGGGTCCTTCCCCAGTGAACCAATAACCTTGGGTCCTTCCCCAGTGAACCAATAACCCTGGGTCCTTCCCCAGTGAACCAATAACCTTGGGTCTTTCCCCAGGGAACCAATAACCTTGGGTCCTTCCCCAGTGAACCAATAACCTTGAAAGCGGTCTGTTTTCAGTCTCAGACAGTCTCTCTCTCTCATACAGCCAATCGATGCTGAGTCCTATATTGAGAGGAGCGAGAGTAGGAGAAAGCGGTCTGTTTTCAGTCTCAGACAGTCTCTCTCTCATACAGCCGATCGATGCTGAGTCCTATATATCCACTATGGTGCTGTGACACTTTTATGTGCTTCGTGAGAATAAGCAGGTTGGTGACTCATAATTGGTTCCCTTAGAGGGTAATAAAGAGGAAGGTCAAAAATGTGTGTGTGTCTGAGTGTGTGTGTGTATGTGTGCATTTGTGAGTGTGTGTGTTTGAGTGTGTGTGTGTGTGTGTGTGTGTGTGTGTGTGTGTGTGTGTGTGTGTGTGTGTTAGAGCATGTGTGTGTTTGAGCATGTGTGTGTGTGTGTGTGTGTGTGTGTGTGTGTGTGTGTGTGTGTGTGTGTGTGTGTGTGTGTGTGTGTGTGTGTGTGTGTGTGTGTGTGTGTGTGTGTGTGTGTGTGTGTGTGTGTGTGTGTGTGTGTGTGTGTGTGAATGAGCATGTGTGTGTTTGTGTGTGTGTGTGTTTGAGCGTGTGTGTTTGAGCGTGTGTGTGTTTGAGTGTATGTGTGTTTGAGCGTGTGTGTGTGTGAATGAGCATGTGTGTGTTTGAGAGTGTGTGTGTGTGTGTGTGTATGTGAGTGTGTGTTTGAGCGTGTGTGTGTGTGTGTGTGTGTGTGTGTATGTATGTATGTATGTATGTATGTGTGTGTGTGTGTGTGTGTGTGTGTGTGTGTGTGTGTGTGTGTGTGTGTGTGTGTGTGTGTGTGTATGTGAGTGTGTGTTTGAGCGTGTGTGTGTGTATGTGTGTGTGTGTGTGTGTGTGTGTGTGTGTGTGTGTGTGTGTGTGTGTGTGTGTGTGTGTGTGTGTGTGTGAATGAGCATGTGTGTGTTTGTGTGTGTGTGTGTTTGAGCGTGTGTGTGTGTTTGAGCGTGTGTGTGTGTTTGAGTGTATGTGTGTTTGAGCGTGTGTGTGTGTGAATGAGCATGTGTGTGTTTGAGAGTGTGTGTGTGTGTGTGTGTATGTGAGTGTGTGTTTGAGCGTGTGTGTGTGTGTGTGTGTGTGTGTGTGTGTGTGTGTGTGTGTGTGTGTGTGTGTGTGTGTGTGTGTGTGTGTGTGTGTGTGTGTGTGTGTGTGTGTGTGTGTGTGTGTGTGTGTGTGTGTGTGTGTGTGTGTGTGTGTGTGTGTGTGTGTGTGTGTGTGTGTGTGTGTGTGTGTGTGTGTGTGTGTGTGTGTGTGTGTGTGTGTGTGTGTGTGTGTGTGTGTGCGTGAGTGTGTCACAGTAGATAAGAATGCATAGTCCCCTGTTCGTTGCCGCCACTGCCTTCTAGGTGCTTTTGATAGACGTCAAACAGTCTTCAGTGACTAAACAGTCTTCAGTGACTAAACAGTCTTCAGTGACTAAACAGTCTTCAGTGACTAAACAGTCTTCAGTGACTGGTCTTCAGTGACTAAACTGTCTTCAGTGACTAAACAGTCTTCAGTGACTAAACAGTCTTCAGTGACTAAACAGTCTTCAGTGACTGGTCTTCAGTGACTAAACAGTCTTCAGTGACTAAACTGTCTTCAGTGACTAAACAGTCTTCAGTGACTAAACAGTCTTCAGTGACTAAACAGTCTTCAGTGACTGGTCTTCAGTGACTAAACAGTCTTCAGTGACTAAACAGTCTTCAGTGACTAAACAGTCTTCAGTGACTAAACAGTCTTCAGTGACTAAACAGTCTTCAGTGACTAAACTGTCTTCAGTGACTAAACAGTCTTCAGTGACTAAACAGTCTTCAGTGACTGGTCTTCAGTGACTGGTCTTCAGTGACTGGTCTTCAGTGACTAAACAGTATTCAGTGACTGGGAGCAGACGGGGTTAAACAGATGGAGTGACTGGGAGCAGACGGGTTTAAACGGATGGAGTGACTGGGAGCAGACGGGGTTAAACGGATGGAGTGACTGGGAGCAGACGGGGTTAAACGGATGGAGTGACTGGGAGCAGACGGGGTTAAACGGATGGAGTGACTGGGAGCAGACGGGGTTAAACGGATGGAGTGACTGGGAGCAGACGGGGTTAAACGGATGGAGTGACTGGGAGCAGACGGGGTTAAACGGATGGAGTGACTGGGAGCAGACAGGGTTAAACGGATGGAGTGACTGGGAGCAGACGGGGTTAAACGGATGGAGTGACTGGGAGCAGACAGGGTTAAACGGATGGAGTGACTGGGAGCAGACGGGGTTAAACGGATGGAGTGACTGGGAGCAGACTGGGTTAAACGGATGGAGTGACTGGGAGCAGACAGGGTTAAACGGATGGAGTGACTGGGAGCAGACAGGGTTAAACGGATGGAGTGACTGGGAGCAGACGGGGTTAAACGGATGGAGTGACCGGGAGCAGACTGGGTTAAACGGATGGAGTGACTGGGAGCAGACGGGGTTAAACAGATGGAGTGACTGGGAGCAGACGGGGTTAAACAGATGGAGTGACTGGGAGCAGACTGGGTTAAACGGATGGAGTGACTGGGAGCAGACGGGGTTAAACGGATGGAGTGACTGGGAGCAGACAGGGTTAAACGGATGGAGTGACTGGGAGCAGACGGGGTTAAACGGATGGAGTGACTGGGAGCAGACGGGGTTAAACGGATGGAGTGACTGGGAGCAGACAGGGTTAAACAGATGGAGTGACTGGGAGCAGACGGGGTTAAACGGATGGAGTGACTGGGAGCAGACGGGGTTAAACGGATGGAGTGACTGGGAGCAGACGGGGTTAAACGGATGGAGTGACTGGGAGCAGACTGGGTTAAACGGATGGAGTGACTGGGAGCAGACGGGGTTAAACGGATGTGACTGGGAGCAGACGGGGTTAAACAGATGGAGTGACTGGGAGCAGACGGGGTTAAACGGATGTGACTGGGAGCAGACGGGGTTAAACGGATGGAGTGACTGGGAGCAGACGGGGTTAAACGGATGGAGTGACTGGGAGCAGACAGGGTTAAACAGATGGAGTGACTGGGAGCAGACGGGGTTAAACGGATGGAGTGACTGGGAGCAGACTGGGTTAAACAGATGGAGTTACTGGGAGCAGACAGGGTTAAACGGATGGAGTGACTGGGAGCAGACTGGGTTAAACAGATGGAGTTACTGGGAGCAGACGGGGTTAAACGGATGGAGTGACTGGGAGCAGACGGGGTTAAACGGATGGAGTGACTGGGAGCAGACTGGGTTAAACGGATGGAGTGACTGGGAGCAGACGGGGTTAAACGGATGGAGTTACTGGGAGCAGACGGGGTTAAACGGATGGAGTGACTGGGAGCAGACGGGGTTAAACGGATGGAGTGACTGGGAGCAGACTGGGTTAAACGGATGGAGTGACTGGGAGCAGACGGGGTTAAACGGATGTGACTGGGAGCAGACGGGGTTAAACAGATGGAGTGACTGGGAGCAGACTGGGTTAAACGGATGGAGTGACTGGGAGCAGACGGGGTTAAACGGATGTGACTGGGAGCAGACGGGGTTAAACGGATGGAGTGACTGGGAGCAGACAGGGTTAAACGGATGGAGTGACTGGGAGCAGACGGGGTTAAACGGATGGAGTGACTGGGAGCAGACGGGGTTAAACGGATGGAGTGACTGGGAGCAGACGGGGTTAAACGGATGTGACTGGGAGCAGACGGGGTTAAACGGATGGAGTGACTGGGAGCAGACGGGGTTAAACGGATGTGACTGGGAGCAGACGGGGTTAAACAGATGGAGTGACTGAAATGGAGGAAGTCTTCTCCTCTCCTTATTATCTCAGGTTTCCTCCGCTCACGTCACAGAGCCTCCTCTCATGTCCAGGCGTATGGATATCTCCCTCAGACACACACAGACACACACACACACACACACACACACACACACACACACACACACACACACACACACACACACACACACACACACACACACACACACACATATACACACACACCCACGCTCAAACACACACTCACATACACTCACACACACACACACACACACACGCTCAAAACACACACACACACTCAAACACACACACACACACACGCTCAAACACACTCACACACACACACACACACACACACACACACACACACACACACACACACACACACACACACACACACACACACACACACACACACACACACACACACACACACACTCAAAAACACACACTCAAACACACACACACACACGCTCAAACAACACACACACACACACACACACACACACACGCACACACACACACACACACACACACACACACACACACACACACACATTTACATTACATTTACATTTAAGTCATTTAGCAGACGCTCTTATCCAGAGCGACTTACAAATTGGTGCATACACCTTATGACAACCAGTGGAACAGCCACTTGCATCTAAATCTTGTTGGGGGGGAGAAGGGGGGTGAGAAGGATTACTTACCCTTACTTACCCTATCCTAGGTATTCCTTGAAGAGGTGGGGTTTCAGGTGTCTCCGGAAGGTGGTGATTGACTCCGCTGTCCTGGCGTCGTGAGGGAGTTTGTTCCACCATTGGGGGCCAGAGCAGCGAACAGTTTTGACTGGGCTGAGCGGGAACTGTACTTCCTCAGTGGTAGGGAGGCGAGCAGGCCAGAGGTGGATGAACGCAGTGCCCTTGTTTGGGTGTAGGGCCTGATCAGAGCCTGGAGGTACTGAGGTGCCGTTCCCCTCACAGCCCGTAGGCGAGCACCATGGTCTTGTAGCGGATGCGAGCTTCAACTGGAAGCCAGTGGAGAGAGCGGAGGAGCGGGGTGACGTGAGAGAACTTGGGAAGGTTGAACACCAGACGGGCTGCGGCGTTCTGGATGAGTTGTAGGGTTTAATGGCACAGGCAGGGAGCCCAGCCAACAGCGAGTTGCAGTAATCAAGACGGGAGATGACAAGTGGCTGGATTAGGACCTGCGCCGCTTCCTGTGTGAGGCAGGGTCGTACTCTGCGGATGTTGTAGAGCATGAACCTACAGGAACGGGACACCGCCTTGATGTTAGTTGAGAACGTCAGGGTGTTGTCCAGGATCACGCCAAGGTTCTTAGCGCTCTGGGAGGAGGACACAATGGAGTTGTCAACCGTGATGGCGAGATCATGGAACGGGCAGTCCTTCCCGGGAGGAAGAGGAGCTCCGTCTTGCTGAGGTTCAGCTTGAGGTGGTGATCCGTCATCCACACTGATATGTCTGCCAGACATGCAGAGATGCGATTCGCCACCTGGTCATCAGAAGGGGGAAAGGAGAAGATTAATTGTGTGTCGTCTGCATAGCAATGATAGGAGAGACCATGTGAGGTTATGACAGAGCCAAGTGACTTGGTGTATAGCGAGAATAAGAGAGGGCCTAGAACAGAGCCCTGGGGACACCAGTGGTGAGAGCGCGTGGTGAGGAGACAGATTCTCGCCACGCCACCTGGTAGGAGCGACCTGTCAGGTAGGACGCAACAAGCGTGGGCCGCGCCGGAGATGCCCAACTCGGAGAGGGTGGAGAGGAGGATCTGATGGTTCACAGTATCGAAGGCAGCCGATAGGTCTAGAAGGATGAGAGCAGAGGAGAGAGAGTTAGCTTTAGCAGTGCGGAGCGCCTCCGTGATACAGAGAAGAGCAGTCTCAGTTGAATGACTAGTCTTGAAACCTGACTGATTTGGATCAAGAAGGTCATTCTGAGAGAGATAGCGGTAGAGCTGGCCAAGGACGGCACGCTCAAGAGTTTTGGAGAGAAAAGAGAGAAGGGATACTGGTCTGTAGTTGTTGACATCGGAGGGATCGAGTGTAGGTTTTTTCAGAAGGGGTGCAACTCTCGCTCTCTTGAAGACGGGAGGGACGTAGCCAGCGGTCAGGGATGAGTTGATGAGCGAGGTGAGGTAAGGGAGAAGGTCTCCGGAAATGGTCTGGAGAAGAGAGGAGGGGATAGGGTCAAGCGGGCAGGTTGTTGGGCGGCCGGCCGTCACAAGACGCGAGATTTCATCTGGAGAGAGAGGGGAGAAAGAGGTCAGAGCATAGGGTAGGGCAGTGTGGGCAGAACCAGCAGTGTCGTTTGACTTAGCAAACGAGGATCGGATGTCATCGACCTTCTTTTCAAAATGGTTGACGAAGTCATCTGCAGAGAGGGAGGAGGGAGGGGGAGGATTCAGGAGGGAGGAGAAGGTGGCAAAGAGCTTCCTAGGGTTAGAGGCAGATGCTTGGAATTTAGAATGGTAGAAAGTGGCTTTAGCAGCAGAGACAGAGGAGGAAAATGTAGAGAGGAGGGAGTGAAAGGATGCCAGGTCCGCAGGGAGGCGAGTTTTCCTCCATTTCCGCTCGGCTGCCCGGAGCCCACACACACACACACACACACACACACACACACACACACACACACACACACACACACACACACACACACACACACACACACATACACACACACACATATACACACACACCCACGCTCAAACACACACTCACATACACACACACTCACACACACACACACACACACACGCTCAAAACACACACACAGACACACACACACGCTCAACACACACACACACACACACACACACACACACACACACACACACACACACACACACACACACACACACACACACACACGCTCAAACACTCACATATACACACACACACACACACACGCTCAAACACACACACACACACACACACACACCAGCAAGGCATGCATGCAGGCATACACACCAACCCCCCTCCCCTCCCCAGGCAGCCGAGAATCCAAGTGGACTGTGTCGATGAAGCCAGTGTGGATGCGGCCAGCCAGGTAGTCATCACAGCTGGATGGACTAATAATCAAGTAAACATGGTTAGTTTGGCTCGTTAAGGCTAATGGTCTGAGCCTGACTGATGTGGCCAACACACACACACACACACACACATACACACACACTCACACACTCACACACAAAGCACCCTCCCCCGAGCAGTCAACCAGCCTAGCCAGCCCAAGGAAGAGAGAGGAGAGGAGAGGAGAGGAGAGGAGAGGAGAGGAGAGAGGAGAGGAGAGGAGAGAGGAGAGCAGAGAGGAGAGCAGAGAGGAGAGAGGAGAGTGGAAAGGAGAGGAAAGGGGAGAGGAGAGGAAAGGAGAGGGGAGAGGGGGAGGAGAGGAGAAGGGAGAGGAGAGAGGAGAGGAGAGGAGAGAGGAGAGGGGAAAGGAGAGGAAAGTGGAGAGGAGAGGAAAGGAGAGAGGAGAGTGGAGAGGAGAGAGGAGAGGGGAGAGGAGAGAGGAGGGGTGTGGGTTTAAAAGGGTCTGTCTAAGGTAGAGCCTCCTCTCTCTCTCTCTCTCTCTGTGTGTGAAGGCCATTCCCACACTAAGTATTGGAGCTGGTCTAATTGTTTTCAGATGGAGGTTATCCTCCCACTCTCCCTCCAATAATAGGTCAAGTAAATGTTGTGCTTCTTGTAAAAATAACGACAGGCATTTTACATCCTCCCTGGACCGACTCGGAACCAACAGCTTTTCTTGAAGAGAGGCAAGAAATGAGCTGCTGTTTATTCGCTTAAGCTGTCGTACCAGGAAGTCTTGTGTTTTTTTCCCAATGTGCATTTTCCCTCCTCTCCTCCTCTCCTTCGTGCTAATTTATTGTTTGGTTTTTAAAGTTTCCATGCTTCTTTATTTTTGCACACAACACAGTATACTGCAGCCTCGCTCCAGAAATTGACTGTATA
>NC_068421.1:90402171-90462171 GCF_023373465.1 Oncorhynchus keta | reverse complement strand
CTGTATGTGTACTCTCATGCCAGAGAGAGAGGCCTGTTCCTGGATAAGGAGTGAGGGCCTAACTGCCTGTATGTGTACTCTCATGCCAGAGAGAGAGGCCTGTTCCTGGATAAGGAGTGAGGGCCTAACTGCCTGTATGTGTACTCTCATGCCAGAGAGAGAGGCCTGTTCCTGGATAAGGAGTGAGGGCCTAACTGCCTGTATGTGTACTCTCATGCCAGAGAGAGAGGCCTGTTCCTGGATAAGGAGTGAGGGCCTTTATGCCTGTATGTGTACTCTCATGCCAGAGAGAGAGGCCTGTTCCTGGATAAGGAGTGAGGGCCTAACTGCCTGTATGTGTACTCTCATGCCAGAGAGAGAGGCCTGTTCCTGGATAAGGAGTGAGGGCCTAACTGCCTGTATGTGTACTCTCATGCCAGAGAGAGAGGCCTGTTCCTGGATAAGGAGTGAGGGCCTAACTGCCTGTATGTGTACTCTCATGCCAGAGAGAGGCCTGTTCCTGGATAGGGAGTGAGGGCCTAACTGCCTGTATGTGTACTCTCATGCCAGAGAGAGAGGCCTGTTCCTGGATAAGGAGTGAGGGCCTAACTGCCTGTATGTGTACTCTCATGCCAGAGAGAGAGGCCTGTTCCTGGATAAGGAGTGAGGGCCTTTATGCCTGTATGTGTACTCTCATGCCAGAGAGAGAGGCCTGTTCCTGGATAGGGAGTGAGGGCCTAACTGCCTGTATGTGTACTCTCATGCCAGAGAGAGAGGCCTGTTCCTGGATAGGGAGTGAGGGCCTAACTGCCTGTATGTGTACTCTCATGCCAGAGAGAGAGGCCTGTTCCTGGATAAGGAGTGAGGGCCTTTATGCCTGTATGTGTACTCTCATGCCAGAGAGAGAGGCCTGTTCCTGGATAGGGAGTGAGGGCCTAACTGCCTGTATGTGTACTCTCATGCCAGAGAGAGAGGCCTGTTCCTGGATAAGGAGTGAGGGCCTTTATGCCTGTATGTGTACTCTCATGCCAGAGAGAGAGGCCTGTTCCTGGATAAGGAGTGAGGGCCTAACTGCCTGTATGTGTACTCTCATGCCAGAGAGAGAGGCCTGTTCCTGGATAAGGAGTGAGGGCCTAACTGCCTGTATGTGTACTCTCATGCCAGAGAGAGAGGCCTGTTCCTGGATAGGGAGTGAGGGCCTAACTGCCTGTATGTGTACTCTCATGCCAGAGAGAGAGGCCTGTTCCTGGATAAGGAGTGAGGGCCTAACTGCCTGTATGTGTACTCTCATGCCAGAGAGAGAGGCCTGTTCCTGGATAGGGAGTGAGGGCCTAACTGCCTGTATGTGTACTCTCATGCCAGAGAGAGAGGCCTGTTCCTGGATAAGGAGTGAGGGCCTAACTGCCTGTATGTGTACTCTCATGCCAGAGAGAGAGGCCTGTTCCTGGATAGGGAGTGAGGGCCTAACTGCCTGTATGTGTACTCTCATGCCAGAGAGAGAGGCCTGTTCCTGGATAAGGAGTGAGGGCCTAACTGCCTGTATGTGTACTCTCATGCCAGAGAGAGAGGCCTGTTCCTGGATAGGGAGTGAGGGCCTAACTGCCTGTATGTGTACTCTCATGCCAGAGAGAGAGGCCTGTTCCTGGATAAGGAGTGAGGGCCTAACTGCCTGTATGTGTACTCTCATGCCAGAGAGAGAGGCCTGTTCCTGGATAGGGAGTGAGGGCCTTTATGCCTGTATGTGTACTCTCATGCCAGAGAGAGAGGCCTGTTCCTGGATAAGGAGTGAGGGCCTAACTGCCTGTATGTGTACTCTCATGCCAGAGAGAGAGGCCTGTTCCTGGATAGGGAGTGAGGGCCTTTATGCCTGTATGTGTACTCTCATGCCAGAGAGAGAGGCCTGTTCCTGGATAAGGAGTGAGGGCCTAACTGCCTGTATGTGTACTCTCATGCCAGAGAGAGAGGCCTGTTCCTGGATAAGGAGTGAGGGCCTAACTGCCTGTATGTGTACTCTCATGCCAGAGAGAGAGGCCTGTTCCTGGATAGGGAGTGAGGGCCTAACTGCCTGTATGTGTACTCTCATGCCAGAGAGAGAGGCCTGTTCCTGGATAAGGAGTGAGGGCCTAACTGCCTGTATGTGTACTCTCATGCCAGAGAGAGAGGCCTGTTCCTGGATAGGGAGTGAGGGCCTTTATGCCTGTATGTGTACTCTCATGCCAGAGAGAGAGGCCTGTTCCTGGATAGGGAGTGAGGGCCTTTATGCCTGTATGTGTACTCTCATGCCAGAGAGAGAGGCCTGTTCCTGGATAGGGAGTGAGGGCCTAACTGCCTGTATGTGTACTCTCATGCCAGAGAGAGAGGCCTGTTCCTGGAAAAGGAGTGAGGGCCTAACTGCCTGTATGTGTACTCTCATGCCAGAGAGAGAGGCCTGTTCCTGGATAGGGAGTGAGGGCCTAACTGCCTGTATGTGTACTCTCATGCCAGAGAGAGAGGCCTGTTCCTGGATAAGGAGTGAGGGCCTAACTGCCTGTATGTGTACTCTCATGCCAGAGAGAGAGGCCTGTTCCTGGATAAGGAGTGAGGGCCTTTATGCCTGTATGTGTACTCTCATGCCAGAGAGAGAGGCCTGTTCCTGGATAGGGAGTGAGGGCCTAACTGCCTGTATGTGTACTCTCATGCCAGAGAGAGAGGCCTGTTCCTGGATAGGGAGTGAGGGCCTTTATGCCTGTATGTGTACTCTCATGCCAGAGAGAGAGGCCTGTTCCTGGATAGGGAGTGAGGGCCTAACTGCCTGTATGTGTACTCTCATGCCAGAGAGAGAGGCCTGTTCCTGGAAAAGGAGTGAGGGCCTAACTGCCTGTATGTGTACTCTCATGCCAGAGAGAGAGGCCTGTTCCTGGATAGGGAGTGAGGGCCTAACTGCCTGTATGTGTACTCTCATGCCAGAGAGAGAGGCCTGTTCCTGGATAAGGAGTGAGGGCCTAACTGCCTGTATGTGTACTCTCATGCCAGAGAGAGAGGCCTGTTCCTGGATAAGGAGTGAGGGCCTTTATGCCTGTATGTGTACTCTCATGCCAGAGAGAGAGGCCTGTTCCTGGATAGGGAGTGAGGGCCTAACTGCCTGTATGTGTACTCTCATGCCAGAGAGAGAGGCCTGTTCCTGGATAGGGAGTGAGGGCCTAACTGCCTGTATGTGTACTCTCATGCCAGAGAGAGAGGCCTGTTCCTGGATAGGGAGTGAGGGCCTAACTGCCTGTATGTGTACTCTCATGCCAGAGAGAGAGGCCTGTTCCTGGATAAGGAGTGAGGGCCTAACTGCCTGTATGTGTACTCTCATGCCAGAGAGAGAGGCCTGTTCCTGGATAAGGAGTGAGGGCCTAACTGCCTGTATGTGTACTCTCATGCCAGACAGAGAGGCCTGTTCCTGGATAAGGAGTGAGGGCCTAACTGCCTGTATGTGTACTCTCATGCCAGAGAGAGAGGCCTGTTCCTGGATAAGGAGTGAGGGCCTAACTGCCTGTATGTGTACTCTCATGCCAGACAGAGAGGCCTGTTCCTGGATAAGGAGTGAGGGCCTTTATGCCTGTATGTGTACTCTCATGCCAGAGAGAGAGGCCTGTTCCTGGATAAGGAGTGAGGGCCTAACTGGCTGTATGTGTACTCTCATGCCAGAGAGAGAGGCCTGTTCCTGGATAAGGAGTGAGGGCCTAACTGCCTGTATGTGTACTCTCATGCCAGACAGAGAGGCCTGTTCCTGGATAAGGAGTGAGGGCCTTTATGCCTGTATGTGTACTCTCATGCCAGAGAGAGAGGCCTGTTCCTGGATAGGGAGTGAGGGCCTAACTGCCTGTATGTGTACTCTCATGCCAGAGAGAGAACCGTTAGCCTTTTGTAGGTTTATGATTGTTTTAATGACTAAATGTGTATCTGTATCATCCAGTGTTTCCATCCAGAAAGCCCTTCCAGTATTTCCATCCAGAAAGCCCTTCCAGTATTTCCATCCAGAAAGCCCTTCCAGTATTTCCATCCAGAAAGCCCTTCCAGTATTTCCATCCAGAAAGCCCTTCCAGTATTTCCATCCAGAAAGCCCTTCCAGTATTTCCATCCAGAAAGCCCTTCCAGTATTTCCATCCAGAAAGCCCTTCCAGTATTTCCATCCAGAAAGCCCTTCCAGTATTTTCATCCAGAAAGCCCTTCCAGGAGGTGTTCCATACTACCATTGATTAACGCGACGTTCAGCTTTGATGAAAACATTTGAAATTAAGTACCCGAATGGCGGTCGTCCGAGACAACGATATGGTCTCTGAGCTCACGCTGCAGTGCTTAAAGTAAATCATGGTTAGTTAGTTCCTACATATGTTCAGCATGGCCAGTTACCTTTAACTGGTTGTAAAATGGTTTATGGTGAAGGATTCATTCCACATGAAAGAGCATATGCTAGGAGGGCCGTGCTTTACTCTCTCTGCCCTCTCTCTGCTCTCTCTATACTGTCTCTCTGCTCTCTCTCTGGTCTCTCCCTGCTCTCTCTGCTCTCTCTATACTCTCTCTCTCTGCCTGCTCTATCTATACTCTCTATCTGCTCTCTTTCTGATTTCTCTAAACTCTCTATCTGCTCTCTCTATACTCTTCCTGCTCTCTATCTGCTTTCTCTCTGCTCTCTCTGCTCTCTCTCTATACTCTCTGCTCTCTCTCCAATCTCTCTCTGCTCTCTATACTCTCTCCCTGGTTTCTCTCTCCTGTCTCTATACTCTCTGCTCTCTCTCTCTATACTCTCTGCTCTAAACTCTCTCTCTTTTATCTCTCTGCTCTCTCTGCTTTCTCTCTGCTCTCTCTCTTTCTGTTCACTGTCTTTCTGTTCTCTCTCTCTGCTCTCTTTCTGCTCTCTATACTCTCTCTGCTCTCTCTATGCTCTCTCTATGCTCCCTCTATGCTCTCTCTATACTCTTTCTATTCTCTCTCTAAACTGTCTCTCTGCTCTCTCTCTGGTCTCTCTCTGCTCTCTCTATGCTCTCTTTCTGCTCTCTATACTCTCTCTGCTCTCTCTATGCTCTCTCTATGCTCCCTCTCTGCTCTCTCCATACTCTTTCTATTCTCCCTCTATACTGTCTCTATGCTCTCTCTATGCTCCCTCCTCTCTCTATACTCTTTCTATACTCTCTCTATACTGTCTCTCTGCTCGCTCTCTGCTCTCTCTATACTGTCTCTCTGCTCGCTCTCTGCTCTCTCTATACTGTCTCTCTGCTCTCTCTCTGCTCTCTCTATACTGTCTCTCTGCTCTCTCTCTGTGAAATGATTGTGTTCCTAGCTAAAAGACAGTGCAGTAATACACTATATATACAAAAGTAGGTGGACACCCCTTCAAATTTGTGGACACCTGTTGCTGACAAGGATTATAAAATTGAGCACACAGCCATGCAATCTCCATCGACAAAACATCAGACGATCTAGTCTTTTCACCACCGGGAATGGTAAAGGTCGACCGATCTGTTAAAATCAATAAATGACAAACTGGGTACACTTGAACTAGTCAGTAAGGAGATAGAAGAGCTGAAGGCCTCGATATGAGTGACCAAAGAACTGCGACATTGGAGAAAGACACAAACAAGCTAAAAGGGACCGTAAAATAAGACTAAAACCGAAGTTAATGAACTTAAGACAGGAGAACATCGTTCTGAGAGAAGCCTGTACTTGACATACAGGCAAGATCCATGAGAGAAAGAAAGAAGGAGAAGTTTCCTGAATGTGTAGTTAGAGAGTTCCTCCTTACAGAGCTTCATATCCCACGCCAAGCTGTCGACGAAATCTAAATCAAACCGCCAATGTACACCGCTTCTGACAGAGAGGACAGAGGTATGAACGCCCAATCGTTGACAAATTTGCTTTCTTTAAAGATAAAATAATGGTTAAAAGCCTGGGTAAAAAAAGACTTACTGGCACGAATGATCAGTTCCCGAAGGAAATTGTAGAACGGCGTAAAGTTCGGTATCCATTTTTCAAGGAACATAGACTAACGTGTAGCTCTCGTAGTCGATAAACAATATGTTGATGTGTTCAGAGACACAACGGTGACTCCATGGCTATTTGTCTTTTAATTACAAAGATCTCATAGAGGAGGTAAATAATAAAACACACAATACTAGCCATGGTAGGGATTGTAAATAATAAAACACACAATACTAGCCATATGTATGGATTGTAAATAATAAAATACACAATACTAGCCATGGTAGGGATTGTAAATAATAAAACACACAATACTAGCCATGGTAGGGATTGTAAATAATAAAACACACAATACTAGCCATGGTAGGGATTGTAAATAATAAAACACACAATACTAGCCATGGTAGGGATTGTAAATAATAAAACACACAATACTAGCCATGGTAGGGATTGTAAATAATAAAACACACAATACTAGCCATGGTAGGGATTGTAAATAATAAAACATTTAAAAAAATACGCTTTTTTTAATCTATCTTCAAATATAACTAATTGGAACACAAACACTAATTCAACACGGGGGACATTTTAAAACACAGCAGACAGAAGACGCAGTATGTGGGTGTATTGAGGTAGAAGGTGCGGTGTGTGGGTGTATTGAGGTGGAAGGTGTGGTGTGTGGGTGTATTGAGGTGGAAGGTGCGGTGTGTGGGTGTATTGAGGTGGAAGGTGTGGTGTGTGGGTGTATTGAGGTGGAAGGTGTGGTGTGTGGGTGTATTGAGGTGGAAGGTGCGGTGTGTGGGTGTATTGAGGTGGAAGGTGTGGTGTGTGGGTGTATTGAGGTGGAAGGTGCGGTGTGTGGGTGTATTGAGGTGGAAGGTGTGGTGTGTGGGTGTATTGAGGTAGAAGGTGTGGTGTGTGGGTGTATTGAGGTGGAAGGTGTGGTGTGTGGGTGTATTGAGGTGGAAGGTGTGGTGTGTGGGTGTATTGAGGTGGAAGGTGCGGTGTGTGGGTGTATTGAGGTGGAAGGTGCGGTGTGTGGGTGTATTGAGGTGGAAGGTGCGGTGTGTGGGTGTATTGAGGTGGAAGGTGTGGTGTGTGGGTGTATTGAGGTGGAAGGTGCGGTGTGTGGGTGTATTGAGGTGGAAGGTGTGGTGTGTGGCTGTATTGAGGTGGAAGGTGCGGTGTGTGGGTGTATTGAGGTGGAAGGTGCGGTGTGTGGGTGTATTGAGGTGGAAGGTGTGGTGTGTGGGTGTATTGAGGTGGAAGGTGTGGTGTGTGGGTGTATTGAGGTGGAAGGTGCGGTGTGTGGGTGTATTGAGGTGGAAGGTGTGGTGTGTGGTTGTATTGAGGTGGAAGGTGTGGTGTGTGGGTGTATTGAGGTGGAAGGTGTGGTGTGTGGTTGTATTGAGGTAGAAGGTGTGGTGTTTAGTGAGTGAGAAAGGAAATGGTTGCATATCCCTGAACCGATGTATGTCTGTGAGCAGGGGGTTGTGAGAGAGCTTTCAATGTTGTGCCGATGAGGGATATATATTTTACAAGGAACTATACTTCCTATTTATTTATTTATTGTCCTTTCTTTGATGGTGGAAATGCATTTTAAAATAAATTATACATCTAATTTATTTATTTCCTATCATGGGGAGCTACATTTTTAAAATAAACAATACATCAAATGTATTTATTTATGGTCTTATATGGATGGAATGGTCCACAACCCTAAACCCGAGACACCCACCTGAAGGACCCAGACACTAAGGAGAAGTCCCTATCTGTGGGGCCTGCTGTAAGCGGTCTGTATGCAGCCTAAATGATGGTCAGAGACCTTCTAGAGCAGCACCGTATGATTCTGAGCCTGGCAGGGTTGGTCCTGCAGAGCCTGAGCCCCCTGACGAGACAGAATAATCTACAAGGACATTCTCAAAGCTGCTAATGAGAACCTTGACGACCTTGTACCGAGCCGGTGGGGATTCCGGTGGGGAGCCCCCACCCAGGCAGTGCTGGCATCACCGGCTGCAGTAACCCATGGGGAGGGGGTCACACTCGGACATTCAGAGAGGGGGCATATTATTGTGGCCCTGGTGGAACAAAATCAAAGGTCTGACTGCATGGAGATGCTTGGGCATATGGTCACTACGGGGGACCATGTTGTGGGTGTTTCAGGGGAAAGGGGTTATATCTGACCTCCATCATCTAGGACGTGACAATGGTTCATCAAATCTCCCCATTTCTGCCCATTTTTTGCTCAGTTTTACAGACCTTCTCATACAACTGCAACTGTATACGCAGTCTTAAATCAGGACCTTTCTTGAGTTGGGCTTTGGGACGGTGCAACTGAGATTGAGAATCGAGAATTGAGTATGGACCATAACCAGATATGGCTCATTAACCTATACGGTCTGAATAATGATGATCCAAGCTTCTTTGAAAATATATATAAAAATGTAAATAAAATAATGTATATTGTAAATATAAGGATTTATCAACTCTACAAGCAACACGAGACTCTATTATTATGGTGGGAGATTTTAATACGGTCTTAAATACCTCTATGGACCGGAAAGGAAATCACGCTACAAACTATCACCCTCAGGCACTTCAGGAAATCATGAATGTCATGGATATATTGGAATTAGTGGATATATGGAGACTTAAATACCCTGACCTAGTGAGATATACATGGAGGAGGTTTAATACCCTGACCTAGTGAGAGATACATGGAGGAGGTTTAATACCCTGACCTAGTGAGATATACATGGAGGTTTAATATCCTGACCTAGTGGGATATACATGGAGGAGGTTTAATATCCTGACCTAGTGAGATATACATGGAGGAGGTTTAATATCCTGACCTAGTGAGATATACATGGAGGAGGTTTAATACCCTGACCTAGTGAGATATACATGGAGGAGGTTTAATATCCTGACCTAGTGAGATATACATGGAGGAGGTTTAATATCCTGACCTAGTGAGATATACATGGAGGAGGTTTAATATCCTGACCTAGTGAGATATACATGGAGGAGGTTTAATATCCTGACCTAGTGAGATATACATGGAGGAGGTTTAATATCCTGACCTAGTGAGATATACATGGAGGAGGTTTAATACCCTGACCTAGTGAGATATACATGGAGGAGGTTTAATATCCTGACCTAGTGAGATATACATGGAGGAGGTTTAATATCCTGACCTAGTGAGATATACATGGAGGAGACTTAAATATCCTGACCTAGTGAGATATACATGGCGGAGACTTAAATATCCTGACCTAGTGAGATATACATGGAGGTTTAATATCCTGACCTAGTGATATATACATGGAGGAGGTTTAATATCCTGACCTAGTGAGATATACATGGAGGAGGTTTAATACCCTGACCTAGTGGGATATACATGGAGGAGGTTTAATACCCTGACCTAGTGAGATATACATGGAGGAGACTTAAATACCCTGACCTAGTGAGATATACATGGAGGAGACTTAAATACCCTGACCTAGTGAGATATACATGGAGGAGGTTTAATACCCTGACCTAGTGAGATATACATGGAGGAGGTTTAATACCCTGACCTAGTGAGATATACATAGAGGAGGTTTAATATCCTGACCTAGTGAGATATACATGGAGGAGGTTTAATACCCTGACCTAGTGAGATATACATGGAGGAGGTTTAATATCCTGACCTAGTGAGAGATACATGGAGGAGGTTTAATACCCTGACCTAGTGGGATATACATGGAGGAGGTTTAATACCCTGACCTAGTGAGATATACATGGAGGAGGTTTAATATCCTGACCTAGTGAGATATACATGGAGGAGGTTTAATACCCTGACCTAGTGAGATATACATGGAGGAGTCTTAAATACCCTGACCTAGTGAGATATACATGGAGGAGGTTTAATATCCTGACCTAGTGAGATATACATGGAGGAGGTTTAATATCCTGACCTAGTGAGATATACATGGAGGAGGTTTAATACCCTGACCTAGTGGGATATACATGGAGGAGGTTTAATACCCTGACCTAGTGAGATATACATGGAGGAGGTTTAATACCCTGACCTAGTGAGATATACATGGAGGAGGTTTAATATCCTGACCTAGTGAGATATACATGGAGGAGGTTTAATACCCTGACCTAGTGAGATATACATGGAGGAGGTTTAATATCCTGACCTAGTGAGATATACATGGAGGAGGTTTAATATCCTGACCTAGTGAGATATACATGGAGGAGGTTTAATACCCTGACCTAGTGAGATATACATGGAGGAGACTTAAATACCCTGACCTAGTGAGATATACATGGAGGAGACTTAAATACCCTGACCTAGTGAGATATACATGGAGGAGGTTTAATACCCTGACCTAGTGAGATATACATGGAGGAGGTTTAATACCCTGACCTAGTGAGATATACATGGAGGAGGTTTAATACCCTGACCTAGTGAGATATACATAGAGGAGGTTTAATATCCTGACCTAGTGAGATATACATGGAGGAGGTTTAATACCCTGACCTAGTGAGATATACATGGAGGAGGTTTAATACCCTGACCTAGTGAGATATACATGGAGGAGACTTAAATACCCTGACCTAGTGAGATATACATGGAGGAGGTTTAATATCCTGACCTAGTGAGATATACATGGAGGAGGTTTAATGCCCTGACCTAGTGGGATATACATGGAGGAGGTTTAATACCCTGACCTAGTGAGATATACATGGAGGAGACTTAAATACCCTGACCTAGTGAGATATACATGGAGGAGGTTTAATACCCTGACCTAGTGAGATATACATGGAGGAGGTTTAATACCCTGACCTAGTGAGATATACATGGAGGAGGTTTAATACCCTGACCTAGTGAGATATACATGGAGGAGACTTAAATACCCTGACCTAGTGAGATATACATGGAGGAGGTTTAATACCCTGACCTAGTGAGATATACATGGAGGAGGTTTAATATCCTGACCTAGTGAGATATACATGGAGGAGACTTAAATACCCTGACCTAGTGAGATATACATGGAGGAGGTTTAATATCCTGACCTAGTGAGATATACATGGAGGAGGTTTAATACCCTGACCTAGTGAGTTATACATGGAGGTTTAATATCCTGACCTAGTGAGATATACATGGAGGAGGTTTAATACCCTGACCTAGTGAGATATACATGGAGGAGGTTTAATACCCTGACCTAGTGAGATATACATGGAGGAGGTTTAATATCCTGACCTAGTGAGATATACATGGAGGAGGTTTAATACCCTGACCTAGTGAGATATACATGGAGGAGGTTTAATACCCTGACCTAGTGAGATATACATGGAGGAGGTTTAATATCCGGACCTAGTGAGATATACACGGAGGAGACTTAAATACCCTGACCTAGTGAGATATACATGGAGGAGGTTTAATACCCTGACCTAGTGAGATATACATGGAGGAGGTTTAATATCCGGACCTAGTGAGATATACACGGAGGAGACTTAAATACCCGGACCTAGTGAGATATACACGGAGGAGACTTAAATACCCTGACCTAGTGAGATATACATGGAGGAGACTTAAATATCCTGACCTAGTGAGATATACATGGCGGAGACTTAAATATCCTGACCTAGTGAGATATACATGGAGGTTTAATATCCTGACCTAGTGATATATACATGGAGGAGGTTTAATATCCTGACCTAGTGAGATATACATGGCGGAGACTTAAATACCCTGACCTAGTGAGATATACATGGAGGAGGTTTAATACCCTGACCTAGTGAGATATACATGGAGGAGGTTTAATATCCTGACCTAGTGAGATATACATGGAGGAGGTTTAATATCCTGACCTAGTGAGATATACATGGAGGAGGTTTAATATCCTGACCTAGTGACATATACATGGAGGTTTAATATCCTGACCTAGTGAGATATACATGGAGGTTTAATACCCTGACCTAGTGAGATATACATGGAGGAGGTTTAATATCCTGACCTAGTGAGATATACATGGAGGAGGTTTAATACCCTGACCTAGTGAGATATACATGGAGGAGGTTTAATATCCTGACCTAGTGAGATATACATGGAGGAGGTTTAATACCCTGACCTAGTGAGATATACATGGAGGAGGTTTAATACCCTGACCTAGTGAGATATACATGGAGGAGACTTAAATACCCTGACCTAGTGAGATATATAGATGGAGGTTTAATATCCTGACCTAGTGAGATATACATGGAGGAGGTTTAATACCCTGACCTAGTGAGATATACATGGAGGAGGTTTAATATCCTGACCTAGTGAGATATACATGGAGGAGGTTTAATATCCTGACCTAGTGAGATATACATGGAGGAGGTTTAATACCCTGACCTAGTGAGATATACATGGAGGAGGTTTAATACCCTGACCTAGTGAGATAAACATGGAGGAGGTTTAATATCCTGACCTAGTGAGATATACATGGAGGAGGTTTAATACCCTGACCTAGTGAGATATACATGGAGGAGGTTTAATATCCTGACCTAGTGAGATATACATGGTGGAGGTTTAATATCCTGACCTAGTGAGATATACATGGAGGAGGTTTAATATCCTGACCTAGTGAGATATACATGGAGGAGGTTTAATACCCTGACCTAGTGAGATATACATGGAGGAGTCTTAAATACCCTGACCTAGTGAGATATACATGGAGGAGGTTTAATATCCTGACCTAGTGAGATATACATGGAGGAGGTTTAATACCCTGACCTAGTGAGATATACATGGAGGAGGCTTAATATCCTGACCTAGTGAGATATACATGGAGGAGGCTTAATACCCTGACCTAGTGAGATATACATGGAGGAGGTTTAATATCCTGACCTAGTGAGATATACATGGAGGAGGTTTAATATCCTGACCTAGTGAGATATACATGGAGGAGGTTTAATACCCTGACCTAGTGAGATATACATGGAGGAGTCTTAAATACCCTGACCTAGTGAGATATACATGGAGGAGGTTTAATATCCTGACCTAGTGAGATATACATGGAGGAGGTTTAATACCCTGACCTAGTGAGATATACATGGAGGAGGCTTAATCAAGCTAGTCGTCTTGATTACTTTCTTATGTCATTCTCTCTCTGCCACCGAAAGTTTAAAAAGTGTTGATAGGGAACAGAATGCGGTCAGACCATCACATAATTGGCATATATATTACTCTTACAGAATTTCCACATGGACAAGGATATTGGACATTTAATCAAAGCCTACTAGACGATAACTTGTTTTTAACTAGGACAGAATAATTTATAACAGACTTTTTCCGACATAACATAGGTACAGCAGATCCCCTTATTGTATGGGACACTTTTAAATGTGTCTTTAGAGACCATGCAATTCACTACTCATCTATAAAAACAAAAGCAATTCAGATCAAAAGAGACCATATTTATTAACAAAGGAAATTGAAGGACTCACAGTACAGATAGATAGCAATAAAAACTGTACCAGAGAGGCTCAGAGGAAATTAGAGGAAAAACAGAAAGAAATGGAGGAACTTATTCCAGAAAGATCACATGTAAAATGTATTATAAAAACAAAGCAAACTGGATGGAATATGGGTAAAATTACACCAAATTATTTTTCAATCTTCAACATAGAAATGCTACCAAATTAGTTTTGTTGAAACTTGTCAAAAATAATGAAGTCACTCGTGATTCACCAAACGATATTTTGAAAGAGGAAGTAAAGTACTTTAAGAATATGTTTTCGTTTCAGTCTCCTCCATCTCCACTCACCGAAGCTAATTTAGTGGATTTTTTCCCCCCTATTTAATAACGTAAAATTAACAACTGTACAGAAAGACTGTGAAGGCCAAATAACAGAGGAGGAACTTCTTGATGCAATTAAAGCCTTTAAGTCCAGAGTGTGATGGTATACCAGTGGAACTACAGGGCTAGATGGTATATCAGTGGAACTACAGGGCTAGATGGTATACCAGTGGAACTACAGGGCTAGATGGTATACCAGTGGAACTACAGGGCTAGATGGTATACCAGTGGAACTACAGGGCTAGATGGTATATCAGTGGAACTACAGGGCTAGATGGTATATCAGTGGAACTACAGGGCTAGATGGTATATCAGTGGAACTACAGGGCTAGATGGTATATCAGTGGAACTACAGGGCTAGATGGTATATCAGTGGAACTCCAGGGCTAGATGGTATATCAGTGGAACTACAGGGCTAGATGGTATACCAGTGGAACTACAGGGCTAGATGGTATATCAGTGGAACTACAGGGCTAGATGGTATATCAGTGGAACTACGGGGCTAGATGGTATATCAGTGGAACTACAGGGCTAGATGGTATACCTGTGGAACTCCAGGGCTAGATGGTATACCAGTGGAACTACAGGGCTAGATGGTATACCTGTGGAACTCCAGGGCTAGATCGTATATCAGTGGAACTACAGGGCTAGATGGTATACCAGTGGAACTACAGGGCTAGATGGTATACCAGTGGAACTACAGGGCTAGATGGTATACCTGTGGAACTCCAGGGCTAGATGGTATAACAGTGGAACTACAGGGCTAGATGGTATACCAGTGGAACTACAGGGCTAGATGGTATACCAGTGGAACTCCAGAGCTAGATGTTATACCAGTGGAACTACAGGGATATATGGTATATCAGTGGAACTACAGGGCTAGATGGTATACCAGTGGAACTACAGGGTTAGATGGTATATCAGTGGAACTACAGGGCTAGATGGTATACCTGTGGAACTACAGGGCTAGATGGTATACCGGTGGAACTTCAGGGCTAGATGGTATACCTGTGTAACTTCAGGGCTAGATGGTATACCTGTGGAACTCCAGGGCTAGATGGTATACCTGTGGAACTACAGGGCTAGATGGTATATCAGTGGAACTACAGGGCTAGATTGTATATCAGTGGAACTACAGGGCTAGATGGTATACCGGTGGAACTCCAGGGCTAGATGGTATACCGGTGGAACTACAGGGCTAGATGGTATACCAGTGGAACTACAGGGCTAGATGGTATATCAGTGGAACTACAGGGCTAGATGGTATATCAGTGAAACTACAGGGCTAGATGGTATACCTGTGGAACTCCAGGGCTATATGGTATATCAGTGGAACTACAGGGCTAGATGGTATACCTGTGGAACTCCTGAGCTAGATGGTATACCTGTGGAACTCCAGGGCTAGATGGTATACCTGTGTAACTCCAGGGCTAGATGGTATATCAGTGGAACTACAGGGCTAGATGGTATACCAGTGGAACTACAGGGCTAGATGGTATATCAGTGGAACTACAGGGCTAGATGGTATATCAGTGGAACTACAGGGCTAGATGGTATATCAGTGGAACTACGGGGCTAGATGGTATATCAGTGGAACTACAGGGCTAGATGGTATATCAGTGGAACTACAGGGCTAGATGGTATATCAGTGGAACTACAGGGCTAGATGGTATATCAGTGGAACTACAGGGCTAGATGGTATATCAGTGGAACTACAGGGCTAGATGGTATATCAGTGGAACTACAGGGCTAGATGGTATATCAGTGGAACTCCAGGGCTAGATGGTATATCAGTGGAACTACAGGGCTAGATGGTATATCAGTGGAACTACAGGGCTAGATGGTATATCAGTGGAACTACAGGGCTAGATGGTATATCAGTGGAACTACAGGGCTAGATGGTATATCAGTGGAACTACAGGGCTAGATGGTATATCAGTGGAACTACAGGGCTAGATGGTATACCTGTGGAACTACAGGGCTAGATGGTATATCAGTGGAACTACAGGGCTAGATGGTATACCAGTGGAACTACAGGGCTAGATGGTATACCAGTGGAACTACAGGGCTAGATGGTATATCAGTGGAACTCCATGGCTAGATGGTATATCAGTGGAACTACAGGGCTAGATGGTATATCAGTGGAACTACAGGGCTAGATGGTATATCAGTGGAACTCCAGGGCTAGATGGTATATCAGTGGAACTACAGGGCTAGATGGTATATCAGTGGAACTACAGGGCTAGATGGTATATCAGTGGAACTACAGGGCTAGATGGTATATCAGTGGAACTCCATGGCTAGATGGTATATCAGTGGAACTACAGGGCAAGATGGTATATCAGTGGAACTACAGGGCTAGATGGTATATCAGTGGAACTACAGGGCTAGATGGTATATCAGTGGAACTACAGGGCTAGATGGTATATCAGTGGAACTCCATGGCTAGATGGTACATCAGTGGAACTCCAGGGCTAGATGGTATATCAGTGGAACTACAGGGCTAGATGGTATACCAGTGGAACTACAGGGCTAGATGGTATACCAGTGGAACTACAGGGCTAGATGGTATACCTGTGTAACTCCAGGGCTAGATGGTATATCAGTGGAACTACAGGGCTAGATGGTATACCTGTGGAACTCCTGGGCTAGATGGTATACCTGTGGAACTCCAGGGCTAGATGGTATACCTGTGTAACTCCAGGGCTAGATGGTATATCAGTGGAACTACAGGGCTAGATGGTATACCAGTGGAACTACATGGCTAGATGGTATACCAGTGGAACTACAGGGCTAGATGATATACCAGTGGAACTACAGGGCTAGATGGTATACCAGTGGAACTACAGGGCTAGATGGTATACCAGTGGAACTACAGGGCTAGATGGTATACCAGTGGAACTACAGGGCTAGATGGGCAGAGTTCCTTTGTCCAGTGTCAACGGCCAACAGTGAAGAGGCGACTCCGGGATGCTGGCCTTCTCGGCAGAGTTCCTCTGGCCAGTCTCAACGTCAACAGTAAAGAGGCGACTCCGGGATGCTGCCCTTCTAGGCAGAGTTCCTCTGTCCAGTCTCAACGTCAACAGTGAAGAGGCGACTCCGGGATGCTGGCCTTCTAGGCAGAGTTCCTCTGTCCAGTCTCAACGTCAACAGTGAAGAGGCGACTCTGGGATGCTGCCCTTCTAGGCAGAGTTCCTCTGTCCAGTCTCAACGTCAACAGTGAAGAGGCGACTCCGGGATGCTGGCCTTCTAGGCAGAGTTCCTCTGTCCAGTCTCAACGTCAACAGTGAAGAGGCGACTCCGGGATGCTGGCCTTCTAGGCAGAGTTCCTCTGTCCAGTCTCAACGTCAACAGTGAAGAGGTGACTCTGGGATGCTGCCCTTCTAGGCAGAGTTCCTCTGTCCAGTGTCTGTGTTCTTAGGCCCACCTTAATCTTTTCATTTTATTGGCCAGTCTGAGATATGGCTTTTTCTTTGCAACTCTGCCTAGACGGCCAGCATCCCGGATGTCGCCTCTTCACTGTTGACGTTGAGAATTGGTATCTTGCAGGGTACTATTTAATGAAGCTGTCAATTGAGGACTTGTTGTGTAGATGGGGCTATATGCTTTAGGATGAATCTGCAGACCTAAATCCCAAAGGAATGAATATATAAACACGGTAGATAGTGTGTGAAATGGATTCAGCTCTACATGAGACCACTGTTTTACACACATGTTAAATAGTCCAGAAAAACATTAGAAAAAGCTTTTAGGTTGAGACGGGAACTATTTCATCTGTTGAGCTGCTGGAGAAAGGACAGAGGACTTGATTGTTTGTTCTCTCTGTGGGTTGTGTCCTGAATTATAGACACGACTCGTGTCTGGGTCTGGAGTGAGGAGAGAGTATAGATGTTCACGGAGCCTTGCAGCACATCCAGCGCCACTGGCTACTTATAGAATCCATATGTTAAAGGATGCTGCTGTCTCACATATGGTTTGTTTCATGATGAAATCCAAGGCCTGGTCCTAATTATATTTGCATGACAGTTTACTAAATCACACCCCTCTTGATCCCATCCCTCCCTTCCTTTGAGTCATCCACTTGGGGTCTGGTGGATGAAATCATTGGAGGTTTCAGGTGAGAAAGGACCTCTTGATGCTGTTGGCCCTTCTCTCTTTTTCATATAAGCCCTTCGGGTTCATTTATGTTTTCGCAAAACTATTTTACAGTCACATGTTAGTGTGGGCCATCTTGGCTGAGCCAAATGTGTTATCAATTAAACAGAGTTAAAAGTAGATATTCCTCACACTTCACCTGTCTGTCTGTCTGTCTGTCTGTCTGTCTGTCTGTCTGTCTGTCTGTCTGTCTGGCTGTCTGTCTGTCTGTCTGTCTGTCTGTCTGCCTGCCTGCCTGCCTGTTTACCTGTCTGCCTGTCTGTGTCAGACAGGCAGGCAGTCTGTCTGTCTGTCTGTCTGTCTGTCTGTCTGTCTGTCTGTCTGTCTGTCTGTCTGTCTGTTTACCTGTCTGCCTGTCTGTCTGCCTATTTACCTGTCTGCCTGTCTACCTGCCTGCCTGCCTGTCTGTCTGTCTGTCTGTCTGCCTGCCTCGCTGCCTGTCTACCTGTCTACCTGTCTGTCTGCCTGCCTCGCTGCCTGTCTACCTGCCTTCCTATCTACCTGTCTGTCTACCTGCCTGCCTGCCTGTCTACCTATCTGTCTACCTGCCTGCCTGCCTGTCTACCTGCCTGTCTGTCTGTCTGTCTGTCTGTCTGTCTGTCTGTCTGTCTGTCTGTCTGTCTGTCTGTCTACCTGCCCGCCTGCCTGTCCACCTTCTTGCCTGCCTGCCTGCCTGTCTACCTGTCTGTCTGTCTGTCTGCCTGCCTCTCTGCCTGCCTGCCTGTCTACTTGCCTGCCTGTCTACCTGTCTGTCTGCCTGCCCACTGCACAAACAACTATTTTTCTGTTGTGCTAATGTTGTGCAGGTGTTCCCTGCTGCAGTGGCGACACATGATTTACCAGGACTGGAGCAGGGGAGCAGAGGTGTCTGGCATAACCTTCCTAGTCGACATTCTACCAACCACTCCATTTCTCTTTTCCCATAACCCCCTGCATCTCCTCCCTTCTTTTGGCAGCAAGTTGTTCTACATGATTTTCAAAAGTGCTGCCTTGCTTTTCAAAGGGATTTTTTTTTTTTTGCATTTTTGTTTTCCGCTACATTTCACAAAAGCTTCTCAAAGCTTCTCCTTGAGTGGTCGTGTGTGTTGTGTGTATGGGCGAGGGTGTGCGTGTGCATGTACCCTTCAAGGTGCCGAGGTTTTCTGAAGTGGGAGTATTGTTCATTCATTTTTGGAACTAGCTTTTATTCAAGGAGACATGCAAGGGCACTGGCTTTACAACACAACACAACAGAATACAGTACAATAAAACACAACAGAATACAGTACAATAAAACACAACAGAATACAGTACAATAAAACACAACAGAATACAGTACAATAAAACACAACAGAATACAGTACAATAAAACACAACACAACAGAATACAGTACAATAAAACACAACAGAATACAGTACAATAAAACACAACAGAATACAGTACAATAAAACACAACAGAATACAGTACAATAAAACACAACAGAATACAGTACAATAAAACACAACACAACAGAATACAGTACAATAAAACACAACACAACAGAATACAGTACAATAAAACACAACAGAATACAGTACAATAAAACACAACAGAATACAGTACAATAAAACACAACACAACAGAATACAGTACAATAAAAAACAACACAACAGAATACAGTACAATAAAACACAACAGAATACAGCACAATAAAACACAACAGAATACAGTACAATAAAACACAACACAACAGAATACAGTACAATAAAACACAACACAACAGAATACAGTACAATAAAACACAACACAACAGAATACAGTACAATAAAACACAACAGAATACAGCACAATAAAACACAACAGAATACAGTACAATAAAACACAACACAACAGAATACAGTACAATAAAACACAACACAACAGAATACAGTACAATAAAACACAACACAACAGAATACAGTACAATAAAACACAATACAACAGAATACAGTACAATAAAACACAACAGAATACAACAGAATACAGTACAATAAAACACAACAGAATACAGTGCAATAAAACACAACAGAATACAGTACAATAAAACACAACACAACACAATAGAATACAGTACAATAAAACACAACACAACAGAATACAGTACAATAAAACACAACAGAATAAAGTACAATAAAACACAACAGAATACAGCACAATAAAACACAACAGAATACAGTACAATAAAACACAACACAACACAATAGAATACAGTACAACACAACAGAATACAGCACAATAAAACACAACAGAATACAGCACAATAAAACACAACAGAATACAGAACAATAAAACACAACACAACAGGATACAGTACAATAAAACACAACACAATACAACACAACAGAATACAGTACAATAAAACACAACAGAATACAGTACAATAAAACACAACACAACAGAATACAGTACAACACAACAGAATACAGTACAATAAAACACAACACAACAGAATACAGTACAATAAAACACAATACAACAGAATACAGTACAATAAAATACAACAGAATACAGTACAATAAAACACAACAGAATACAGTACAATAAAACACAACACAACAGAATACAGTACAATAAAACACAACACAACAGAATACAGTACAATAAAATACAACAGAATACAGTACAATAAAACACAACAGAATACAGTACAATAAAACACAACAGAATACAGTACAATAAAACACAACAGAATACAGTTCAATACAACACAACGGAATACAGTACAATAAAACACAACAGAATACAGTACAATAAAATACAATACAACAGAATACAGTACAATAAAACACAACACAACAGAATACAGTACAATAAAACACAACACAACACAACAGAATACAGTACAATAAAACACAACAGAATACAGTACAATAAAACACAACAGAATACAGTACAATAAAACACAACACAACACAACAGAATACAGTACAATAAAACACAACAGAATACAGTACAATAAAACACAACAGAATACAGTACAATAAAACACAATACAACAGAATACAGTACAATAAAACACAACATAATACAGTACAATAAAACACAACAGAATACAGTACAATAAAACACAATACAACAGAATACAGTACAATAAAACACAACACAACAGAATACAGTACAATAAAACACAACACAACACAATACAACAAAATACAGTACAATAAAACACAACAGAATACAGTACAATAAAATACAACAGAATACAGTACAATAAAACACAATACAACAGAATACAGTACAATAAAATACTACACAATACAACAGAATACAGAACAATAAAACACAACACAACAGAATACAGTACAATAAAACACAACACAACACAATACAACAGAATACAGTACAATAAAACACAATACAACACAACAGAATACAGTACAATAAAACACAATACAACAGAATACAGTACAATAAAATACAACAGAATACAGTACAATAAAATACAACACAATACAACAGAATACAGTACAATAAAACACACCCGAATACAGTCCAATAAAATACAACAGAATACAGTACAATAAAACACAATACAACAGAATACAGTACAATAAAATACTACACAATACAACAGAATACAGAACAATAAAACACAACACAACAGAATACAGTACAATAAAACACAACACAATACAACAGAATACAGTACATTAAATTACATTACAACACATCAGAATACAGTACAATAAAACACAACACAACAGAATACAGTACAATAAAACACAACACAATACAGTACAATAAATATATAATATAATATAATAATAATATATGCCATTTAGCAGACGCTTTTATCCAAAGCGACTTACAGTCATGTGTGCATACATTCTACGTATGGGTGGTCCCGGGAATCGAACCCACTACCCTGGCGTTACAAGCGCCATGCTCTACCAACTGAGCTACAGAAGGACCACTAAAATACAACAGAATACAGTACAATAAAAGACAATACAACAGAATATAGTACAATAAAATACTACACAATACAACAGAATACAGAACAATAAAACACAATACAACAGAATACAGTACAATAAAACACAACACAACACAACACAACAGAATACAGTACATTAAATTACATTACAACACATCAGAATACAGTACAATAAAACACAATACAACACAACACATCAGAATACAGTACAACACAACACAACAGAATACAGTACATTAAATTACATTACAACACATCAGAATACAGTACAATAAAACACAACACAACAGAATACAGTACAATAAAACACAACACAATACAGTACAATAAATATATAATATAATATAATAATAATAATAATATATGCCATTTAGCAGACGCTTTTATCCAAAGCGACTTACAGTCATGTGTGCATACATTCTACGTATGGGTGGTCCCGGGAATCGAACCCACTACCCTGGCGTTACAAGCGCCATGCTCTACCAACTGAGCTACAGAAGGACCACTAAAATACAACAGAATACAGTACAATAAAAGACAATACAACAGAATATAGTACAATAAAATACTACACAATACAACAGAATACAGAACAATAAAACACAATACAACAGAATACAGTACAATAAAACACAACACAACACAACACAACAGAATACAGTACATTAAATTACATTACAACACATCAGAATACAGTACAATAAAACACAATACAACACAACACATCAGAATACAGTACAACACAACACAACAGAATACAGTACATTAAATTACATTACAACACATCAGAATACAGTACAATAAAACACAACACAACAGAATACAGTACAATAAAACACAACACAATACAGTACAATAAATATATAATATAATATAATAATAATAATAATATATGCCATTTAGCAGACGCTTTTATCCAAAGAGACTTACAGTCATGTGTGCATACATTCTACGTATGGGTGGTCCCGGGAATCGAACCCACTACCCTGGCGTTACAAGCGCCATGCTCTACCAACTGAGCTACAGAAGGACCACTAAAATACAACAGAATACAGTACAATAAAAGACAATACAACAGAATATAGTACAATAAAATACTACACAATACAACAGAATACAGAACAATAAAACACAATACAACAGAATACAGTACAATAAAACACAACACAACACAACACAACAGAATACAGTACATTAAATTACATTACAACACATCAGAATACAGTACAATAAAACACAATACAACACAACACATCAGAATACAGTACAACACAACACAACAGAATACAGTACATTAAATTACATTACAACACATCAGAATACAGCACAATAAAACACAATACAAGACAATCAGTGGTGGAAAACCCAATTCTCATACATGAGGAAAAGTAAAGATACTTTAAAAGAAAATGACTCGAGTAAAAGTGAAAGTCACCCAGTAAAATACTATTTAAGTAAAACTCTAAAAGTATTTGTTTTGAAATATACTTAAGTATCAAAAGTAAAAGTATAAATCATTAAACATGTCTTATATTCAGCAAACCAGACTACACAATTTTTATTTTTATTTTATTTTTTAAATCTACGGATAGCCAGGGGCACAGTTCAACACACATAATTTACAAATTAAGCATTTGTGTTTAGTGAGTCTGTCAGATCAGAGGCAGTAGGGATGACCAGGGATGTTCTCTGTTTAGTGAGTCCACCAGATCAGAGGCAGTAGGGATAACCAGGGATGTTCTCTGTTTAGTGAGTCCACCAGATCAGAGGCAGTAGGGATGACCAGGGATGTTCTCTGTTTAGTGAGTCTGCCAGACCAGAGGCGGTAGGGATGACCAGGGATGTTCTCTGTTTAGTGAGTCTGTCAGATCAGAGGCAGAAGGGATGACCAGGGATGTTCTCTGTTTAGTGAGTCTGTCAGATCAGAGGCGGTAGGGATGACCAGGGATGTTCTCTGTTTAGTGAGTCCTCCAGATCAGAGGCGGTAGGGATGACCAGGGATGTTCTCTGTTTAGTGAGTGCTCCAGAACAGAGGCGGTAGGGATGACCAGGGATGTTCTCTGTTTAGTGAGTCCTCCAGATCAGAGGCGGTAGGGATGACCAGGGATGTTCTCTGTTTAGTGAGTCCTCCAGATCAGAGGCAGTAGGGATGACCAGGGATGTTCTCTATTTAGTGAGTCTGTCAGATCAGAGGCGGTAGGGATGACCAGGGATGTTCTCTTGATAAATGTGTGAATTAGACCATCCTGCTAAGCATTCAAAATGTAACGAGTACTTTTGGGTGTCAGGGAAAATGTGAGGAGTAAAAAGTACATTATGTTCTTTAGGAATGTAGTGAAGTAAAAGTAAAAATGGTCAAAGATATAAATAGTAAAGTACAGTACAGATACCCCAAAAAACTACTTAAAGTATTTTTACTTAAGTACTTTACACCACTGAACACAACACAATACAACACACCACAACACAATACAACACAACACAATACAATACAACACACCACAACACAATACAACACACCACAACACAATACAACACACCACAACACAACCAAACACAACACAACACAACACAACACAACCAAACACAACACAACACAACACAACACAACACAACACAACAAACCACAACACAACCAAACACAACACAACACAATACAATACAACAAACCACACCACAACACACCACACCACAATACAACACACCACAACACACCACAATACAACAAACCACAACACAACCAAACACAACACAACACAACACAACAAACCACAATACAACACACCACAACACACCACACAACACAATACAATACAACACACCACACCACACCACAACACACCACACCACACCACACCACAACACACCACAACACAACACACCACACAACACAATACAATACAACACACCACACCACAACACACCACACCACACCACACCACAACACAACACACCACAACACACCACACCACAACACACCACAACACACCACACCACACCACAACACACCACAACACAACACACCACAACACACCACAACACACCACACCACACCACACCACAACACAACACAACACACCACAACACACCACACCACAACACACCACAACACAACACAATACAACACACCACAACACACCACACAACACAATACAATAATAATAATATATAATATAATAATATAATAATATATGCCATTTAGCTGACGCTTTTATCCAAAGCGACTTACAGTCATGTGTGCATACATTCTACGTATGGGTGGTCCCGGGAATCGAACCCACTACCCTGGCGTTACAAGCGCCATGCTCTACCAACTGAGCCACAGAAGGACCACTATACAACACACCACACCACAACACACCACACCACAACACAACACACCACAACACACCACACCACAACACACCACAACACACCACAACACACCACACCACAACACACCACACCACACCACACCACAACACACCACAACACAACACAATACAACAAACCACAACACAACCAAACACAACACAATACAATACAACAAACCACAACACACCACACAACACAATACAATACAACACACCACAACACACCACACAACACAATACAATACAACACACCACACCACAACACACCACACCACACCACACCACAACACACCACACCACACCACAACACACCACACCACAACACACCACAACACAACACACCACACCACAACACACCACAACACACCACACCACAACACACCACACCACAACACACCACACCACAACACACCACAACACAACACAACACAACACACCACCACAACACACCACAACACAACACACCACACCACAACACACCACACCACAACACACACACACACCACAACACAACACACCACAACACACCACAACACACCACACACACCACAACACACCACACACATATACAACACACCACAACACAAACAACCACACCACACCACAACACAACACACCACACCACAACACACCACAACACAACACACCACACACACACCACACCACAACACACCACAACACACCACACCACACCACAACACACCACACCACAACACACCACAACACAACACACCACACAACACACCACAACACACAACACACCACAATGACCACACCACAACACACTGTTTACACAACACACCACAACCACACCACACACAACACCACAACACACCAAACACATCAGACACCACAACACACCACACAACAACACAACACACCACAACACACCACAACACACCACAACACAACACACACCACACAACACACCACACCACAACACACCACAACACACCACACCACACCACACACAACACACCACAACACACCACACCACACCACAATAATAATACAATAAACATAATACAACACAACACACCACAACACAACACACCACACACACACCACAACACACCACACCACAACACACCACAACACACCACAACACAACACACCACAACACAACACACACCACAACACTACAACACAACACACCAACAACACACAACACAACACACCACACCACAACACACACACACAACACACACAACACACCACACCACACACAACACACCACAACACACCACAACACAACACACACAACACACCACAACACAACACACACACCACAACACACCACACCACAACACACCACAACACACCACAACCACAACACAACACAACACACAAACACACACAACACAACACACCACAACACACCACACCACAACACACCACAACACACACACACACAACACAACCACAACACACCACAACACACCACAACACAACACACCACACCACAACACACAACACACCACACCACAACACACACACACACCACAACACAACACACCACAACACACACCACAACACACCACAACACACCACACCACAACACACCACACCACACCACACCACAACACACCACACCACAACACACCACAACACAACACAATACAACACACCACAACACACCACACAACACAATACAATAATAATAATATATAATATAATAATATAATAATATATGCCATTTAGCTGACGCTTTTATCCAAACATACAGTCATGTGTGCATACATTCTACGTATGGGTGGTCCCGGGAATCGAACCCACTACCCTGGCGTTACAAGCGCCATGCTCTACCAACTGAGCCACAGAAGGACCACTATACAACACACCACACCACAACACACCACACCACAACACAACACACCACAACACACCACACCACAACACACCACAACACACCACAACACACCACACCACAACACACCACACCACACCACACCACAACACACCACAACACAACACAATACAACAAACCACAACACAACCAAACACAACACAATACAATACAACAAACCACAACACACCACACAACACAATACAATACAACACACCACAACACACCACACAACACAATACAATACAACACACCACACCACAACACACCACACCACACCACACCACAACACACCACACCACACCACAACACACCACACCACAACACACCACAACACAACACACCACACCACAACACACCACACCACAACACACCACACCACAACACACCACACCACAACACACCACAACACAACACAACACACCACAACACAACACACCACAACACAACACACCACACCACAACACACCACACCACAACACACCACACCACACCACAACACAACACACCACAACACACCACAACACACCACAACACACCACAACACACCACACCACAACACAACACACCACAACACAACACACCACAACACAACACACCACACCACACCACACCACAACACACCACACCACAACACACCACAACACACCACACCACAACACACCACAACACACCACACCACACCACACCACAACACACCACACCACAACACACCACAACACAACACAATACAACAAACCACAACACAACCAAACACAACACAATACAATACAACAAACCACAACACACCACACAACACAATACAATACAACACACCACAACACACCACACAACACAATACAATACAACACACCACACCACAACACACCACACCACACCACACCACAACACACCACACCACACCACAACACACCACAACACACCACACCACAACACACCACAACACACCACAACACAACACACCACACCACAACACATCACACCACACCACACCACAACACAACACACCACAACACACCACACCACAACACACCACAACACACCACAACACACCACAACACAACACAACACAACACACCACAACACACCACAACACAACACACCACAACACAACACACCACACCACAACACACCACACCACAACACACCACACCACACCACAACACAACACACCACAACACACCACAACACACCACACCACAACACACCACACCACAACACACCACACCACAACACACCACAACACAACACACCACAACACAACACACCACAACACAACACACCACAACACACCACAACACACCACACCACAACACACCACACCACAACACACCACAACACAACACACCACAACACACCACAACACACCACAACACACCACACCACAACACACCACAACACACCACAACACAACACACCACAACACACCACACCACACCACAACACACCACACCACAACACACCACAACACAACACACCACAACACAACACAACACACCACAACACAACACACCACAACACACCACAACACACCACAACACACCACACCACAACAACACACCACACCACAACACACCACAACACACCACACCACACCACAACACACCACAACACACACACCACAACACACCACAACACACCACAACACAACACACCACAACACAACACACCACAACACACCACAACACAACACACCACAACACACCACAACACACCACAACACAACACAACACACACACCACAACACACCACACCACACCACAACACAACACACCACAACACACCACAACACACCACAACACAACACACCACAACACACCACAACACACCACAACACAACACACCACACCACACCACACCACAACACACCACACCACAACACAACACACCACAACACACCACAACACACCACACCACAACACAACACAACACACAACACCACAACACACCACACCACACCACAACACACCACAACACAACACACCACACAACACACCACAACACACCACAACACACCACACCACAACACACCACAACACACCACACCACAACACACACACAACACAACACAACACAACACACCACACCACAACACACCACACCACAACACACCACAACACAACACAACACACCACAACACACCACAACACACCACACCACACCACACCACACCACAACACACCACAACACAACACAATACAATACAACAAACCACAACACAACCAAACACAACACAATACAACACAACAAACCACAACACACCACACAACACAATACAATACAACACACCACACCACAACACACCACACACACCACAACACACCACAACACAACACACCACACCACACCACAACACACCACACCACACCACAACACACCACACCACAACACACCACAACACACCACACCACACCACAACACAACACACCACAACACACCACAACACACCACACAACAACACACCACACCACACCACAACACACCACACCACAACACACCACAATACACCACACCACAACACAACACACCACAACACACCACAACACACCACACCACAACACACCACACCACAACACACCACAACACAACACACCACAACACACCACAACACACCACAACACACCACAACACAACACACCACACCACAACACACCACAACACAACACACCACACCACAACACACCACACCACAACACACCACACCACAACACAATACAACACACCACAACACACCACAATACAACAAACCACAACACAACCAAACACAACACAACACAACACAACAAACCACAATACAACACACCACAACACACCACACAACACAATACAATACAACACACCACACCACACCACAACACACCACACCACACCACACCACAACACACCACAACACACCACAACACAACACACCACACAACACAATACAATACAACACACCACACCACAACACACCACACCACACCACACCACACCACAACACAACACACCACAACACACCACACCACAACACACCACAACACACCACACCACACCACAACACACCACAACACAACACACCACAACACACCACAACACACCACACCACACCACAACACAACACACCACAACACACCACACCACAACACAATACAACACACCACAACACACCACACAACACAATACAATAATAATAATATATAATATAATATAATAATATAATAATATATGCCATTTAGCTGACGCTTTTATCCAAAGCGACTTACAGTCATGTGTGCATACATTCTACGTATGGGTGGTCCCGGGAATCGAACCCACTACCCTGGCGTTACAAGCGCCATGCTCTACCAACTGAGCCACAGAAGGACCACTATACAACACACCACACCACAACACACCACACCACAACACAACACACCACAACACACCACACCACAACACACCACAACACACCACAACACACCACACCACAACACACCACACCACACCACACCACAACACACCACAACACAACACAATACAACAAACCACAACACAACCAAACACAACACAATACAATACAACAAACCACAACACACCACACAACACAATACAATACAACACACCACAACACACCACACAACACAATACAATACAACACACCACAACACACCACACAACACAATACAATACAACACACCACACCACAACACACCACACCACACCACACCACAACACACCACACCACAACACACCACAACACAACACACCACACCACAACACACCACAACACACCACACCACAACACACCACACCACAACACACCACACCACAACACACCACAACACAACACAACACAACACACCACAACACAACACACCACACCACAACACACCACACCACAACACACCACACCACACCACAACACAACACACCACAACACACCACAACACACCACACCACAACACACCACACCACAACACACCACACCACAACACACCACAACACAACACACCACAACACACCACAACACAACACACCACACCACAACACACCACACCACAACACACCACACCACAACACAACACACCACACCACAACACAACACACCACAACACAACACACCACAACACACCACAACACACCACACCACAACACACCACACCACACCACACCACAACACACCACACCACAACACACCACAACACAACACAATACAACAAACCACAACACAACCAAACACAACACAATACAATACAACAAACCACAACACACCACACAACACAATACAATACAACACACCACAACACACCACACAACACAATACAATACAACACACCACACCACAACACACCACACCACACCACACCACAACACACCACACCACACCACAACACACCACAACACACCACACCACAACACACCACAACACACCACAACACAACACACCACACCACAACACATCACACCACACCACACCACAACACAACACACCACAACACACCACACCACAACACACCACACCACAACACACCACAACACACCACAACACAACACAACACAACACACCACAACACAACACACCACAACACAACACACCACACCACAACACAACACACCACACCACAACACAACACACCACAACACACCACAACACACCACACCACAACACACCACACCACAACACACCACACCACAACACACCACAACACAACACACCACAACACAACACACCACAACACACCACAACACACCACACCACAACACACCACACCACAACACACCACAACACACCACAACACAACACACCACAACACACACACAACACACCACAACACAACACACCACAACACACCACAACACAACACACCACAACACACCACACCACACCACAACACACCACACCACAACACACCACAACACAACACACCACAACACAACACAACACAACACACCACAACACAACACACCACAACACACCACAACACACCACAACACACCACAACACACCACACCACAACAACACACCACACCACAACACACCACAACACACCACACCACACCAGAACACACCACAATACACCACACCACAACACACCACAACACACCACAACACAACACACCACAACACAACACACCACAACACACCACAACACAACACACCACAACACACCACAACACACCACAACACAACACAACACACCACACCACAACACACCACACCACACCACAACACAACACACCACAACACACCACAACACACCACAACACAACACACCACAACACACCACAACACACCACAACACAACACACCACACCACACCACACCACAACACACCACACCACACCACAACACAACACACCACAACACACCACACCACAACACAACACAACACACAACACCACAACACACCACACCACACCACAACACACCACAACACAACACACCACACAACACACCACAACACACCACAACACACCACACCACAACACACCACAACACACCACACCACAACACACCACACAACACAACACAATACAACACACCACACCACAACACACCACACCACAACACACCACAACACAACACAACACACCACAACACACCACAACACACCACACCACAACACACCACACCACACCACACCACACCACAACACACCACAACACAACACAATACAATACAACAAACCACAACACAACCAAACACAACACAATACAACACAACAAACCACAACACACCACACAACACAATACAATACAACACACCACACCACAACACACCACACCACACCACAACACACCACAACACAACACACCACACCACACCACAACACACGACACCACACCACAACACACCACACCACAACACACCACAATACACCACACCACACCACAACACAACACACCACAACACACCACAACACACCACACCACAACACACCACACCACACCACACCACAACACACCACACCACAACACACCACAATACACCACACCACAACACAACACACCACAACACACCACAACACACCACACCACACCACACCACAACACACCACACCACAACACACCACAACACAACACACCACAACACACCACAACACACCACAACACACCACAACACAACACACCACACCACAACACACCACACCACAACACACCACACCACAACACACCACACCACAACACACCACAACACAACACACCACACACCACAACACACCACACCACACCACAACACACCACAACACACCACACCACAACACACCACAACACACCACACCACAACACACCACACCACACCACAACACACCACAATACAATACAACAAACCACAACACAACCAAACACAACACAACACAACACAACAAACCACAACACAACCAAACACAACACAACACAATACAACAAACCACAACACAATACAATACAATACAACACACCACACCACAACACAACACAACACACCACAACACACCACACCACAACACACTACAACACAACACAACACACCACAACACACCACAACACACCACACCACAACACACCACAACACAACACAACACACCACAACACACCACAACACACCACACCACAACACAACACACCACACCACACCACAACACACCACACCACAACACACCACAACACACCACACCACACCACAACACACCACAACACAACACACCACAACACACCACAACACACCACAACACAACACACCACACCACAACACACCACACCACAACACACCACACCACAACACACCACAACACACCACAACACACCACACCACAACACACCACACCACAACACACCACAACACACCACACCACAACACACCACACCACACCACAACACAACACACCACAACACACCACAACACACCACACCACACCACACCACAACACACCACAACACACCACAACACACCACAACACAACACACCACAACACAACACACCACAACACACCACAACACACCACACCACACCACCACCACCATCCACATCTCTAAGACATCTCGGTGTTGTCGTGTTCTGCTCTGCGCAGAATACGCTGTAAGAATAAAACCGGAGTTTGAGGTGGTTCTTCAGTGAAGTGGTTCTGGTTCATTGAGGCGGCATGTTAGTTGGCCCGAATAGTGAAGACAGGAGCAAGATCACTCATTTCAAAACCTCCAAATATGCAGCAAGGTCTTTCCAAACCTCGTTCTAATTGTTACATTTCTGCAGTGACCTCCTGTAGACAAACCTCATTACGTTTCCCATTGACAGGAATGAGTCATCTGACTTGGCCCCTATTTTCTAATAAACCTATGTGTATTAAGATTTGTTTAATATGCGCTCCCTTAAACGAGGAATGTGCCAAAAAAACCTGAATGTTACACTATTGTTTCTTCCCGATTCGCTGTTATCTGTGTTTTCAGTTCCTCTGGCACAGAGGTGAGTCTGAGTAGGAGCCAAGTTGCCTCAACGCTCCAATGAATATTCCAATGAATGGACACAGAGGCAGAGTGGATCCAAGAGAAACAGTTTTACTGTGCTCCCCAGATAACCAATGCACTTAGTTTTGCAACAACTTCCCAGTAGTCACTAGGTGGCCTTGCTGGAAAGGACAAAACTGATTAGCTGTTAAATTTAGAAAGAGGCATTCTTCTTCTGGTCTTTCTAATGTAGCTTTATAGTCAGAGATTTACCAGTGTTCCTATTCCATTTATACAGGGTAAACTGAGCCTCCCCCTCTGAGTGTGACAGTGGAAGATAGATGAGTGACAACTGACAGTGTAGTGTCACCATATGGTGTCCCCTCGCAGGGGGGCTGGCTGGCTGTGGTGTCCCCTCGCAGGGGGGCTGGCTGGCTGTGGTGTCCCCTTGCCGGGGGCTGGCTGTGCTGTCCCCTCGCAGGGGGGCTGGCTGGCTGTGGTGTCCCCTCACAGGGGGGCTGGCTGGCTGTGGTGTCCCCTTGCAGGGGGGCTGGCTGTGGTGTCCCCTCGCAGGGGGCTGGCTGTGGTGTCCCCTCGCAGGGGGCTGGCTGTGGTGTCCCCTCTCAGGGGGCTGGCTGTGGTGTCCCCTCGCAGGGGGCTGGCTGTGGTGTCCCCTCACAGGGGGGTGGGCTGGCTGTGGTGTCTCCTCGCAGGGGGCTGGCTGTGGTGTCCCCTCACAGGGGGCTGGCTGTGGTGTCCCCTCGCAGGGGGCTGGCTGTGGTGTCCCCTCACAGGGGGCTGGCTGTGATGTCCCCTCGCAGGGGGCTGGCTGTGGTGTCCCCTCACAGGGGGCTGGTTGTGGTGTCCCCTCAAAGGGGGTGGGCTGGCTGTGGTGTGCCCTCGCAGGAGACTGGCCGTGGGGTCCCCTCACAGGAGGTGGGCTGGGACAAACACCAAGTTGAGACTGCATGCAGAATTCTGCAAAAATACCCTCTGTGTACAACGTAAAACACCAAATAATGCATGCAGAGCAGAATTAGGCCGATACCCGCTAATTATCAAAAAACAGGCAAGAGCCGTTAAATTCTACAACCACCTGAAAGGAAGCGATTCCCAAACCTTCCATAACAAACCCATCACAAACAGACCCCACTGAGCCCCAGGACAGCAACATAATTAGGCCCAACCAAATCATGAGAAAACACTTGCTTTGACGAAGTAAACATATGTTTCTCATGCTAATAAAGCCCTTTGAATTTAATTGAAACACAATCACACTAGAGCCTACATTAACATAAAACACTATGCCACTGTGGCGGTCTTAGGTGGAAGTGCAACATGACCTGTCCCCTTCCCAATCAGACCCGGTAGGGCCCCATATAGCCGTATCTCTCTCTCTCTCTCTCTCTCTCTCTCTCTCTCTCTCTCTCTCTCTCTCTCTCTCTCTCTCTGACCCCAACTCTCTGTCTCTCTCTCTCTCTCTCTATCTCTCTGACCCTGCCTCTCTCTGTCTCTCTCGCTCTCTCCCTCTCTCTCCTCCTCCTCTCTTTCTCCTCCCTCTCTCTCTCTCTCTCTCTCTCTCTCTCTCTCTCTCTCTCTCTCTCTCTCTCTCTCTGACCCCAACTCTCTCTCTCTCTCTCTCTGACCCTGCCTCTCTCTTTCTCTCTCTCTCTCCCTCTCTCTCTCTCTCTCTCTCTCTCTCTCTCTCTCTCTCTCTCTCTCTCTCTCTCTCTCTCTCTCTCTCTATCTCTCTCTCCCCCCTGGACACAGTAAAAGCCATGTGTGGGAAGGAAGTGAAGACATATGGACAGTTTATATCTGACAGGACTCTTACTGTCTCAGATCCTCTGTCTGTCCAGCTGCTGAGAACCTGCTTTATTGTCAAACCACAGGCTTTCATCATTCAGAGATGTTTTCCATTTCCTTCTAACCCCCCCACCCCTCTTACCTCTCCTCTTACCTCTCCTCTTTCCTCTTCTCTTTCCTCTCCTCTTTCCTCTCCTCTTTCCTCTCTTACCTCTCCTCTTTCCTCTCCTCTTTCCTTTCCTCTTTCCTCTCCTCTTTCCTCTCCTCTTTCCTCTCCTCTTTCCTTTCCTCTTTCCTCTCCTCTTTCCTCGCCTCTTTCCTCTCCTCTTTCCTCTCCTCTTTCCTCTCCTCTTTCCTCTCCTCTTTCCTCTCCTCTTTCCTGCTAAGCCAGGATGACATCCCCCTATTGTGCCAGGTTAGACTATGAAACAGAAGTAGGATTGAGTGTGTGTGTGTGTGTGTGTGTGTGTGTGTGTGTGTGTGTGTGTGTGTGTGTGTGTGTGTGTGTGTGTGTGTGTGTGTGTGTGTGTGTGTGTGTGTGTGTGTGTGTGTGTGTGTGTGTGTGTATGTGCATGTCTTTCCATGCCTTTCCATGTGCTGCTCTCTTCTATTCTGTTCTGCTCTGCTCTGTTCTGCTCAACTCTGCTCTATTCTATTCTGTTCTGCTCCGTTCTGTTCTGCTCTGCTCTGCTCTGCTCTGCTCTGTTCTGCTCTCTTCTGTTCTGTTCTGCTCTGCTCTATTCTATTCTGTTCTGCTCTGCTCTGTTCTGCTCTGTTCTGCTCTGCTCTGTTCTGTTCTGTTCTGTTCTGTTCTACTCTGCTCTATTCTGTTCTGTTCTGTTCTGTTCTGCTCTGCTCTGTTCTGCTCAACTCTGCTCTATTTTACTCTGATCTGTTCTGCTCTGTTCTGCTCTACTCTGCTCTGGTCTGTTCTGTTCTGCTCTGTTCTGCTCTACGCTGGTCTGTTCTGCTCTGTTCTGCTCTACGCTGGTCTGGTCTGTTCTGTCCTTCTAAACTCTGCTCTGGTCTGTTCTGCTCTGGTTTGTTCTGTTCTACTCTGTTCTGGTCTGTTCTGCTCTGCTCAACTTTGCTCTGTTCTGCTCTGGTTTGTTCTGTTCTGCTCTGTTCAACTTTGCTCTGTTCTGCTATGTTCTACTCTGTTCTGTTCTACTCTGTTCTGCTCTGTTCTGGTCTGTTTTGCTCTGCCCAACTTTTCTCTGCTATGTTCTACTCTGTTCTGCTCTGGTTTGTTCTGTTCTGCTCTACTCTGTTCTGCTCTGTTCTGTTCTGCTCTGCTCTGCTCTGCTCTGTTCTGCTCTGTTCTGCTCTGTTCTGTTCTGCTCTGCTCTGTTCTGCTCTGTTCTGCTCTGTTCTGTTCTGCTCAACTCTGTTCTGTTCTGCTCAACTCTGTTCTGTTCTGCTCTGGTTTGTTCTGTTCTAGTCTGGTTTGTTCTGTTCTGCTCTGTTTTACTCAACTCTGCTCTGTTCTGTTCTGCTCAGCTCTGCTCTGGTCTGTTCTGCTCTGTTCTGTTCTGCTCAGCTCTGCTCTGGTCTGTCCTGCTCTACACTGGTCTGTTCTGCTCAACTCTGTTCTGCTCTACGCTGGTCTGGTCTGTTCTGCTCAACTCTATTCTGCTCAACTCTGGTCTGTTCTGCTCAACTCTGTTCTGCTCTACGCTGGTCTGGTCTGTTCTGCTCAACTCTGTTCTGCTCTGCTCAACTTTGCTCTGTTCTGTTCAACTTTGTTCTGCTCTTCTCAACTCTGCTCTATTTTACTCTGATCTGCTCTGGTCTGTTCTGCTTTGTTCTGTTCTGCTCAGCTCTGCTCTGCTCTGGTCTGTTCTGCTCTACGCTGGTCTGGTCTGTTCTGCTCAACTCTGTTCTGCTCTACGCTGGTCTGGTCTATTCTCCTCAACTCTGTTCTGCTCAACTCTGTTCTGCTCTGCTCAACTTTTCTCTGTTCTGTTCAGCTCAACTCTGTTCAGCTCAACTCTGTTCTGCTCAACTCTGTTCTGCTCAACTCTGTTCTGCTCAACTCTGTTCTGCTCTGCTCAACTTTTCTCTGTTCTGTTCAGCTCAACTCTGTTCTGCTCAACTCTGTTCAGCTCAACTCTGTTCTGCCAACTCTGTTCAGCTCAACTCTGTTCAGCTCAACTCTGTCTGTTCTGTCCTTCTAAACTCTGCTCTGGTCTGTTCTGCTCTGGTTTGTTCTGTTCTACTCTGTTCTGGTCTGTTCTGCTCTGCTCAACTTTGCTCTGTTCTACTCTGTTCTGCTCTGGTTTGTTCTGTTCTGCTCTGTTCAACTTTGCTCTGTTCTGCTATGTTCTACTCTGTTCTGTTCTACTCTGTTCTGTTCTGCTCTGTTCTGGTCTGTTTTGCTCTGCCCAACTTTTCTCTGCTATGTTCTACTCTGTTCTGCTCTGGTTTGTTCTGTTCTGCTCTACTCTGTTCTGCTCTGTTCTGTTCTGCTCTGCTCTGCTCTGTTCTGCTCTGTTCTGCTCTGTTCTGTTCTGCTCTGCTCTGTTCTGCTCTGTTCTGCTCTGTTCTGTTCTGCTCAACTCTGTTCTGTTCTGCTCAACTCTGTTCTGTTCTGCTCTGGTTTGTTCTGTTCTAGTCTGGTTTGTTCTGTTCTGCTCTGTTTTACTCAACTCTGTTCTGATCTGTTCTGCTCTGTTCTGCTCTGTTCTTCTCAACTCTGCTCTGTTCTGTTCTGCTCAGCTCTGCTCTGGTCTGTTCTGCTCTGTTCTGTTCTGCTCAGCTCTGCTCTGGTCTGTCCTGCTCTACACTGGTCTGTTCTGCTCAACTCTGTTCTGCTCTACGCTGGTCTGGTCTGTTCTGCTCAACTCTATTCTGCTCAACTCTGGTCTGTTCTGCTCAACTCTGTTCTGCTCTACGCTGGTCTGGTCTGTTCTGCTCAACTCTGTTCTGCTCTGCTCAACTTTGCTCTGTTCTGTTCAACTTTGTTCTGCTCTTCTCAACTCTGCTCTATTTTACTCTGATCTGCTCTGGTCTGTTCTGCTTTGTTCTGTTCTGCTCAGCTCTGCTCTGCTCTGGTCTGTTCTGCTCTACGCTGGTCTGGTCTGTTCTGCTCAACTCTGTTCTGCTCTACGCTGGTCTGGTCTATTCTCCTCAACTCTGTTCTGCTCAACTCTGTTCTGCTCTGCTCAACTTTTCTCTGTTCTGTTCAGCTCAACTCTGTTCAGCTCAACTCTGTTCTGCTCAACTCTGTTCTGCTCAACTCTGTTCTGCTCAACTCTGTTCTGCTCTGCTCAACTTTTCTCTGTTCTGTTCAGCTCAACTCTGTTCTGCTCAACTCTGTTCAGCTCAACTCTGTTCTGCCAACTCTGTTCAGCTCAACTCTGTTCAGCTCAACTCTGTTCTGCTCAACTCTGTTCTGTTCTGCTCAACTTTGCTCTGTTCTGCTCTGTTGTACTCTGTTCTGCTCAACTCTGTTCTGTTCTGTTTTCTGTTCTACTCTGGTTTGTTCTGGTTTGGTCTGTTCTGGTCTGTTCTGGTCTGTTCTGCTCTACTCTGGTCAGGTTTGTTCTGTTCTACTCTGGTTTGTTCTGGTTTATTCTGTTCTGGTCTGTTCTGGTTTGTTCTGTTCTACACTGGTCTTGTTTGTTCTGTTCTGGTCTGTTCTGCTCTACTCTGGTCAGGTTTGTTCTGTTCTACTCTGGTTTGTTCTGGTTTGTTTGGTTCTGGTCTGTTCTGCTCTACTCTGGTCAGGTTTGTTCTGTTCTGTTCTGGTTTGTTCTGTTCTGTTCTTGTTTGTTCTGTTCTGTTCTGGTTTGTTCTGTTCTTGTTTGTTCTGCTCTACTCTGGTCAGGTTTGTTCTGTTCTGGTCTGGTTTGTTCTGTTCTGTTCTGGGTTGTTCTGTTCTGTTCTGGTTTGTTCTGTTCTGCTCAATTCTGCTCTGTTCTGTTCTTTTCTGCTCAACTCTGCTCAGGTTTTGTTCTGTTCTGTTCTGGTTTGTTCTGTTCTACTCTGATCTGGTCTGTGAACTGCTAATCTAGTTGGTTATCATTGCCAGGCTCTACAGTCTGTGGCGGTGAGGTGTTAAACAGTAACATATATCTGACCCTGCAGCGTTGCTGCCACCCGGGCCTCAATGGATGTCCGCAATAACTCACCCACCTGTCTGCGCATGTCTTTCCATGTCTTTCCGTGTCTTTCCGTGTCTTTCCATGTCTTTCCATGTGTGTGTATGTGCAGACGTGTCTGCGTGTTCGAGAGGTATCGTCATGGCTACCGATCCCCAGATATCTAAATCAGGGGTTCTGCTCTACTCTGTTCTACTCTGTTCTGCTCTGTTCTGTTCTGCTCAACTCTGCTCAGGTTTTGCTCTGTTTTGTTCTGTTCTGTTCTGGTTTGTTCTGTTCTACTCTGATCTGGTCTGTGAACTGCTAATCTAGTTGGTTATCATTGCCAGGCTCTACAGTCTGTGGCGGTGAGGTGTTAAACAGTAACATATATCTGACCCTGCAGCGTTGCTGCCGCCCGGGCCTCAATGGATGTCCGCAATAACTCACCCACCTGTCTGTTGGCTCCGTTCGAAATGGCTGCCTATTCCCTATATAGTGCACTACTTTTATCCAGAGCTCTGTGGCACCCTATTCCCTATATAGTGCACTACTTTTATCCAGAGCTCTGTGGCACCCTATTCCCTATATAGTGCACTACTTTTATCCAGAGCTCTGTGGCACCCTATTCCCTATATAGTGCACTACTTTTATCCAGAGCTCTGTGGCACCCTATTCCCTATATAGTGCACTACTTTTATCCAGAGCTCTGTGGCACCCTATTCCCTATATAATGCACTACTTTTATCCAGAGCTCTGTGGCACCCTATTCCCTATATAATGCACTACTTTTATCCAGAGCTCTGTGGCACCCTATTCCCTATATAATGCACTACTTTTATCCAGAGCTCTGTGGCACCCTATTCCCTATATAGTGCACTACTTTTATCCAGAGCTCTGTGGCACCCTATTCCCTATATAATGCACTACTTTTATCCAGAGCTCTGTGGCACCCTATTCCCTATATAGTGCACTACTTTTATCCAGAGCTCTGTGGCACCCTATTCCCTATATAATGCACTACTTTTATCCAGAGCTCTGTGGCACCCTATTCCCTATATAATGCACTACTTTTATCCAGAGCTCTGTGGCACCCTATTCCCTATATAATGCACTACTTTTATCCAGAGCTCTGTGGCACCCTATTCCCTATATAGTGCACTACATTTAGCCATATCCCTGTGTTACAATGTGTTCCCGGGGGTGGGTAGAGTACAGAAAAATTTGTAATTAAGTAAAAGTCCTGTTACTTAGAGTGTAATTTACTCAAGGAAAGTAACCCTGTTAAGAACTGATTCAAGTAGGAATAAAATGGATCCGGTTGGAAAACTACTTCAGTAGTACCAACACATTGAGTTTGGGCATTTTTGGTAAACCTCATGGTAAACTTTGGCAACAAACACAAAGGACAACTTAGTGCAATTGATTTGACATTAATGTATTATTTAAGCCTGTCAGCACCATGACCAGCACCATGACCAGCATCATGACCAGCATCATGACCAGCATCATGACCAGCATCATGACCAGCACCATGACCAGCACCATGGCCAGCACAATGACCAGCACCATGACCAGCACCATGACCAGCACAATGACCAGCACCATGACCAGCACCATGACTAGCACCACCTGTTGACAGTGAACCTCAGAGAAAAACTCACAAGAGTATTTTGACAGAAGAACATGAAAAGCTATTCATAACATGGCATTCGTATGTAGTAGCAAGAGACCATTGTGTTTGGCTTGCGTTTTTTCTGTATCCTACTATGTGCTACAATGTACAGCAAAACAAATGCCGACCCGATTGATACAAATCATCAAGATATCATTCTGCCAGGTGGAGTACCTTGCAAACATATTCATCCCCCTTGGCATTTCCCCTATTTTGTTGCATTACAACCTGTAATTTAAATGGATTTTTATTTGGATTTCATGTAATGGACATATACAAAATAGTCCAAATTGGTGAAGTTAAATGAAAAAAATGACTTAAAATGAAAAAAAGTAAATTGAAAAGTTGATGCGTGCATATGTATTCAACCCCTTCGCTATGAAGCCCCTAAATAAGATCTGGTGCAACCAATTACCTTCAGAAGTCACATAATTAGTTCAATGATGTCCACCTGTGTACAATCTAAGTGTCACATGATGTGTCACATGATCTTAGTATATATACACCTGTTCTGAAAGGCCCCAGGGTCTGCAACACCACTAAGCAAGGGGCACCACCAAGCAAGCGGCACCATGAAGACCAAGGAGCTCTCCAAACAGGTCAGGGACAAAGTTGTGGAGAAGTGCAGATCATGGTTGGTTTATAAAAAATTATCAGAAACTTTGAACATCCCACGGAGCACCATTAAATCCATTATTAAAAGATGGAGAGAATATGGCACCAGAATAAACCTGCCAAGAGTGGGCTGCCCACCAAAACTCACGGACCAGGTCAGAAGGGAATTATTCAGAGAGGCAAAAAAGAGACCAAAGATAACCCTGAAGGAGCTGCAAAGTTCCACAGCGGAGATTGGAGTATCTGTCCGTAGGACCACTTTAAGCCATACACTCCACAGAGCTGGGCTTTACGGAAGAGTTGCCAGAAAAAAGCCATTGTTTAAAGAAGAAAATAAGCAAACATGTTTGGTGTTCCCCAAAAGGCATGTGGGAGACTCTCCAAACATATGAAAGAAGGTACTCTGGGCAGATTTAGCTTTTTGGCAATCAAGGAAAACACTATGTCTGGCGCAAATCCAACACCTCTCATCACCCCGAGAACACAATCCCTGAATACCATCCATGTTTTTCATCGGCAGGGACTTTGAAACTGGTCAGAATTGAAGGAATGATGGATGGCGCTAAATACAGGAAAATTATTGAGTGAAACCTGTTTCAGTCTTCCAGAGATTTGAGACTGGGACGGAGGTTCACCTTCCAGCAGGACAATGACCCTAAGCATACTGCTAAAGCAACACTCAAGTGGTTTAAGGGGAAACATTTAAATGTCTTTGAATGGCCTAGCCAAACCCCAGACCTCAATCCAATTGAGAATCTGTGGTATGACTTAAAGATTGCTGTACACCAGTGGAACCCATCCAACTTGAAGGAGCTGGAGCAGTTTTGCCTTGAAGAATGAGCAAAAATCCCAGTGGCTAGATGTGCCAAGCTTATAAAGACATACCCCAAGATACTTGCAGCTGTAATTGCTGCAAAAGGTGGCTCTACAAAGTATTGACTTGGGGGGGGCGGTGAATAGTTATGCACACTTGTCTTATTTGTTGTTTGTTTCACAATAAAACATATTTAGCATCTTCAAAGTGGCAGGCATCAATCAATCAATCACATGTATGTATAAAGCCCTTCTTCCATCAGCTGATGTCACAAAGTGCTGTACAGAAACCCAGCCTAAAACACCAAACAGCAAGCAATGCAGGTGCAGATGCACGGTGGCTAGGAAAACTCCCTAGAAAGGCCAGAACCTAGGAAGAAACATAGAGAGGAACCAGGCTATGAGGGGTGGCCAGTCCTCTTCTGGCTGTGCCGGGGGGAGATTATAACAGACCATGGCCAAGATGTTTAAATGTTCATAGATGACCAGCAGGGTCAAATAATAATAATCACAGTCGTTGTCACAGGGTGCAACAGGTCAGCACCTCAGGAGTAAATGTCAGTTGGCTTTTCATAGACGATGATTCAGAGTATCTCTACCGCTCCTGCTGTCTCTAGAGAAAACAGCTGGTCTGGGTCAGGTAGCTCGTCCGGTGAACAGGTCAGGGTTCCATAGTCGCAGGCAGAACAGTTGAAACTGGAGCAGCAGCACGACCAGGTGTACTGGGGACAGGAAGGAGTCATCAGGCCAGGTATTAGAGAGAGAGAGAGAGAGAGAGAGAGAGAGAGAGAGAGGGGAGAGAGAGAGAGAGAGAGAGAGAGAGAGAGAGAGAGAGAGAGAGAGAGCATACTTAAATTCACAAAGGACATCGGATAAGACAGGAGAAATACTCAAGATATACCCCCCACACCACTAGAGGGATGTCTCCAACCACCAACTTACCATCCTGAGACAAGTCCGAGTATAGTCCGAGTGTAGCCCACGAAGATCTCCTCCACGGCGCCAACCCGGACAGGAAGATCACGTCAGTGACTCAACCCACTCAAGTGATGCACCCCTCCTAGGGACGGCATGGAAGAGGACCAGTAAACCAGTGACTCAGCCCCTGTAATAGGGTTAGAGGCAGAGAATCCCAGTGGAGAGAGGGGAACAGGACAGGCAGAGACAGCAAGGGCGGTTCATTGCTCCAGTACTTTTCCGTTCACCTTCACACTCCTGGGCCAGACTACACTCAATCATAGGACCTACCGAAGAGATGAGTCTTCAATAAAGACTTAAAAGTCGAGACAGAGTCTGCGTCACTCAGATGGATAGGCAGACCATTCCATAAGAATGGAGCTCTATAGGAGAAAGCCCTGCCTCCAGCTGTTTGCTTATAAATTCTAGGGACAATTAGGAGGCCTGCGTCTTGTGACCGTAGCATACGTGTAGGTAGGTACAGCAGGGCCAAATTGGAAAGATGGGTAGAAGCAAGCCCATGTAATGCTTTGTAGGTTAGCAGTAAAAAATCAGCCTTAGCAGGAAGCCAGTGTAGGGAGGCTCACACTGGAGTAATATGATCACATTTTTTGGTTCTAGTCAAGATTCTAGCAGCCATGTTTAGCACTAACTGAAGTTTATTCAGTGCTTTATCCGGGTAGCCGGAATGTAGAGCATTGCAGTAGTCTAACCTAGAAGTGACAAAAGCATGGATACATTTTTCTGCATCATTTTTGGACAGAAAATGTCTGATTTTTACAATGTTAAGTAGATGGAAAAAATCTGTCCTTGAAACAGTCTTGATATGTTCGTCAAAAGAGAGATCAGGGTCCAGAGTAACGCCGAGTTCCTTCACAGTTTTATTTGAGACGCCTGAAATTTCAGTCTCTCGATGTGCAAAAGTTTGAAATATCTAATAAATGTCGTTCCACTTCATGATTGTGTCCCACTTGTTGTTGATTCTTCACAAAAAAAATACAGTTTTATATCTTTATGTTTGAAGCCTGAAATGTGGCAAAAGGTCGCAAAGTTCAAGGGGGCCGAATACTTTCGCAAGGCACTGTACCTGGTTTACGTACTCATTGTTGCCATAGCATTTTACTGGTAGTTATCATAAGTTTAAATATCTTCCCTACCTACCCTACCCCTGTCATTCTTTTGTGAGCTGCTCCACGAACCACCAGTTCAGAGTTGCGGGCTCGTGCTGCCCGACAGGTGATAGCCTATTCCGCTCAGTCTACGTATGTGTACGTGAGAAATAATCAACATAACAAACTAACAGCTTGAAAATATATTAAATATAAAATAGATTTATTACCATGTTTTTTCCCCCCACCTTGCCCAAGCGGGCCACGGACAGGGATGATTGACTGGCCTGGAGGGTTTCCAAAACCTCACCGCAGGCAGCCCTTTGTCAGCCCTGCAACATAATATGTAATAATACACATCTATGTACCTGAAGGGATTTGGTGAAATGTAACGGAGTAAAAAGGAAGTTACTTCATAAGAGTACAAGTACAGCCCACAGACAGTAACTAGAACAGTACTAGTTCCTCCAGACAGTCCTAGTTCCTCCAGTCAGTACAGCCCACAGACAGTAACTAGAACAGTACTAGTTCCTCCAGACAGTAACTAGAACAGTACTAGTTCCTCCAGACAGTAACTAGAACAGTACTAGTTCCTCCAGACAGTAACTAGAACAGTACTAGTTCCTCCAGACAGTAACTAGAACAGTACTAGTTCCTCCAGACAGTAACTAGAACAGTACTAGTTCCTCCAGACAGTAACTAGAACAGTACTAGTTCCTCCAGACAGTAACTAGAACAGTACTAGTTCCTCTAGACAGTAACTAGAGCAGTACTAGTTCCTCTAGACAGTAACTAGAACAGTACTAGTTCCTCCAGACAGTAATAGTTCCTCCAGACAGTACTAGTTCCTCCAGACAGTAACTAGAACAGTACTAGTTCCTCCAGACAGTAACTAGAACAGTACTAGTTCCACCAGACAGTAACTAGAACAGTACTAGTTCCTCTAGACAGTAACTAGAACAGTACTAGTTCCTCCAGACAGTAACTAGAACAGTACTAGTTCCTCCAGACAGTAACTAGAACAGTACTAGTTCCTCTAGACAGTAACTAGAACAGTAATAGTTCCTCCAGACAGTACTAGTTCCTCCAGACAGTACTAGTTCCTCCAGTCAGTAACTAGAACAGTACTAGTTCCTCCAGACAGTACTAGTTCCTCCAGACAGTCCTAGTTCCTCCAGTCAGTACAGCCCACAGACAGTAACTAGAACAGTACTAGTTCCTCCAGACAGTAACTACAACAGTACTAATTCCTCCAGACAGTAACTACAACAGTACTAGTTCCTCCAGACAGTACTAGTTCCTCCAGACAGTACTAGTTCCTCCAGTCAGTACAGCCCACAGACAGTAACTAGAGCAGTACTAGTTCCTCCATACAGTATTAGTTCCTCCAGACAGTCCTAGTTCCTCCAGACAGTATAGCCCACAGACAGTAACTACAACAGTACTAGTTCCTCCAGACAGTATTAGTTCCTCCAGATAGTACTTGTTCCTCCAGACAGTACAGCCCACAGACAGTAACTAGAACAGTACTAGTTCCTCCAGAAGGTACTGGTTCCTCCAGACAGTAACTATAACAGTACTGGTTCCTCCAGACAGTTATAGTTCCTCCAGACAGTAACTATAACAGTACTAGTTCCTCCAGAGAGTAATAGTTCCTCCAGACAGTACTAGTCCCTCCAGGCAGTACAGCCCACAGACAGTAACTATAACAGTACTAGTTCCTCCAGAGAGTAATAGTTCCTCCAGATAGTACTAGTCCCTCCAGACAGTACTAGCTGCTCCAGACAGTACTAGCTCTTCCAGGCAGTACAGCCCACAGACAGTAACTATAACAGTACTAGTTCCTCCAGAGAGTAATAGTTCTTCCAGACAGTACTAGTCCCTCCAGACAGTACTAGCTGCTCCAGACAGTACTAGCTCCTCCAGACAGTATTAGTTCCTCCAGACAGTTCAGCCCACAGACAGTAACTAGAAGAGTACTAGTCCCTCCAGACAGTACTAGCTCCTCCAGACAGACAGTACCTATACCTGTAATAGTTCCTCCAGACAGTACTATTTCCTCCAGACAGTAATATTTCCTCCAGACAGTAATAGTATCCCCTCCAAAATAATGATAATCACCCGCTGGCCAAATTTGGGCCACCTATTGAGGAACCCTGCCCAACATAGTGCACTACCCTTGGCCCAAGCCATAATTCAGATCTGCCACCTATCTCCACGACACACCGCTCCCTACTCAAATCCCATGCCACATCATCATGATCCACCCCAGAGAATGATCTACAGCCTTAGGTTTCCATTCTAAAGACGTCTTGTGTTTCTTGCCTCCCACTCTATCCATCTGAATGGGAATCACACCTGGCTTGGCCTCCATGTGTTGAGGTGAGGGCATCCTATTGTATCCCTTACTGTAATTTATAGGCTGGCACAGTACTGGGATTCCTGTGTCTCTGAGGAGTGTTATGAGTGGCGGGTAGTGGGGTTAGTGTGGCTGGGCCTGGGCCTGTGGAGGGAGGGAAGGATGGAGAGAGGGAGGGAGAGAGAGAGCGAGAGTGGGAGGGAGAGAGAGAGCGAGAGTGGGAGGGAGAGGGAGGAGAGAGAGGAGAGAGAGAGAGAGAGAGAGAGAGAGAGAGAGAGAGAGAGAGAGAGATGGAGAGAGATGGGAGAGAGAGAGAGACAGAGAGAGATGGAGAGAGAGAGAGAGAGAGAGGGATGGAGATACAGAGAGAGAGAGAGAGAGAGAGGGATGGAGAGCGAGAGAGAGAGAGAGAGAGAGAGAGAGAGAGAGAGAGAGAGAGAGAGAGAGAGAGAGAGAGAGAGAGAGAGAGAGATGGAGAGAGAGAGAGAGACAGAGAGAGAGAGAGAGAGAGAGAGAGGGATGGAGAGAGAGAGAGAGAGAGGAGAGGGATAGAGAGAGAGAGAGAGAGAGAGAGAGAGAGATGGAGAGAGATGGAGAGAGAGAGGGATGGAGATACAGAGAGAGAGAGAGAGAGAGAGAGAGAGAGACAGAGAGGGAGAGACAGAGAGAGAGAGAGTAAAGCAGGGAAGGGATCAAAGAGCTGGGCCTTGGCGGTGGATTCCCAGATGTGAGCGTGGAGTGCCGTGCGGCACGGTGACGAGGCCTCTGGGAGTTCCCTCGGCGAAGCCCGGCCATATTTCTAACCCATCAGTCACAGTGACCTGCGGCTCTGGTTACAGCGCTACGGTTTGTGTCTGTGTGTGTGTGCTTTTGTGTGTCTGTGTGTCTGTGTGTGTAACATTACATCCAGGGCCACAGGAGTATAGAGTGTCTGTCGTCTGGACAGACTCTACATTTACCATTTAAGTCATTTGGCTCTTATGGCAACATTACACCCCCAGTGGAACAGAACGCGTCACTGTGATGATCTAGAGGTTATCCCCAGCATTGTCGCCTGAGTTACCCCAGCCTTTACCCCCAGCCCTGTCGCCCTGAGTTACCCCCAGCCCTTCCTAGTTACCCCCAGCCCTGTCGCCCTGAGTTACCCCCAGTTACCCCAGCCCTGTCCCCCAGTTACCCCCAGCCCTGTCATCCTGAGTTACCCCCCCTGTCGCCCTGAGTTACCCCCAGCCCCCTAGTTACCCTTTAGCCTTACCAGTTCTCCAGACAGTACCCCCAGCCAGTTTAGTTCCCCAGCCCTGTCCCTAGTTCCTCCAGCCACCCCCACCCTTCCTCCAGAGTTACCCTAGCCCTCCAGGCAGTACTAGTTCCCCCAGACAGTACTAGTTCCCCCAGAAGAGATGTACCCCCAGTAAATTGAATAATTAGGACCCAGAGATGGTACAGTAAATTGATTAATTAGGACCCAGAGATGGTACAATAAAGTTCTCCAGAGATGGTACAGTAAATTGATTCCCCCAGAGATGGTACAGTCCATTGATTAATTAGGACCCAGAGTTCCTCCAGTAAATTGATTAATTAGTTCCCAGAGATGGTACAGTAAATTGATTAATTAGGACCCAGAGATGGTACAGTAAATTGATTAATTAGGACCCAGAGATGGTACAGTAAATTGAATAATTAGGACTCAGAGATTCAGTAAATTTAATCATTAGGACTCAGAAGTAAATTGAATAAGATGTACAGTAAATTGAATAATTAGGACCCAGAGATGGTACAGTAAATTTAATAATTAGGACCCAGAGATGGTACAGTAAATTGCATAATTAGGACCCAGAGATGGTACAGTAAATTGCATAATTAGGACCCAGAGATGGTACAGTAAATTGCATAATTAGGACCCAGAGATGGTACAGTAAATTTAATAATTAGGACCCAGAGATGGTACAGTAAATTGCATAATTAGGACCCAGAGATGGTACAGTAAATTGCATAATTAGGACCCAGAGATGGTACAGTAAATTGCATAATTAGGACCCAGAGATGGTACAGTAAATTGCATAATTAGGTCGCATCACGTATTCACGAGGAAATCCTGAACCTAACCATAATTCACCCATCAGTCCAGTGTGGTAGGACAAGTTCTGTGGGGCGGTATGCCATGTGTGTGGAGTCCAGCTGAACCTCACATAGCTTTTAGTAGTTCAGACGCGTGAGTTTACGGTCACTATTTACAACCTTCAGAAATCACACTGACGTTCATAGCTGTGGGCTATGAACGTCCTGGCTGTTTTGAAGTCACACTTTACGGGTGAGCATGAATAGAATCCAATTACTAACAAATGTGTGAGTGTGTGTTAGAGAGAGAGAAAAAGAGAGAGAAAAGAGAAAAGAGAGAGAAAGAGAAGAGAGAGAGAGAGAATAACCTTTAGCTATTGTTATCTGTAATGGTTTTCTATGCTGATATTTACTCTGGCTGTCCTCTAACTTTCCCTCCCTCCATGTCTCTCTCTCTGATGTGTCAGCAGTCAGAGTGTATAGTTTGACAGGGCCAAAGAGAGATATTTAGAGTGAAATGTCTAAAGTGAGTTCCTCAGGGAGAGAGGGAGAGAGAGGGGAGAGAGAGAGAGGGGAGAGAGAGAGAGGAGAGAGAGAGAGAGAGAGAGGAGAGAGAGAGAGAGAGGAGAGAGAGAGAGGGGGGGGTAGAGAGAGAGGGGAGATAGAGAGAGAGAGAGAGAGAGAGAGAGAGAGAGAGAGAGAGAGAGAGGGGAGATAGAGAGACCAGAGAGAGGGAGAGACCACAGAGAGGGGGAGACCAGAGAGAGGGAAAGACCAGAGAGAGGGGGAGACCAGAGAGAGGGAGAGACCAGAGAGAAGGAGAGACCAGAGAGAGGGAGAGACCAGAGAGAGAGAGACCAGAGAGAGGGAAAGACCAGGGAGAGAGAGAGACTAGGGAGAGGGAGAGACCAGAGAGCGGGAGAGACCAGAGAGAGGGAGAGACCAGAGAGAGAGAGACCAGAGAGAGGGAGAGACCAGAGAGAGAGAGAGAGAGAGACCAGAGAGAGGGAAAGACCAGGGAGAGGGGGAGACCAGAGAGAGGGAGAGACCAGAGAGAGGGAGAGACCAGAGAGAAGGAGAGACCAGAGAGAGGGAGAGACCAGAGAGAGGGAGAGACCAGAGAGAGGGAAAGACCAGGGAGAGAGAGAGACTAGAGAGAGGGAGAGACCAGAGAGCGGGAGAGACCAGAGAGAGGGAGAGATCAGAGAGAGAGAGAGACCAGAGAGATGGAGAGACCAGAGAGAGGGAGAGACCAGAGAGAGGGAGAGACCAGAGAGTGGGAGAGACCAGAGAGAGGGAGAGACCAGAGAGAGGGAAAGACCAGGAAGAGGGGGAGACCAGAGAGAGGGAGAGACCAGAGAGAGGGAAAGACCAGGGAGAGGGAAAGACCAGGGAGAGGAAAAGACCAGGGAGAGAGAGAGAGACTAGAGAGAGGGAAAGACCAGAGAGAGGGAAAGACCAGAGAGAGGGAGAGACCAGAGAGAGGGAGAGACCAGAGAGAGAGAGACCAGAGAGAGGGAGAGACTAGAGAGAGGGAGAGACCAGAGAGGGAGAGACCAGAGATGGAGAGACCCAGAGAGAGGGAGAGACCAGAGAGAGAGAGAGAGAGAGAGAGACCAGAGAGAGGGAAAGACCAGAGAGGGGGAGACCAGAGAGGGAGAGACCAGAGAGGGAGAGACCAGAGAGAAGGAGAGACCAGAGAGAGGGAGAGACCAGAGAGAGGGAGGGACCAGAGAGAGGGAAAGACCAGGGAGAGAGAGAGACTAGAGAGAGGGAGAGACCAGAGAGTGGGAGAGACCAGAGAGAGGGAGAGATCAGAGAGAGAGAGAGACCAGAGAGATGGAGAGACCAGAGAGAGGGAGAGACCAGAGAGAGGGAGAGACCAGAGAGCGGGAGAGACCAGAGAGAGGGAGAGACCAGAGAGAGGGAGAGACCAGGAAGAGGGGGAGACCAGAGAGAGGGAGAGACCAGAGAGAGGGAAAGACCAGGGAGAGGGAAAGACCAGGGAGAGGGAAAGACCAGGGAGAGAGAGAGAGACTAGAGAGAGGGAAAGACCAGAGAGAGGGAAAGACCAGAGAGAGGGAGAGACCAGAGAGAGAGAGAGACCAGAGAGAGGGAGAGACTAGAGAGAGGGAGAGACCAGAGAGAGGGAGAGACCAGAGAGAGGGAAAGACCAGGGAGAGGGAAAGACCAGGGAGAGGAAAAGACCAGGGAGAGAGAGAGAGACTAGAGAGAGGGAAAGACCAGAGAGAGGGAAAGACCAGGGAGAGAGAGGTCACAGAGAGAGAAGGCAGAAGGCCAGAATATCTCTGGTGTCTATAGTCTGTTTATTATCTAAGTGTAAGAGCTCAGACACACCAATAGCGTTTGGAGACTGAGAGTACTTAGCACCTCCGAAGGTAATTATCACACAGAGTGCGCACCGATTTTACTTGTAGAATCTTGTGAAAAATGTTGGCAGTCAAACATCTACAGCTGGTAGTCCCTAAAACTAAGCGCGCTGAATGATTGGCACACGAATGCTAGATCCGCATTGGGTGGGATGTGTGCTATGCCCGAACTGCATTCGGTATTCTCCATAAGGAAACAGTTATTGTATATTATCTAAGTATAAGTAAATGTACGCAGGTGTACACACTGCGGTTGACCCGTGCTTATAGTACACGTCAGAACTTACTTAGGATGTTCCGATCACACTTGAGATTGAGTTTTGTGGTTTGGATTTGACTTTTGAGAGTGTATAGTTTAAGCATTTTTGAAAGATTTGGTTAGGCCGCGGGCTGGCTACGATACCCTAGCAGCTTTTCTACCATATAGCTTGGGATGGAAATGTTCCATTCATCTATTCTAAATCTAAAAATGCCAAGGAACCAACTGAAAAGGACACCCACTATGACAGCTCTGTGACCTTTGACCCCCTCAGTTTTAACGCTCATCGCTGACCCGTAACAGTGTGATTAGCAACGGGGAAATAACTACATTCCCCAACTAGTGCTAATTGATACTGTAATGCTAATTGATACTGTGATGCTAATTGATACTGTAATGCTAATTGATACTGTGATGCTAATTGATACTGTAATGCTAATTGATACTGTGATGCTAATTGATACTGTAATGCTAATTGATACTGTAATGTTAATGTTACTGTAATGTTAATTGATACTGTGATGCTAATTTATACTGTGATGTTAATTGATACTGTAATGTTAATTGATACTGTAATGTTAATTGATACTGTGATGCTAATTGATACTGTAATGTTAATTGATACTGTAATGTTAATTGATACTGTAATGTTAATTGATACTGTGATGCTAATTGATACTGTAATGTTAATTGATACTGTTATGCTAATTGATACTGCAGTGTTAATTGATACTGTAATGTTAATTGATACTGTAATGCTAATTGATACTGTAATGTTAATTGATACTGTGATGCTAATTGATACTGTAATGTTAATTGATACTGTGATGCTAATTGATACTGTAATGTTAATTGATACTGTAATGTTAATTGATGCTGTAATGCTAATTGATACTGTAATGTTAATTGATACTGTGATGCTAATTGATACTGTAATGTTAATTGATACTGTAATGTTAATTGATACTGTAATGTTAATTGATACTGTAATGCTAATTGATACTGTAATGTTAATTGATACTGTAATGCTAATTGATACTGTAATGTTAATTGATACTGTAATGTTAATTGATACTGTGATGTTAATTAATACTGTAATGTTAATTGATACTGTAATGCTAATTGATACTGTAATGCTAAATGATACTGTGATGTTAATTAATACTGTATTGTTAATTGATACTGTAATGCTAATTGATACTGTAATGTTAATTGATACTGTATTGTTAATTGCTACTGTAATGCTAATTAATACTGTAATGTTAATTGATATTGTAATGTTAATTGATATTGTATTGTTAATTGATACTGTAATGTTAATTGATATTGTAATGTTAATTGATACTGTATTGTTAATTGATACTGTAATGCTAATTGATACTGTAATGTTAATTGAAACTGTATTGTTAATTAATACTGTAATGTTAATTGATATTGTAATGTTAATTGATACTGTATTGTTAATTGATACTGTAATGCTAATTGATACTGTAATGTTAATTGATACTGTATTGTTAATTGATACTGTAGTGTTAATTTATATTGTAATGTTAATTGATACTGTATTGTTAATTGATACTGTAATGTTAATTGATACTGTAATGTTAATGTTACAGTAATGTTAATTGATGCTGTGATGTTAATTGATACTGTAATGCTAATTGATACTGTAATGTTAATGCTAATGTTACTGTAATGTTAATGTTACTGTAATGTTAATTGATACTGTAATGCTAATTGATACTGTAGTGTTAATTGATACTGTATTGTTAATTGATACTGTAATGTTAATTGATACTGTATTGTTAATTGATACTGTAATGTTAATGTTACTGTAATGTTAATTGATACTGTAATGCTAATTGATACTGTAATGTTAATGTTACTGTAATGTTAATTGATACTGTAATGCTAATTGATACTGTAATGTTAATTGATACTGTATTGTTAATGTTACTGTAATGTTAATTGATACTGTAATGTTAATTGATACTGTAATGCTAATTGATACTGTAATGTTAATTGATACTGTAATGTTAATTGATACTGTAATGCTAATTGATACTGTAATGCTAATTGATACTGTAATGCTAATTGATACTGTAATGTTAATTGATACTGTAATGTTAATTGATACTGTAATGTTAATTGATACTGTAATGTTAATTGATACTGTAATGGTAATTGATACTGTAATGCTAATTGATACTGTATTGTTAATTGTTATTGTAATGTTAATTGATACTGTAATGTTAATTGATACTGTAATGCTAATTGATACTGTATTGTTAATTGTTATTGTAATGTTAATTGATACTGTGATGTTAATGTCACAGATTGGGGAAATATTGCCAGTCACTGTTGACACTGTTTTGTTCATAGACTTTAATTCACTACTTGTGTTAGACAACAAGCACTGCAGGACATCACATGCAAGGGGCCAATATAGCTCAGTGGAGGCTGCTGAGGGGAGGACAGCTCCTAATAATGTCTGGAATGGAGTCAATGGAATGGTACCAAGCATATGGTTTCCATGTGGCTGATACCATTCCGTTGACTCCATTCCAGCCGTTACTATGTGCCGTTCTCCCTCAGCAGCCTCCACTGCTCAAGTGTCTTGGTATTTTGGCACTGCTCAATTCACTAAGGGGGACAGATCCCTCCGTTTTGATCACGGAGCTGCCCAGTCACATCTGTGTTGTTGTAACCATGTACACCATGTAAAATAAGACATAAATGAAGCATATTACACCAGTACAGAACAGCTTTCTATTGGGACGGGAACCAGATCAGACCTGCCCTCTCCATTTTTTAAAATCTCTTTTTGACATTCTTTCGCTCTCTTTTGGTTCCTGCTGTCTCTTCCCTTCTCTCTGATCCTGCTCTCTCTTCCCCCCTCTCTCTCTCTCTCTCTTCCCTTCTCTCTGATCCTGCTCTCTCTTCCCCCCTCTCTCTCTCTCTCTCTCTTCCCTTCTCTCTGATCCTGCTCTCTCTTCCCCCCCCCTCTCTCTCTCTCTCTTCCCCTCTTCCCCTCTCTTTCTCTCTCTCTCTCTCCCTGTTCTTGCTCTCTCTCACCCCCCTCTCTCTCTCTCTCTTCCCCTCTTCCCCTCTCTTTCTCTCTCTCTCTCTCTCTCTCTCTGTTCTTGCTCTCTCTCCCTGTTCTTGCTCTCTCCCCTCTTCCCCCTCTTTCTCTCTCTCTCTCTCCCTGTTCTTCCCCTCTTCTCTCTCTCTCTCTCTCTTCTCTCTCTCTCTCTCTCTCTCTCTCCCTGTTCTTGCTCTCTCTCACCTCTCCTCTCTCTTCCCCTCTTCCTCTCTCTTCTCTCCTCTCCCTGTTCTTCTCTCTCACCCCCTCTCTCTTCCCCTCTTCTCTCTCTCTCTCTCTCCTGTTCTTCTCTCTCTCTCTCCCCCCTGTTCTTCTCTCTCTCTTCCCCTCTTCCCCTCTTCCCCTCTCTCTCTCTCTCCCTGTTCTTGCTCTCCCCCCCCTCTCTCTTCCCCTCTCTTTCTCTCTCTCTCCCTGTTCTTGCTCCATCTTCCCCTTTCTCCCTCTCTCTCTGTTCTTGCTCTCTCTTCCCCCCTCTCTCTCTCTTTCTCTCTCTGTTCTTGCTCTCTTTTCCCTTCTCTCTCCTCCCTCTTTCTGAGAATCAGATGCCTTTCAGTATGGCAGACCTGGCTGTGGAGAGTTCAGCCAAGTAAGAGCTGTCTGTCCTGGAGGAGAGAAGAGAAGAGGGAAGAAGGGGAATGGATGGTGGCAGATGCCTGAGCGATCCGTCAGATGATACACAACAGATGGCTCAATATTCTGCCGTCTGTTTTAAAGAACCACACCGACCGACTACGACGAGGGCAGGCCACGGGGGGGCAAGGCAGCTCGATGGATAGGACACACGCACACACACACACACACACACACACACACACACACACACACACACACACACACACACACACACACACACACACACACACACACACACACACACACACACACAGAACACTCTTTGTACGATGAGAAAAACCTAGGATTCCTTATGTCCTTGTTCTGAGTCTCTTTATGGATATTACACATGGCTCTTTATTTCCTATGCTTCTGTGCAGGTAAATTCATTAAATGCTCAGGGAACTTTGGCGACTACTAAGTATTTGAAACCTCCCGTTTCGGGCTGGATTCGTCAATGAGTACGGTTACATGCACACAATAATGCGATTATTATGGATAGTTTAATTAAAAACGTTTACATGCTTTGCAAGAAGAACGATTCCCCTTAATAAATCTGTTTCCATGGACACAGCTGAAATCAGGCTAACTGATGGCACTCTGATGAATGCAGAACATCAATAAGAATAACAGAATACGGCCACATGTTATTATTGGGAAGCATATTCTGATTCTGAGTTAGGACATAAAGTTTGTATGTGAAAACTACTTCTAAGACATAGTTCAGTAGGTCAGTAGTTCAGTAGGTCAGTAGGTCAGTAACTCTGTAGTAGCGCAGTAGTTCAGTAGCTCTGTAGTTTAGTAGTTCAGTAGTTCAGTTTTTCAGTAGCTGCTCAGTAGTTCAGTAACTCAGTAGTTCAGTAGAATAGTAGCTCAGTAGTTCAGTAGCTCAGTAGCTCAGTAAGTTAGTAGGTTAGTAGTTCAGTACTTCAGTAACTCAGTAGCTCAATAGTTCAGTAACTCAGTTGTTCAGCAGTTTAGCAACTCAGTAGTTCAGTAACTCAGTAGTTCAGTAACTCAGTAGTTCAGTAACTCAGTAGTTCAATAACTCAGTAGTTCAGTAACTCAGTAGTTCAGTAACTCAGTAGTTCAGTAGCTCAGTAACTCAGTAGTTCATTAGTTCAGTAGTAGTGGTTCTGGCTCAAGTCTGACCAATCATTGTGGTTGTAGCTCAGAATCTCAGCAGTTCAGTAGCTCAGTAGTTCAGTTGCTCAGTAGTTCAGTCGCTCAGTAGCACAGTAGTTCAGTAGCTCAGTAGTTCAGTAACTCTATAGTAGCTCAGTAGTTCAGTAACTCAGTAGTTCAGTAACTCAGTATTTCAGTAACTCAGTAGTTCAGTAGCTCAGTAATTCAGTAACTCAGTAGTTCAGTAGTTCAGTAACTCAGTAGTTCGGTGAGCTCAGTAGTAGTGGTTATGGCTCAAGTCTGACCAATCATTGTGGTTGTAGCTCAGAAACTCAGCAGTTCAGTAGTAGTTCAGTAGCTCAGTAGTTCAGTTGCTCAGTAGTTCAGTCGCTCAGTAGCACAGTAGTTCAGTAGCTCAGTAGTTCAGTAACTCTATAGTAGCTCAGTAGTTCAGTAACTCAGTAGTTCAGTAACTCAGTAGTTCAGTAGTTCAGTAACTCAGTAGTTCAGTAACTCAGTAGTTCAGTAACTCAGTAGTTCAGTAACTCAGTAGTTCAGTAGCTCAGTAACTCAGTAGTTCAGTAGTTCAGTAGCTCTGTAGTTCAGTAACTCAGTAGTTCAGTAACTCAGTAGTTCAGTAACTCAGTAGTTCAGTAACTGTATTTCAGTAGCTCAGTAACTCAGTAGTTCAGTAGCTCAGTAGTTCAGTAACTCAGTAGTTCAGTAGTTCAGTAACTCAGTAGTTCAGTAACTCAGTAGTTCAGTAGCTCAGTAGTTCAGTAGTTCAGTAACTCAGTAGTTCAGTAGCTCAGTAGTTCAGTAACTCAGTAGTTCAGTAACTCAGTAGTTCAGTAGCTCAGTTGCTTAGGGTAGGGTGACGGGATTCACAGCCATGGCCTCTACAGGCGTGTTACAGGACCCGGATAAGAACCTATAACCTATAACCCTGTGATGTCATCTGCACTGACAGCAGCTGACATGTTTACAGGTTACCATCCACATTTGTGAGCTTGCAGGACAGAGGCCTACTGTGCCGCCGGCTAGGTGGTCACATGAACAATCAACTAGCTCTCACTGTATCACGTCAGAATTATATGTTCGTCCATGTTTGTCAAACGTCCAATTTTTTAGTTGTTGCAAACATCAAACGTTAGAATCAGAGGGCAGATGCTTACGCCCATCCACAATCCCCGTCCACAACACCCTAGCAGAATAGAAACCTACTGAAAGGTAACATTGCTCACGGCTGCCCCCTAGTGGCTGGTTTCCACATCATCTCCCGACGTCCTCAGACATGGATGGACGTTGAATACTGACTTGTATCACAGGTGACCTGGCTGTATAACAGTCTGTTCTCACATGTGCAAACATACACTACACACACACCCAAGCACACACGCCCGAATACACACACACACACACACACCCAAGCACACACGCCCGAATACACACACACACACACCCAAGCACACACGCCCGAATACACACACACCCAAGCATGCACGCCCACCCGAATACAAACACGCACACGAATACACACACACACACACACACACACACACACGCTTTCCTACATGTCTGCTGCTCTATGGATGTGGCAGTGTGTGGAGTGTGTGTCTGCTGCTCTGTGGATGTGGCAGTGTGTGGAGTGTGTGTCTGCTGCTCTGTGGATGTGGCAGTGTGTGGAGTGTGAGTCTGCTGCTCTGTGGATGTGGCAGTGTGTGGAGTGTGTGTCTGCTGCTCTGTGGATGTGGCAGTGTGTGGAGTGTGTGTGGCGTGTCACCAGCCTTGGCGTGTTCCCTACGTCATGCACTAGTCTGTTTACTGACGAACTGGCTGACTGGTTTTCCGTGTCCCATTCCCGTGTCCTTTCTGTCGGTCTGCTGTGCTCCCTGCCATACTCTGTTTGTTTGTTTATGTGCTTGTTTGCAGTGCCTACAGCCATGCAAGGAATTGTGGGAGACCAGAAGAGACCTGTCTCAGAAACCATGCGAGGTAAGCACCCTCCCCTCCCCTTTTCTCCTCTCCTCTCCCCTCATCTCCTCTCCCCTCCTTTCCCCTCCCCTTCCCTCTCTCTCCTCTCCTCACATCTCCCCTCCTCTCCCCTCCCTTCCTCTCACCTCCCCTCCTCTCTCCTCCCCTCCTCTCTCTCCTCTCCCCCTCCTCTTTCCTCCTCTCTCCTTTCCCCCCTCCTCTCTCCTCCTCTCTCCTCTCCCCTCCTCTCCCCTCCTCTCTCCCCCTCCTCTCTCTCTCTCCTCTCCCCCTCCTCTCTCCTCCTCTCCCCTCCTCTCTCCTCTTCTCTCCTCTCCCCTCCTCTCTCCTCCCCTCCTCTCCTCTCTCCTCCTCTCTCCTCCTCTCTCCTTTCCTCTCCTCTCCCTGTACTGTGGTAGATCTGTTCAAGTACCCCTAAAGAAGTGTAGCTTAGTGAGTCCATATTTCTTGTTCCCAGGCCTAGAAACTGATTGGTATGGACAGTTCGTCCCGTCCATTAGACAACCTGAAGCTCAAAAAGTCAAAGTCTGTTAGTGTTTACCTGACAGAGAAACGAGCTCTCACCAAATAGGAGATGTTCAAATACCAGACATGAAGGTTGCTCCTTTCAGCCCC
>NC_068421.1:90392171-90397171 GCF_023373465.1 Oncorhynchus keta | reverse complement strand
CACCTCTCACAGCCAGCTTCCACCCACCTCTCACAGCCAGCTTCCACCCACCTCTCACAGCCAGCCTCCTCACCCCTCTCACACCCAGACTCCTCCTCTCTCTCTCCTCACAGCCAGACTCCTCCTCTCTCTCCTCTCACAGCCAGCCTCCTCACCCCTCTCACACCCAGACTCCTCCTCTCTCTCTCCTCACAGCCAGACTCCTCCTCTCTCTCTCCTCACAGCCAGACTCCTCACCCCTCTCACAACCAGACTCCTCCTCTCTCTCTCCTCACAGCCAGACTCCTCCTCGCTCTCTCCTCACAGCCAGACTCCTCCTCTCTCTCTCCTCACAGCCAGACTCCTCCTCTCTCTCTCCTCACAGCCAGACTCCTCCTCTCTCTCTCCTCACAGCCAGACTCCTCCTCTCTCTCTCCTCACAGCCAGACTCCTCCTCTCTCTCTCCTCACAACCAGACTCCTCCTCTCTCTCTCCTCACAGCCAGCCTCCTCACCCCTCTCACACCCAGACTCTTCCTCTCTCTCTCCTCACAGCCAGCCTCCTCACCCTTCTCACAGCCAGACTCCTCTCTCTCTCTCTTCACAGTGTGTGTGCGTGTGGATGTGCGTGTGTGCGCACGTGTGTGTGTTGCGTGTGTGTGTGTGTGTGAGACAGTTGTGTGTGTCTGTGAGCGTCTGTGGGTGGGTGGGTGTATTAGGGAGTTATAGCCATTGGCAATAGGTGTGTGTTTGTGTGTATATACTGCCATACACAGAGGCCTGCCAAGGTGCTGGTGGTTCTCTTTATGTTGCCAGTTTTCCCTGTTAGGTTTGTGTTTATACTGATCCTATATGGCAGAGACTGGCCATGGTGCTGAGGGGGACTGTCTGTGTGTGTCAGTGTGTTTGTATGCATACTTGAGTTGAATCCTTGCCAGTGTTCCATCCTGTAGGTTTGTTTGTGTGTATATGGCCATATGCAGGGCCTATCCAGTACCATGGTGGTTTTGGAGACTGTAAGAGACGAGACAGACAGCACCACACCAATATCAACTGTCTGTCTGTCTGTCTGTCTGTCTGTCTGTCTGTCTGTCTGTCTGTCTGTCTCCCACCTTCCCTCACTCCTCCTACTGTCCCTCGCCATCCCTCCCTCCCTCCTCCCCCTGTCCCTCTCCCTCCCTCCCTCCCTCTTCCTCCTACTGTCCCTCTCCCTCCCCTCCCTCCCTCTTCCTCCTGTCCCTCGCCATCCCTCCCTCCCTCTTCCCCCTGTCCCTCTCCCTCCCTCCCTCTTCCTCCTACTGTCCCTCTCCCTCCCTCCCTCCCTCCCTCCCTCCCTCCCTCCCTCCCTCCCTCCCTCCCTCCCTCCCTCCCTCCCTCCCTCTTCCTCCTGTCCTCGCCATCCCTCCCTCCCTCCTCCTCCTGTCCCTCTCCCTCCCCTCCCTCCCTCCCTCCCACCTCCCCCTGTCCCTCCCCTCCGCTCCCTCCCTCCCTCTTCCTCCTGTCCCTCTCCATCCCTCCCTCCCTCACTCCTCCTACTGTCTCTCTCCCTCCCTCCCTCCTCCCCTGTCCCTCTCCATCCCTCCCTCCCTCCTCCCCTGTCCCTCTCCATCCCTCCCTCTTCCTTTTGTCATTCTCCATTCCTCCCTCCCCCCTCCCCTGTCCCTCTCCATCCCTCCCTCTTCCTCCTGTCCCTCTCCATCCCTCCCTCCCTCCTCCCCTGTCCCTCTCCATCCCTCCCTCCCTCCTCCCCTGTCCCTCTCCATCCCTCCCTCTTCCTCCTGTCCCTCTCCATCCCTCCCTCCCTCCCTCCCCCCTGCCCTGTCCCTTTCCATCCCTCCCTCCTCCCCTGTCCCTCTCCATCCCTCCCTCTTCCTCCTGTCCTTCTCCATTCCTCCACCCCTCCTCCTCCCTGTCCCTTTCCATCCATCCCTCCTCCCCCTGTCTCTCCATCCATCTATCCCTCTCCATCCCTCCTCCTCTGTTCCTCTCCATTCTTCCATCCCCCCTCCCCTGTCACACTCTATCCCTCCATCCCTCCTCCTCTGTCCCTCTCCATTCTTCCATCCCCCCTCCCCCTGTACCTCCCTCCATCTAACCATCTCCCTCCCTCCTCCCCCTGTCCCTCCCTCAGAAGCATCATGAGTGTGTAACCAGTTGGGAGTTCTTGGTGTCTCTGAGGTCAGGGAAGCAGGGGGACTGCCCCCCTCCCCAGCGAGCCATGGGATTTGCTGCCGCCTGCGTGGAGAGCTGCTCCGCTGACAAACACTGCTCTGCCTCCAAGAAGTGCTGCTCCAATGGCTGTGGACACACCTGCCAGGCTCCAGCCAATCTCTATAAAGGTCTCACTATATCCACTTTGTGTACATGTTTATTTTAATCAATAGATACGGAGTGTGTGTGTTAAGACCGAAGGGGGGTGTTAAGACAGAAGGGGGTGTTAAGACAGAAGGGGGTGTTAAGACAGAAGAGGTGTGTGTTAAGACAGAAGGGGGGTGTTAAGACAGAAGGGGGTGTTAAGACAGAAGGGGTTGTTAAGACAGAAGAGGCGTGTGTGTGTGTTTGTTTGTGTTAAGACAGAATGGGGGTGTTAAGACAGAATGGGGGTGTTAAGACAGAAGAGGTGTGTGTGTGTGTGTGTGTGTGTTTGTTTGTGTTAAGACAGAATGGGGGTGTTAAGACAGAAGAGGTGTGTGTGTGTGTGTTTGTGTTAAGACAGAAAGGGGGTGTTAAGACAGAAGGGGTGGTGTCAAGATAGAAGGGGTGTGTGTGTGTTAAGATAGAAGGGGGGTCAAGATAGAAGGGGTGTGTGTGTATTAAGATATAAGGGAGGGTGTTAAGACAGAAGGGGTGTGTGTGTGTTAAGACATATGGGATGTGTGTGTTAAGACATGGGATGTGTGTGTTAAGACATATGGGATGTGTGTGTTAAGACAGAAGGGGGGGGGTGTTAAGACAGAAGGGGGGGTGTTAAGACAGAAAGGGTGTGTGTTAAGACAGAAGGGGGGGTGTTAAGACAGAAGGGGGTGTTAAGACAGAAGGGGGGGGGTGTTAAGACAGAAGGGGGTGTTAAGACAGAAGGGGGTGTTAAGACAGAAAGGGGGTGTTAAGACAGAAGGGGGGTATTAAGACAGAAGGGGGTGTTAAGACAGAAGGGGGTGTTAAGACATATTGGATGTGTGTGTTAAGACAGAAGGGGGTGTTAAGACAGAAGGGGGGTGTTAAGACAGAAGGGGTGTGTGTTAAGACAGAAAGGGGGTGTTAAGACAGAAGGGGGTGTTAAGACAGAAGGGGTGTGTGTTAAGACAGAAGGGGGGTGTTAAGACAGAAGGGGTGTGTGTTAAGACAGAAGGGGGGGTGTTAAGACAGAAGGGGTGTGTGTTAAGACAGAAGGGGGGGTATTAAAACAGAAGGGGGAATGTTAAGACAGAAGGGGGGGTGTTCGTGTGTGACTCATTATTCTCCTCACCTGACCCATGCAGGCGTACCTCTGAAGCCCAGGAAGGACATGTTATTTCTGGAGGACCAGCAGGGTCAACTGGAGGTCAGATGGGTGTCAAAGTTCAATGTGACCATCGAGCCAGTCCTCTACATCCTGCAGCGCAGGTGGAACCACGGAATACACCCCAGCGAGGACGACGCCTCGCCCTGGCACACCGTCGTCATGGTAACAATCCCAACCTCCGACCCCTGCAGTTTTATTTTGTGTATTTTGGGGGGGGTCGTCCTCGCTGGGGTGTAAACGAGATCGTCCAAAGATATTCAATTACTTTTGGAACTGTTTGTGTCTATGTATTACTGAAAACCAACTCATGTCAGCACTAAAGCCTTCATCAAGGTGCTAAACTGTCTAGCCGTTGAAACTGCTCTCTCACCACCCATGCCTGTCTAAACTAGCCTGTTTATGTATGTACGCCCACGTGTGTGTGTGTGTGTGTGTGTGTGTGTGTGTGTGTGTGTGTGTGTGTGTGTGTGTGTGTGTGTGTGTGTGTGTGTGTGTGTGTGTGTGTGTGTGTGTGTGTGCGCGCATGCATGTGTGTTTCTGTCTGTGTCTACAGTGTGTGTGTGGTGTAGGCAGAGGTTAGATAAATAACCCAGGCTTTCGGAGGGACCACAGCCAGTCATGGTTTTTGCACTGTTGAGCCCTGTCTAACTAAAGGTCCTCATTATGGTATTAGATGGCTGTGTGGAGGCAGACTCCCATCAGCCTCAGTTACATCATGAGGTCTAGAAAACATGGAGGAGCTTAACAAGGCAGGCGTTCAACACACAGTGTACATTTACATTTACATTTAAGTCATTTAGCAGACGCTCTTATCCAGAGCGACTTACAAATTGGTACATTCACCTTATGACATCCAGTGGAACAGCCACTTTACAATAGTGCATCTAAATCTTTTAGGGGGGTGAGAAGGATTACTTTATCCTATCCTAGGTATTCCTTAAAGAGGTGGGGTTTCAGGTGTCTCCGGAAGGTGGTGATTGACTCCGCTGTCCTGGCGTCGTGAGGGAGTTTGTTCCACCATTTGGGGGCCAGAGCAGCGAACAGTTTTGACTGGGCTGAGCGGGAACTGTACTTCCTCAGTGGTAGGGAGGCGAGCAGGCCAGAGGTGGATGAACGCAGTGCTCTTGTTTGGGTGTAGGGCCTGATCAGAGCCTGGAGGTACTGAGGTGCCATTCCCCTCACAGCTCCATAGGCAAGCACCATGGTCTTGTAGCGGATGCGAGCTTCAACTGGAAGCCAGTTGTGTAGTTCAGAAGAAGGAGTGCTGTGCTCTCCACTCCAAACTCCATCAAATAGCATATTTATTTGACAAGTGATTCAACACACTCATGCTCATTCAGACACACAAACACTGCATGGATTAGAGTTGTCCTGGAGTCAGTGGAAGAGAACTGGACTGGAGTCAGTGGAAGAGAACTGACCTGGAGTCAGTGGAAGAGAACTGACCTGGAGTCAGTGGAAGAGAACTGACCTGGAGTCAGTGGAAGAGAACTGACCTGGAGTCAGTGGAAGCAGGAGAG
>NC_068421.1:90377171-90387171 GCF_023373465.1 Oncorhynchus keta | reverse complement strand
TGGTGGGCCGACAGTGTCCTTGGCTGGTGGTCGACAGTGTCCTTGGCTGGGGGGCCGACAGTGTCCGTGGCTGGTGGTCGACAGTGTCCTTGGCCGGTGGGCCGACAGTGTCCTTGGCTGGCGGGCGGACAGTGTCCTTGGCTGGGCTGGCCGACAGTGTCCTTGGCTGGGCTGGCCGACAGTGTCCTTGGCTGGGCTGGTCGACAGTGTCCTTGGCTGGATGGCCGACAGTGTCCTTGGCTGGATGGCCGACAGTGTCCTTGGCTGGGCTGGCGGACAGTGTCTTTGGCTGGTGGGTCGACAGTGTCCTTGGCTGGTGGGTCGACAGTGTCCTTGGCTGGTGGGTCGACAGTGTCCTTGGCTGGTGGGCCGAAAGTGTCCTTGGCTGGTGGGTCGACAGTGTCCTTGGCTGGGCTGGCGGACAGTGTCTTTGGCTGGTGGGTCGACAGTGTCCTTGGCTGGTGGGCCGAAAGTGTCCTTGGCTGGTGGGTCGACAGTGTCCTTGGCTGGTGGGTCGACAGTGTCCTTGGCTGGTGGGCCGACAGTGTCCTTGGCTGGTGGTCGACAGTGTCCTTGGCTGGTGGGCCGACAGTGTCCTTGGCTGGGCTGGCCGACAGTGTCCTTGGCTGGTGGTCGACAGTGTCCTTGGCTGTGCTGGCCGACAGTGTCCTTGGCTGGTGGGTCGACAGTGTCCTTGGCTGGTGGGCCGACAGTGTCCTTGGCTGGGCTGGCCAACAGTGTCCTTGGCTGGTGGTCGACAGTGTCCTTGGCGGTGGGCCGACAGTGTCCTTGGCTTGGCTGGCGGACAGTGTCCTTGACTGCTGGCGGACAGTGTCCTTGGCTGGGCTGGCGGACAGTGTCCTTGGCTGGGCTGGCCGACAGTGTCCTTGGCGGGGCTGGCCGACAGTGTCCTTGGCTGGGCTGGCCGACAGTGTCCTTGACTGGTGGGCAGACAGTGTCCTTTGCTGGTGGGCAGACAGTGTCCTTGGCTGGTGGGCGAAAGTGTCCTTGGCTGGTGGGCCGAAAGTGTCCTTGGCTGGTGGGTCGACAGTGTCCTTGGCTGGTGGTCGACAGTGTCCTTGGCTGGTGGGCCGACAGTGTCCTTGGCTGGTGGGCCGACAGTGTCCTTGGCTGGGCTGGCTGACAGTGTCCTTGGCTGGTGGTCGACAGTGTCCTTGGCCGGTGGGCCGACAGTGTCCTTGGCTGGGCTGGCCGACATTGTCCTTGGCTGGTGGTCGACAGTGTCCTTGGCTGGGCTGGTCGACAGTGTCCTTGGCCGGTGGGTCGACAGTGTCCTTGGCCGGTGGGTCGACAGTGTCCTTGGCTGGTGGTCGACAGTGTCCTTGGCTGGTGGTCGACAGTGTCCTTGGCTGGGCTGGCGGACAGTGTCCTTGGCTGGGCTGGCGGACAGTGTCCTTGGCTGGGCTGGCGGACAGTGTCCTTGGCTGGGCTGGCCGACAGTGTCCTTGGCGGGGCTGGCCGACAGTGTCCTTGGCTGGGCTGGCCGACAGTGTCCTTGACTGGTGGGCAGACAGTGTCCTTTGCTGGTGGGCAGACAGTGTCCTTTGCTGGTGGGCAGACAGTGTCCTTTGCTGGTGGGCAGACAGTGTCCTTTGCTGGTGGGCAGACAGTGTCCTTTGCTGGTGGGCAGACAGTGTCCTTTGCTGGTGGGCAGACAGTGTCCTTTGCTGGTGGGTTTAGTGCTATTCGGACGTGTCCACCACTCAGCATCTTGCTGTGTAGTAGGGCCTGGTAATGTTAGGCCTATAAGCCTTAACTGCTGTTATTGGCGTGTTTATCCTATCTACCTCATACTGAGAGGAATGGAGGGAGCTAGATTGTCACTAAAGTATTGAGTATCCAAACTCCAAACACACAGACACATTATTTTCTACCCCAATAAGTAGTCTCCTCTGGTATTGTGAAACAATTGTGTTTTCAGATTACAAGACACTGTGTTTCTCCATATATCCATATTCCCTGTCAGTCGCAGAGACGGGTCCTGACTGCTGTACACAGGGTGGCTTTATGAAAGATAAACACACACACACACGCACACGCACACGCACACACACACACACACACACACACACACACACACACACACACACACACACACACACACACACACACACACACACACACACACACACACACAGACCCTCTCAGCGGGGACAGAACCCTCCTTATTTCTCCTGTCTGTATTGTGTGTCACCACATATTATCCCAGTTAAAAATCAAATGTTGATTAAAGCAGGGCCAGGAAGAACGCCAGGGGCAGAGGTCACAGTGCAGGAAGCCCAGCAGATGAAAGCGACCCTGGGAGGCTGAATAACCCCAGTGACAGCTCCTCTCTGGTGACCTGAGAGAGAAAAGGAGAGAGAGGAAGAGAGAGAGAGAGAGAGACGGAGAGAGAGAGACGAGAGAGAGGAGGAGAGAGACGGAGAGAGAGAGAGAGAGAGACGAAGAGAGAGAGAAATGGAGAGAGAGAGACGAGAGAGAGAAGGAGAGAGACGAGAGAGAGGAGAGAGAGGAGAGGAGAGAGAGTTGAGAGATGAGAGAGAGAGAGAGAGTTGAGAGATGAGAGAGGAGAGAGGAGTTTAATGAGAGAGAGAGAGAGAGTTTAACAGAGACAGAGAGAGAGAGAGAGAGAGAGAGACGAGGTGTTGAGTTTAATGAGAGAGAGGAGAGAGAGACAGAGAGAGAAGAGTTGTAGAGACAGGAGAGAGAGAGCTAGAGTTGTAGTATAATGAGAGAGCTGGTGTTGTAGTTTAATGAGACAGAGAGAGAGGAGTTTAATGAGACAGAGAAAGAGAGGAGGAGAGAAGTTTAAGAGACAGAGCTGCAGAGTTGAGATGAGAGAGAGCAGAGAGCTGAAGAGGAGAGGACAGAGAGAGTTTAATGAGACAGACTAGAGTTGAGAGAGAAGAGGAGAGCTAGAGTTGTAGTTTAATGAGACAGAGAGAGAGTTGTAGTTTAGAGAGACAGAGAGAGAAGAGACAGCTGGTTTAATGAGGTAGATGAGACAGAGAGAGAGTAGTTTAATGAGACAGAGAGAGTTGAGTTTAAGAGACAGAGCTAGAGTTGTAGTTTAATGAGACAGAGCTAGAGTTGAGTTTAATGAGACAGAGAGAGTTGTAGATGAGACAGAGCTAGAGTTGTAGTTTAATGAGAGAGAGAGAGTTGAGAGACAGAGCTAGAGAGTAGTTTAATGAGACAGAGGAGAGGGAGTTTAATGAGACAGAGCTAGAGTTGTAGTTTAATGAGACAGAGCTAGAGTTGTAGTTTAATGAGACAGAGAGAGTTGTAGTTTAATGAGACAGAGCTAGAGTTGTAGTTTAATGAGACAGAGCTAGAGTTGTAGTTTAATGAGACAGAGAGGTGTTGTAGATGAGACAGAGAGAGTTGAGTTTAATGAGAGAGCTGGAGTTGTAGTTTAATGAGACAGAGCTAGAGTTGTAGTTTAATGAGAGAGAGAGAGTTTAATGAGACAGAGCTAGAGTTGTAGTTTAATGAGACAGAGTTGTAGTTTAATGAGACAGAGCTAGAGTTGTAGTTTAATGAGACAGAGCTAGAGTTGTAGTTTAATGAGACAGAGCTAGAGTTGTAGTTTAATGAGACAGAGCTAGAGTTGTAGTTTAATGAGAGAGAGCTAGAGTTGTAGTTTAATGAGACAGAGAGCTAGAGTTGTAGTTTAATGAGACAGAGCTAGAGTTGTAGTTTAATGAGACAGAGCTAGAGTTGTAGTTTAATGAGACAGAGCTAGAGTTGTAGTTTAATGAGACAGAGCTAGAGTTGTAGTTTAATGAGACAGAGCTAGAGTTGTAGTTTAATGAGACAGAGCTAGAGTTGTAGTTTAATGAGACAGAGCTAGAGTTGTAGTTTAATGAGACAGAGCTAGAGTTGTAGTTTAATGAGACAGAGCTAGAGTTGTAGTTTAATGAGACAGAGCTAGAGTTGTAGTTTAATGAGACAGAGCTAGAGTTGTAGTTTAATGAGACAGAGCTAGAGTTGTAGTTTAATGAGACAGAGCTAGAGTTGTAGTTTAATGAGACAGAGCTAGAGTTGTAGTTTAATGAGACAGAGCTAGAGTTGTAGTTTAATGAGACAGAGCTAGAGTTGTAGTTTAATGAGACAGAGCTGGTGTTGTAGTTTAATGAGACAGAGCTAGAGTTGTAGTTTAATGAGACAGAGCTAGAGTTGTAGTTTAATGAGACAGAGCTAGAGTTGTAGTTTAATGAGACAGAGCTAGAGTTGTAGTTTAATGAGACAGAGCTAGAGTTGTAGTTTAATGAGACAGAGCTAGAGTTGTAGTTTAATGAGACAGAGCTAGAGTTGTAGTTTAATGAGACAGAGCTAGAGTTGTAGTTTAATGAGACAGAGCTAGAGTTGTAGTTTAATGAGACAGAGCTAGAGTTGTAGTTTAATGAGACAGAGCTGGAGTTGTAGTTTAATGAGACAGAGCTAGAGTTGTAGTTTAATGAGACAGAGCTAGAGTTGTAGTTTAATGAGACAGAGCTAGAGTTGTAGTTTAATGAGACAGAGCTAGAGTTGTAGTTTAATGAGACAGAGCTAGAGTTGTAGTTTAATGAGACAGAGCTAGAGTTGTAGTTTAATGAGACAGAGCTAGAGTTGTAGTTTAATGAGACAGAGCTAGAGTTGTAGTTTAATGAGACAGAGCTAGAGTTGTAGTTTAATGAGACAGAGCTAGAGTTGTAGTTTAATGAGACAGAGCTAGAGTTGTAGTTTAATGAGACAGAGCTAGAGTTGTAGTTTAATGAGACAGAGCTAGAGTTGTAGTTTAATGAGACAGAGCTGGTGTTGTAGTTTAATGAGACAGAGCTAGAGTTGTAGTTTAATGAGACAGAGCTAGAGTTGTAGTTTAATGAGACAGAGCTGGTGTTGTAGTTTAATGAGACAGAGCTAGAGTTGTAGTTTAATGAGACAGAGCTAGAGTTGTAGTTTAATGAGACAGAGCTAGAGTTGTAGTTTAATGAGACAGAGCTAGAGTTGTAGTTTAATGAGACAGAGCTAGAGTTGTAGTTTAATGAGACAGAGCTAGAGTTGTAGTTTAATGAGACAGAGCTAGAGTTGTAGTTTTAATGAGACAGAGCTGGAGTTGTAGTTTAATGAGACAGAGCTAGAGTTGTAGTTTAATGAGACAGAGCTAGAGTTGTAGTTTAATGAGACAGAGCCAGAGTTGTAGTTTAATGAGACAGAGCTGGTGTTGTAGTTTAATGAGACAGAGCTGGTGTTGTAGTTTAATGAGACAGAGCTAGAGTTGTAGTTTAATGAGACAGAGCTAGAGTTGTAGTTTAATGAGACAGAGCTAGAGTTGTAGTTTAATGAGACAGAGCTAGAGTTGTAGTTTAATGAGACAGAGCTGGTGTTGTAGTTTAATGAGACAGAGCCAGAGTTGTAGTTTAATGAGACAGAGCTGGTGTTGTAGTTTAATGAGACAGAGCTAGAGTTGTAGTTTAATGAGACAGAGCTAGAGTTGTAGTTTAATGAGACAGAGCTAGAGTTGTAGTTTAATGAGACAGAGCTAGAGTTGTAGTTTAATGAGACAGAGCTAGAGTTGTAGTTTAATGAGACAAAGCTGGTGTTGTAGTTTAATGAGACAGAGCTAGAGTTGTAGTTTAATGAGACAGAGCTAGAGTTGTAGTTTAATGAGACAGAGCTAGAGTTGTAGTTTAATGAGACAGGGCTAGAGTTGTAGTTTAATGAGACAGAGCTGGTGTTGTAGTTTAATGAGACAGAGCTAGAGTTGTAGTTTAATGAGACAGGAGCTAGAGTTGTAGTTTAATGAGACAGAGCTAGAGTTGTAGTTTAATGAGACAGAGCTAGAGTTGTAGTTTAATGAGACAGAGCTAGAGTTGTAGTTTAATGAGACAGAGCCAGAGTTGTAGTTTAATGAGACAGAGCTAGAGTTTAATGAGACAGAGCTAGTTGTAGTTTAATGAGACAGAGCTAGAGTTGTAGTTTAATGAGACAGGGCTAGAGTTGTAGTTTAATGAGACAGAGCTAGAGTTGTAGTTTAATGAGACAGAGCTAGAGTTGTAGTTTAATGAGACAGAGCTAGAGTTGTAGTTTAATGAGACAGAGCTGGAGTTGTAGTTTAATGAGACAGAGCTAGAGTTGTAGTTTAATGAGACAGAGACTAGAGTTGTAGTTTAATGAGACAGGACTAGAGTTGTAGTTTAATGAGACAGAGCCAGAGTTGTAGTTTAATGAGACAGAGCTAGAGTTGTAGTTTAATGAGACAGAGCTGGTGTTGTAGTTTAATGAGACAGAGCTAGAGTTGTAGTTTAATGAGACAGAGCTAGAGTTGTAGTTTAATGAGACAGAGCTAGAGTTGTAGTTTAATGAGACAGAGCTAGAGTTGTAGTTTAATGAGACAGAGCTAGAGTTGTAGTATAATGAGACAGAGCTGGTGTTGTAGTTTAATGAGACAGAGCTAGAGTTGTAGTTTAATGAGACAGAGCTAGAGTTGTAGTATAATGAGACAGAGCTGGTGTTGTAGTTTAATGTGACAGAGCTAGAGTTGTAGTTTAATGAGACAGAGCTAGAGTTGTAGTATAATGAGACAGAGCTGGTGTTGTAGTTTAATGAGACAGAGCTAGAGTTGTAGTTTAATGAGACAGAGCTAGAGTTGTAGTTTAATGAGACAGAGCTAGAGTTGTAATTTAATGAGACAAAGCTGGTGTTGTAGTTTAATGAGACAGAGCTAGAGTTGTAGTTTAATGAGACAGAGCTAGAGTTGTAGTTTAATGAGACAGAGCTAGAGTTGTAATTTAATGAGACAAAGCTGGTGTTGTAGTTTAATGAGACAGAGCTAGAGTTGTAGTTTAATGAGACAGAGCTAGAGTTGTAGTTTAATGAGACAGAGCTAGAGTTGTAGTTTAATGAGACAGAGCTAGAGTTGTAGTTTAATGAGACAGAGCTAGAGTTGTAGTTTAATGAGACAAAGCTGGTGTTGTAGTTTAATGAGACAGAGCTAGAGTTGTAGTTTAATGAGACAGAGCTAGAGTTGTAGTTTAATGAGACAGAGCTAGAGTTGTAGTTTAATGAGACAGGGCTAGAGTTGTAGTTTAATGAGACAGAGCTGGTGTTGTAGTTTAATGAGACAGAGCTAGAGTTGTAGTTTAATGAGACAGGGCTAGAGTTGTAGTTTAATGAGACAGAGCTAGAGTTGTAGTTTAATGAGACAGAGCTAGAGTTGTAGTTTAATGAGACAGAGCTAGAGTTGTAGTTTAATGAGACAAAGCTGGTGTTGTAGTTTAATGAGACAGAGCTAGAGTTGTAGTTTAATGAGACAGAGCTAGAGTTGTAGTTTAATGAGACAGGGCTAGAGTTGTAGTTTAATGAGACAGAGCTGGTGTTGTAGTTTAATGAGACAGAGCTAGAGTTGTAGTTTAATGAGACAGGGCTAGAGTTGTAGTTTAATGAGACAGAGAGCTAGAGTTGTAGTTTAATGAGACAGAGCTAGAGTTGTAGTTTAATGAGACAGAGCTAGAGTTGTAGTTTAATGAGACAGAGCCAGAGTTGTAGTTTAATGAGACAGAGCTAGAGTTGTAGTTTAATGAGACAGAGCTAGAGTTGTAGTTTAATGAGACAGGGCTAGAGTTGTAGTTTAATGAGACAGAGCTAGTGTTGTAGTTTAATGAGACAGAGCTGGTGTTGTAGTTTAATGAGACAGAGCTAGAGTTGTAGTTTAATGAGACAGAGCTAGAGTTGTAGTTTAATGAGACAGAGCTAGAGTTGTAGTTTAATGAGACAGGGCTAGAGTTGTAGTTTAATGAGACAGAGCTGGTGTTGTAGTTTAATGAGACAGAGCTAGAGTTGTAGTTTAATGAGACAGGGCTAGAGTTGTAGTTTAATGAGACAGAGCTAGAGTTGTAGTTTAATGAGACAGAGCTAGAGTTGTAGTTTAATGAGACAGAGCTAGAGTTGTAGTTTAATGAGACAAAGCTGGTGTTGTAGTTTAATGAGACAGAGCTAGAGTTGTAGTTTAATGAGACAGAGCTAGAGTTGTAGTTTAATGAGACAGGGCTAGAGTTGTAGTTTAATGAGACAGAGCTGGTGTTGTAGTTTAATGAGACAGAGCTAGAGTTGTAGTTTAATGAGACAGGGCTAGAGTTGTAGTTTAATGAGACAGAGAGCTAGAGTTGTAGTTTAATGAGACAGAGCTAGAGTTGTAGTTTAATGAGACAGAGCTAGAGTTGTAGTTTAATGAGACAGAGCCAGAGTTGTAGTTTAATGAGACAGAGCTAGAGTTGTAGTTTAATGAGACAGAGCTAGAGTTGTAGTTTAATGAGACAGGGCTAGAGTTGTAGTTTAATGAGACAGAGCTAGTGTTGTAGTTTAATGAGACAGAGCTGGTGTTGTAGTTTAATGAGACAGAGCTAGAGTTGTAGTTTAATGAGACAGAGCTAGAGTTGTAGTTTAATGAGACAGAGCTAGAGTTGTAGTTTAATGAGACAGAGCTAGAGTTGTAGTTTAATGAGACAGAGCCAGAGTTGTAGTTTAATGAGACAGAGCTAGAGTTGTAGTTTAATGAGACAGAGCTGGTGTTGTAGTTTAATGAGACAGAGCTAGAGTTGTAGTATAATGAGACAGAGCTAGAGTTGTAGTTTAATGAGACAGAGCTAGAGTTGTAGTTTAATGAGACAGAGCTAGAGTTGTAGTTTAATGAGACAGAGCTAGAGTTGTAGTTTAATGAGACAGAGCTAGAGTTGTAGTTTAATGAAACAGAGCTAGAGTTGTAGTTTAATGAGACAGAGCTGGTGTTGTAGTTTAATGAGACAGAGCTAGAGTTGTAGTTTAATGAGACAGAGCTAGAGTTGTAGTTTAATGAGACAGAGCTAGAGTTGTAGTTTAATGAGACAGAGCTAGAGTTGTAGTTTAATGAGACAGAGCCAGAGTTGTAGTATAATGAGACAGGGCTAGAGTTGTAGTTTAATGAGACAGAGCTAGAGTTGTAGTTTAATGAGACAGAGCTAGAGTTGTAGTTTAATGAGACAGAGCTGGTGTTGTAGTTTAATGAGACAGGGCTAGAGTTGTAGTATAATGAGACAGAGCTAGAGTTGTAGTATAATGAGACAGGGCCAGAGTTGTAGTTTAATGAGACAGAGCTAGAGTTGTAGTTTAATGAGACAGGGCTAGAGTTGTAGTTTAATGAGACAGAGCTGGTGTTGTAGTTTAATGAGACAGAGCTAGAGTTGTAATTTAATGAGACAGAGCTAGAGTTGTAGTTTAATGAGACAGGGCTAGAGTTGTAGTTTAATGAGACAGAGCTAGAGTTGTAATTTAATGAGACAGAGCTAGAGTTGTAGTTTAATGAGACAGAGCTGGTGTTGTAGTTTAATGAGACAGAGCTGGTGTTGTAGTTTAATGAGACAGGGCTAGAGTTGTAGTTTAATGAGACAGAGCTGGTGTTGTAGTTTAATGAGACAGGGCTAGAGTTGTAGTTTAATGAGACAGAGCTGGTGTTGTAGTTTAATGAGACAGGGCTAGAGTTGTAGTATAATGAGACAGAGCTAGAGTTGTAGTATAATGAGACAGGGCCAGAGTTGTAGTTTAATGAGACAGAGCTAGAGTTGTAGTTTAATGAGACAGGGCTAGAGTTGTAGTTTAATGAGACAGCGCTGGTGTTGTAGTTTAATGAGACAGAGCTAGAGTTGTAATTTAATGAGACAGAGCTAGAGTTGTAGTTTAATGAGACAGGGCTAGAGTTGTAGTTTAATGAGACAGAGCTAGAGTTGTAATTTAATGAGACAGAGCTAGAGTTGTAGTTTAATGAGACAGAGCTGGTGTTGTAGTTTAATGAGACAGAGCTGGTGTTGTAGTTTAATGAGACAGGGCTAGAGTTGTAGTTTAATGAGACAGAGCTGGTGTTGTAGTTTAATGAGACAGGGCTAGAGTTGTAGTATAATGAGACAGAGCTAGAGTTGTAGTATAATGAGACAGGGCCAGAGTTGTAGTTTAATGAGACAGAGCT
>NC_068421.1:90367171-90369671 GCF_023373465.1 Oncorhynchus keta | reverse complement strand
TTTCACCTCTTCTGTGGTGATATACCTCACTAGCTCAGTGACCTCTCTTTCACCTCTTCTGTGGTGATATACCTCACTAGCTCAGTGACCTCTCTTTCACCTCTTCTGTGGTGATATACCTCACTAGCTCAGTGACCTCTCTTTCACCTCTTCTGTGGTGATATACCTCACTAGCTCAGTGACCTCTCTTTCACCTCTTCTGTGGTGATATACCTCACTAGCTCAGTGATCTCTCTTTCACCTCTTCTGTGGTGATATACCTCACTAGCTCAGTGATCTCTCTTTCACCTCTTCTGTGGTGATATACCTCACTGGCTCAGTGACCTCTCTTTCACCTCTTCTGTGGTGATATACCTCACTGGCTCAGTGACCTCTCTTTCACCTCTTCTGTGGTGATATACCTCACTAGCTCAGTGATCTCTCTTTCACCTCTTCTGTGGTGATATACCTCACTGGCTCAGTGACCTCTCTTTCACCTCTTCTGTGGTGATATACCTCACTGGCTCAGTGATCTCTCTTTCACCTCTTCTGTGGTGATATACCTCACTGGCTCAGTGACCTCTCTTTCACCTCTTCTGTGGTGATATACCTCACTAGCTCAGTGATCTCTCTTTCACCTCTTCTGTGGTGATATACCTCACTAGCTCAGTGATCTCTCTTTCACTCTTCTGTGGTGACCTCCTAGCTCAGTGATCCTCTTCTGTGGTGATATACCTCACTGGCTCAGTGATCTCTCTTTCACCTCTTCTGTGGTGATATACCTCACTAGCTCAGTGATCTCTCTTTCACCTCTTCTGTGGTGATATACCTCACTAGCTCAGTGATGTTAGAGGATAGCGATGAAGAGTACTAACCATCCCTCATCTCTCTTCTCCCCCAGACCCGTTCCCCCCAGAGGCCCCCCAGAATGTTCGTGCTGGGAACGAGACCCAGGGGACGGACGGCAGCAGTGTGGGGGTACAGATCCTCTGGGACCCCCCCAAAGAGGGAGACCTTCCAGTTCATCACTACAAGGTCACCTGTAGCGCTCGCCACGCCCTTCGCCCCTCTGCACAGGACAGAAAGGACAACGCCCGGGTCACCCAGGGAGTGAGAGAATACACACACACACACACAGACACACACACACACACATACACACACAGACACACACAGACAGACAGACACACACAGACACACACACACAGACACACACAGACACACACACACACAGACAGACACACACAGACACACACACACACACACCTTCTATTTTATATTTTCTCTACAAATTTTAAACAAGGGAGAGCTACTAAGCTATCCAAGCTCGCTCAACTCTTTAACTCTTTGCCTGCAAAAAACAATGCACTCATGTCTACTGTAACTGCATGTCCCACTGTGTGGCTGTAGTCCCACTTCTCAGAGGGAGTGTGTGTGTGTGTGTTAACCTCCTGCTGTTCTGTGCAGACTGCAGAAGTCATGCAGGTGCTGTAGGATGTACACAGTTACACACGTACCAGCCGCAGCACCTGGGGTTTTAATAAAGTGCTGTCCTCTGGAGTTATTTCTCTACAAAAGCTCAGAGACTAAAAGCAACAGCTGTGCGTTTTATGGAAATCTTAACCGTTCTCCCGTTAACCAACGGCTCCTCGCATGGTTCTGATTACCGTTTTGGATTTTACTAGTACAACCGGACTCCATTTCACACAATATTCTCCATTTTACACAATATTCTCCATTTTACACAATATTCTCCATTTTACACAATATTCTTCATTTTACACGATATTCTCCATTTTACACAATATTCTCAATTTCACACAATATTCTCCATTTTACACAATATTCTTCATTTTACACGATATTCTCCATTTTACACAATATTCTCCATTTTACACAATATTCTCCATTTTACACAATATTCTCCATTTTACACGATATTTTTCATTTTACACAATATTCTTCATTTTACACAATATTCTTCATTTTACACGATATTCTTCATTTTACACGATATTCTCCATTTTACACAATATTCTTCATTTTACACAATATTCTTCATTTTACACAATATTCTCCATTTTACACAATATTCTTCATTTTACACGATATTCTTCATTATACACAATATTCTTCATTTTACACAATATTCTTCATTTTACACAATATTCTCCATTTTACACAATATTCTTCATTTTACACGATATTCTTCATTTTACACAATATTCTTCATTTTACACGATATTCTTCATTTTACACAATATTCTCCATTTTACACAATATTCTTCATTTTACACAATATTCTTCATTTTAATCTCCATTTTACACAATATTCTTCATTTTAACAATATTCTCCATTTTACACGAGACTCCATTTTAGAATTCTCCATTTTCATATAATATAATAATATATCCATTTTACACAATATTCTTCATTTTATCCATATTCTCCATTTTACATTCTCCATTTTGCATACATTCTTGGATAAAGAGGTGTTTTCACATGGCAGGTGAACCAAAA
>NC_068421.1:90279671-90362171 GCF_023373465.1 Oncorhynchus keta | reverse complement strand
TCCTCTGCTCTCATCCTTCTAGACCTATCGGCTGCCTTCGACACTGTGAACCATCAGATCCTCCTCTCCACCCTCTCCGAGTTGGGCATCTCCGGCGCGGCCCACGATATTGATTGCGTCCTACCTGACAGGTCGCTCCTACCAGGTGGCGTGGCGAGAATCTGTCTCCTCACCACGCGCTCTCACCACTGGTGTCCCCAGGCTCTGTTCTAGGCCCTCTCTTATTCTCGCTATACACCAAGTCACTTGGCTCTGTCATAACCTCACATGGTCTCTCCTATCATTGCTATGCAGACGACACACAATTAATCTTCTCCTTTCCCCTTCTGATGACCAGGTGGCGAATCGCATCTCTGCATGTCTGGCAGACATATCAGTGTGGATGACGGATCACCACCTCAAGCTGAACCCTCAGCAAGACGGAGCTCCTCTTCCTCCCGGGGAAGGACTGCCCGTTCCATGATCTCGCCATCACGGTTGACAACTCCATTGTGTCCTCCTCCCAGAGCGCTAAGAACCTTGGCGTGATCCTGGACAACACACTGACGTTCTCAACTAACATCAAGGCGGTGTCCCGTTCCTGTAGGTTCATGCTCTACAACATCCGCAGAGTATTGACCCTGCCTCACACAGGAAGCGGCGCAGGTCCTAATCCAGGCACTTGTCATCCCCCGTCTTGATTACTGCAACTCGCTGTTGGCTGGGCTCCCTGCCTGTGCCATTAAACCCCTACAACTCATCCAGAACGCCGCAGCCCGTCTGGTGTTCAACCTTCCCAAGTTCTATTCACGTCACCCCGCTCCTCCGCTCTCTCCACTGGCTTCCAGTTGAAGCTCGCATCCGCTACAAGACCATGGTGCTCGCCACGGAGCTGTGAGGGGAACGGCACCTCAGTACCTCCAGGCTCTGATCAGGCCCTACACCCAAACAAGGGCACTGCGTTCATCCACCTCTGGCCTGCCTCGCCTCCCTACCACTGAGGAAGTACAGTTCCCGCTCAGCCCAGTCAAAACTGTTCGCTGCTCTGGCCCCCAATGGTGGAACAAACCCCCTCACGACGCCAGGACAGCGGAGTCAATCACCACCTTCCGGAGACACCTGAAACCCCACCTCTTCAAGGAATACCTAGGATAGGGTAAGTAAGGGTAGGTAATCCTTCTCCCCCAACAAGATTTAGATGCAAGTGGCTGTTCCACTGGTTGTCATAAGGTGTATGCACCATTTGTAAGTCGCTCTGGACAAGAGCGTCTGCTAAATGACTTAAATGTAATGTAAATGAACACACACCCCATATTGATAGGAACACACACCCCATATTGATAGGAAACACACCCCATATTGATAGGAACACATAACCCCCATATTGATAGGAACACACACCCCATATTGATAGGAACACACCACACCCCCCCCATATTGATAGGAACACACCCCCATATTGATAGGAACACACCACCACCCCATATTGATAGGAACACACCACCCCCATATTGATAGGAACACCACCCCCCATATTGATAGGAGCACACCAGCACCACCCCCCGTATTGATAGGAACACACCACCCCCATATTGATAGGAACACACCACCCCCATATTGATAGGAACACGCCATCCCCCATATTGATAGGAACACCCCCTCCATATTGATATGAACACATCACCCCCCATATTGATAGGAACACACCACCCCCCATATTGATAGGAACACACCACCCCCATATTGATAGGAACACACCACCCCCATATTGATAGGAACACACCACCCCCATATTGATAGGAACACGCCACCCCCCATATTGATAGGAACACCCCCTCCATATTGATAGGAACACACCACCCCCATCCCCCATATTGATAGGAACACACCCCCCATATTGATAGGAACACACCCCCATATTGATAGGAACACCCCCATATTGATAGGAACACCCCCCATATTGATATGAACACATCACCCCCATATTGATAGGAACACCCCCCATATTGATAGGAACACACACCCATATTTTTATTTATTTTTATTTCACCTTTATTTAATCAGGGTCTTGTTGTAGCTCAGTTGGTAGAGCATGGCGCTTGTAACGCCAGGGTAGTGGGTTCGATTCCCGGGACCACCCATACGTAGAATGTATGCACACATGACTGTAAGTCGCTTTGGATAAAAGCGTCTGCTAAATGGCATTTTTTTTTTTTTTAACCAGGTAGGCAAGTTGAGAACAAGTTCTCATTTACAATTGCGACCTGGCCAAGATAAAGCAAAGCAGTTCGACAGATACAACGACACAGAGTTACACATGGAGTAAAACAAACATACAGTCAATAATACAGTATAAACAAGTCTATATACGATGTGAGCAAATGAGGTGAGAAGGGAGGTAAAGGCAAAAAAGGCCATGGTGGCAAAGTAAATACAATATAGCAAGTAAAACACTGGAATGGTAGTTTTGCAATGGAAGAATGTGCAAAGTAGAAATAAAAATAATGGGGTGCAAAGGAGGAAAATTAATTAATTAATTAAATACAGTTGGGAAAGAGGTAGTTGTTTGGGATAAATTATAGGTGGGCTATGTACAGGTGCAGTAATATGTGAGCTGCTCTGACAGTTGGTGCTTAAAGCTAGTGAGGAGAAGTGTTTACAGTTTCAGAGATTTTTGTAGTTCGTTCCAGTCATTGGCAGCAGAGAACTGGAAGGAGAGGCGGCCAAAGAAAGAATTGGTTTTGGGGGTGACTAGAGAGATATACCTGCTGGAGCGTGTGCTACAGGTGGGAGATGCTATGGTGACCAGCGAGCTGAGATAAGGGGGACTTTACCTAGCAGGGTCTTGTAGATGACATGGAGCCAGTGGGTTTGGCGATGAGTATGAAGCGAGGGCCAGCCAACGGAGCGTACAGGTCGCAATGGTGGGTAGTATATGGGGCTTTGGTGACAAAACGGATTGCACTGTGATAGACTGCATCCAATTTGTTGAGTAGGGTATTGGAGGCTATTTTGTAAATGACATCGCCAAAGTCGAGGATTGGTAGGATGGTCAGTTTTACAAGGGTATGTTTGGCAGCATGAGTGAAGGATGCTTTGTTGCGAAATAGGAAGCCAATTCTAGATTTGACTTTGGATTGGAGATGTTTGATATGGGTCTGGAAGGAGAGTTTACAGTCTAACCAGATACCTAAGTATTTGTAGTTGTCCACGTATTCTAAGTCAGAGCTGTCCAGAGTAGTGATGTTGGACAGGCGGGTAGGTGCAGGTAGCGATCGGTTGAAGAGCATGCATTTAGTTTTACTTGTATTTAAGAGTAATTGGAGGCCACAGAAGGAGAGTTGTATGGCATTGAAGCTCGCCTGGAGGGTTGTTAACACAGTGTCCAAAGAAGGGCCAGAAGTATACAGAATGGTGTCGTCTGCGTAGAGGTGGATCAGAGACTCACCAGCAGCAAGAGCGACCTCATTGATGTATACAGAGAAGAGAGTCGGTCCAAGAATTGAACCCTGTGGCACCCCCATAGAGACTGCCAGACGTCCGGACAGCAGACCCTCCGATTTGATAGGAACACACCACCACCCCATATTGACAGGAACACACCACCCCCCATGTTGATAGGAACACATCACCCCCCACCCCGATATTGATAGGAACACACCACCCCCATATTGATAGGAACACATCACCCCCATATTGATAGGAACACACCACCCCCATATCCCATATTGATAGGAACACACCACCCCCATATTGATAGGAACACATCACCCCCTCATCCCCCATATTGATAGGAACACATCACCCCCGATATTGATAGGAACACATCACCCCTCATCCCCCATATTGATAGGAACACATCACCCCCATATTGATAGGAACACACCACCCCCCATATTGATAGGAACACACCACCCCCATTCCCCATATTGATAGGAACACATCACCGCCCCACCCCCATATTGATAGGAACACACCCCCCATGTTGATAGGAACACATCACCCCCATCCCCCATATTGATAGGAACACACCACCCCCATATTGATAGGAACACACATACCCCATATTGATAGGAACACACCCCCATATTGATAGGAACACCCCCCATATTGATAGGAACACACCACCACCCCATATTGATAGGAACCCCCCATATTGATAGGAACACACCACCCCCCATATTGATAGGAACACATCACCCCCCATATTGATAGGAACACACCACCCCCATATTGATAGGAACACACACTCCATATTGATAGGAACACACAACCCCCATATTGATAGGAACACCCCCCATATTGATAGGAACACATTACCCCCATATTGATAGGAACACACCACCCCCATATTGATAGGAACACACCACCACCCCATATTGATAGGAACACACCACCCCCCATATTGATAGGAACACACCACCCCCATATTGATAGGATGACTTCACCCCCCGATATTGATAGGAACACATCACCCCCCATATTGATAGGAACACACCCCCATATTGATAGGAACACATCACCCCCATCCCCCATATTGATAGGAACACAGCACCCCCCATTCCCCATATTGATAGGAACACATCACCCCCTCATCCCCCCATATTGATAGGAACACACCACCCCCATATTGATAGGAACACCCCCCATATTGATAGGAACACATCACCCCCATCCCCCATATTGATAGGAACACAGCACCCCCATTCCCCCATATTGATAGGAACACATCACCCCTCATCCCCCATATTGATAGGAACACATCACCCCCATATTGATAGGAACACACCACACACCCCCCATATTGATAGGAACACCCCCATATTGATAGGAACACATCACCCCCATCCCCCATATTGATAGGAACACATCACCCCCATCCCCCATATTGATAGGAACACAGCACACCCCCATTCCCCATATTCATAGGAACACACACCCCCATGTTGATAGGGAACACATCACCCCCTCATCCCCCATATTGATAGGAACACATCACCCCCCATATTGATAGGAACACACCCCCCATGTTGATAGGAACACATCACCCCTCATCCCCCATATTGATAGAACACACCACCCCCATATTGATAGGAACACATCACCCCCATATTGATAGGAACACACCACCCCCATATTGATAGGAACACATCACCCCCATATTGATAGGGACACACCACCCCCATATTGATAGGAACACCCCCATATTGATAGGAACACATCACCCCCATATTGATAGGAACACACCACCCCCATATTGATAGGAACACACCACCCCCCATATTGATAGGAACACCCCCCCCATATTGATAGGAACACCCCCATATTGATAGGAACACATCACCCCCATATTGATAGGAACACATCACCCCCCATATTGATAGGAACACATCACCCCCATTCCCCATATTGATAGGAACACATCACCCCCATTCCCCATATTGATAGGAACACATCACCCCCATTCCCCATATTGATAGGAACACATCACCCCCATATTGATAGGAACACACCACCCCCATATTGATAGGAACACCCCCCATATTGATAGGAACACATCCCCCCCCATCCCCCATATTGATAGGAACACACCACCCCCATATTGTTAGGAACACACCACCCCCATATTGATAGGAACACACCACCCCCATATTGATAGGAACTCCCCCCATATTGATAGGAACACATCACCCCCCATCCCCCATATTGATAGGAACACACCACCCCCATATTGATAGGAACACACCACCCCCATATTGATAGGAACACACCACCCCCATATTGATAGGAACACCCCCCATATTGATAGGAACACATCACCCCCCATTCCCCATATTGATAGGAACACATCACCCCCATATTGATAGGAACACACCACCCTCCATCCCCCATATTGATAGGAACACATCACCCCCATCCCCCATATTGATAGGAACACTTCACCCCCCGATATTGATAGGAACACATCACCCCCATATTGATAGGAACACACCACCCCCATATTGATAGGAAACCCCCCATATTGATAGGAACACATCACCCCCATATTGATAGGAACACACCACCCCCATATTGATAGGAAACCCCCCATATTGATAGGAACACACCACCCCCATCCCCCATATTGATAGGAACACATCACCCCCCATATTGATAGGAACACACCACCCCCATATTGATAGGAAACCCCCCATATTGATAGGAACACACCACCCCCATCCCCAATATTGATAGGAACACATCACCCCCCATATTGATAGGAACACACCACCCCCCATATTGATAGGAACACATCACCCCCCACCCATATTGATAGGAACACACCACCCCCATATTGATAGGAACACATCACCCCCCACCCATATTGATAGGAACACACCACCCCCCACCCATATTGATAGGAACACACCACCCCCTCATCCCCCATATTGATAGGAACACATCACCCCCAATATTGATAGGAACACACCACCCCCCCATCCCCCATATTGATAGGAACACATCACCCCCAATATTGATAGGAACACATCACCCCCATATTGATAGGAACACACCACACCCCAATATTGATAGGAACACACCACCCCGATATTGATAGGAACACATCACCCCCAATATTGATAGGAACACACCACCACCCCATATTGATAGGAACACACCACCACCACAGACTCTGTTGCAGAGGTAGACATCTTCTAGTAGTGCAGATCAGAACATGTCTACAGCTGTTGTATTACAGACTCTGTTGCAGAGGTAGACATCTTCTAGTAGTGCAGATCAGAACATGTCTACAGCTGTAGTATTACAGACCAACACAAATCACAATCCCCCTGCATCTTTCCACGCACACAAGCGCACACGTGAACACACACAGTAGTAGTGTATGTTTTGGCTATACATAGGCTTCTGCTGAGGGGAGGACGGCTCATAATAATGTCTGGAACAGAGCAAATGGAATGGTATCAAACACATAGAAACCATGTGACACATAGAAACCATGTGACACATAGAAACCATGTGACACATAGAAACCATGTGACACATAGAAACCATGTGACTCATAGAAACCTTATGACACATAGAAACCATGTGACACATAGAAACCATGTGACACATAGAAACCGTGACACATAGAAACCGTGACACATAGAAACCATGTGACACATAGAAACCATGTGACACATAGAAACCATGTGACACATAGAAACCGTGACACATAGAAACCATGTGACACATAGAAACCATGTGACACATAGAAACCATGTGACACATAGAAACCATGTGACACATAGAAACCATGTGACTCATAGAAACCTTATGACACATAGAAACCATGTGACACATAGAAACCATGTGACACATAGAAACCGTGACACATAGAAACCGTGACACATAGAAACCATGTGACACATAGAAACCATGTGACACATAGAAACCATGTGACACATAGAAACCATGTGACTCATAGAAACCTTGTGACACATAGAAACCATGTGACACATAGAAACCATGTGACACATAGAAACCGTGACACATAGAAACCATGTGACACATAGAAACCATGTGACACATAGAAACCATGTGACACATAGAAACTGTGACACATAGAAACCATGTGACACATAGAAACCATGTGACACATAGAAACCATGTGACACATAGAAACCATGTGACACATAGAAACCATGTGACACATAGAAACCATGTGACACATAGAAACCATGTGACACATAGAAACCATGTGACACATAGAAACCATGTGACACATAGAAACCGTGACACATAGAAACCATGTGACACATAGAAACCATGTGACACATAGAAACCATGTGACACATAGAAACCATGTGACACATAGAAACCATGTGACACATAGAAACCATGTGACACATAGAAACCATGTGACACATAGAAACCATGTGTTACCATTCCATCGATTCCGCTCCAGGCTTTACCACGAGCCCGTCCTCCCCAATGAAGGTGCCACCAACCTCCTGTGACGGGGCTATGGAAATACTCAACCCCACTTTGACCGTACACATCACGGAAGGGAAACATAAAAGAAAAACAGGTTTAACTCTCAGTGTTGCATTAGTATCTCTTGTTACCTGTCTATCTATCATGTTGTGTCTACCTATGAAGCAGGGTAAATGAGCAGTCAGGAACACTTTTAAACCTTATGTTGATGTGCTGTCACTCAAAACACATAATGGAAAACAGCTCTCTCTGTCTGTCTGTGTGTGTGTGTGTGTGTGTGTGTGTGTGTGTGTGTGTGTGTGTGTGTGTGTGTGTGCGTGCGTGCGTGCGTGCGTGCGTTTGTGCGTGCGTGCGTGCGTGCGTGCGGAGATGATCAATCAGGATGATAGAGTCAAGGATCTCTTCTAGCGGTCACTCAGAGCGGTAGTATGTCTAAATAATTTTAAAACGGGCCAAAATCAGACCATTAATGATGGATGTCCCTCTCTTGATAAAATATGCCTGTCGTGAGAAGCAGACAGAGTTTACCTGACCCTTTGTAAAGGTTATTCTCAACTGACATCCGTTGTTCCATACCTGGCTAACCTTCATCAGTCAGACTGGGCACATAAAAGACTGGCATCGCTTTGGAACTGTGTCGAATGGAGACCTACCATTGGTTCCAGAATGGAGACCTACCATTGGTTCCAGTCACAGTCCAATACTGTTAAACAACTTCCATCCTTTTCATCATCCATGGTATATGAGCTGACTGAATAGAGTTCCACCACCGTAAGGTTATTCACACAACGTTACTGTTATAGTGTACCTGTGCTTTCTAAGAGCAATTCATGGCCTTCATGTCCTTTAGATTCATGTCCTTTAGATTCATGTCCTTTAGATTCATGGCCTTTAGATTCATGGCCTTCAGATTCATGGCCTTCAGATTCATGGCCTTTAGATTCATGTCCTTTAGATTCATGGCCTTTAGATTCATGGCCTTCAGATTCATGGCCTTTAGATTCATGTCCTTTAGATTCATGGCCTTTAGATTCATGGCCTTTAGATTCATGGCCTTTAGATTCATGTCCTTTAGATTCATGGCCTTTAGATTCATGGCCTTTAGATTCATGTCCTTTAGATTCATGTCCTTTAGATTCATGGCCTTCAGATTCATGGCCTTTAGATTCATGGCCTTTAGATTGTAACATGTAACGTGTTGTAACATGTAACGCGTTGTTCCCATGTAACATGTAACGTGTTGTAACATGTAACGTGTTGATCCCATGTAACGTGTTGGTCCCATGTAACATGTTGTTCCCATGTAACATGTAACGTGTTGGTCCCATGTAACATGATACGATGGTCCCATGTAACATGTTGTTCCCATGTAACATGTAACGTGTTGGTCCCATGTGACATGTCGTTGTTCCCATGTAACATGTAACGTGTTGTAACATGTAACGTGTTGATCCCATGTAACATGTTGTTCCCATGTAACATGATTCCCATGTAACATGTAACGTGTTGTTCCCATGTAACATGTAACATGTTGTTCCCATGTAACATGTAACGTGTTGGTCCCATGTAACATGTAACGTGTTGGTCCCATGTAACATGTTGTTCCCATGTAACATGTAACGTGTTGTTCCCATGTAACATGTAACGTGTTGTTCCCATGTAACATGTAACGTGTTGTTCCCATGTAACATGTAACGTGTTGTTCCCATGTAACATGTTGTTCCCATGTAACATGTAACGCGTTGTTCCCATGTAACATGTAACGTGTTGTAACATGTAACGTGTTGATCCCATGTAACGTGTTGGTCCCATGTAACATGTTGTTCCCATGTAACATGTAACGTGTTGGTCCCATGTAACATGTAACGTGTCGTTCCCATGTAACATGTAACGTGTTGGTCCCATGTTTCATGACCTGAAATAAAAGATCCCAGAAAAGTTCTGTGTGCACAAAAAAGCATATTTCAAAAAGCATATTTCTCTAAAATGTTGTACGATTTTGTTTATACATCCCTGTTAGTGAGCATTCCTCCTTTGCCAAGATAATCCATCCACATGACAGGTGTGGCATGTCAAGAAGCTGATTAAACAGCATGATCATTACACAGGTGCATCTTGTGCTGGGGACAATAAAAGGCCACTAAAATGTGCAGGTTTGGGACAACACAATGTCACAGATGTCTCGTGTTTTGTGGGAGCATGCAATTGGCATGCCGACTGCAGGAATGTTTACCTGAGCTTTTGCCAGAGAATTGAATGTTCATTTCTCTACCATAAGCCACCTCCAACAACATTTAGAGAATTTGACTGTACGTCCAACCGGCCTCGCAAAAACGCAGACCACGTGTAACCAAGCCAGCCCAGGACCTCCACATCCTGGATCGTCTGAGACCAGTCACCCGGACAGCTGATGAAACAGTGGGTTTGCACAACCGAAGAATTTCTGCACGAACTGTCAGAAACCGTCTCAGGGAAGCTCATCTGCATGCCGGTCTACCTCACCAGGGTCTCGACCTGACTGCAGTTTGGCTCACCTTCGATGGCCACTGGCACGCTGGATAAGTGTGCTCTTCCCAGATGAATCCCAGTTTTAACTGTACCAGGCAGATGGCAGACAACGTGTATGGCGTCGTGTGGGCGAGCGGTTTGCTGATGTCAATGTTGTGAACAGAGTGCCCCGTGGTGGGGTTATGTTATGGGCAGCCATAAGCTATGGACAATGAACACAATTGCATTCTATCAAAGGCAGTTTAAATGCACAGAGATACTCTGACATGATCCTGAGACCCATTGTCGTTCCATTCATCCGCCGACATCACCTCATGTTTCAGCATGATAATGCACGGCCCCATGTCACAAGGATCTGGACACAATTCCTGGAAGCTGAAAATGTCCCAGTTCTTCCATGACCTGCATACTCACCAGACATGTCACCTATTGAGCATGTTTGGGATGCTCTGGATCGACGTGTGCGACAGTGTGTTCCAGTTGCCACCAATATCCAGCTATGTCTCACAGCCATTGAAGAGGAGTGGGACAACATTCCACAAGCCACAATCAACAGCCTGATTGTGAAGGACTCTATGTGAAGGAGATGTGTCGTGCTGCATGAGGTAAATGGTCACAGCAGATAATGACTGGTTGTCTGATCCACACACCCCTTTTTTTTAAGGTGTCTGTGACCAACAGATGCACGTTTGTATTCCAAGTCATGTGAAATCCATAGATTAAGCCCTAAAAAAATGTATTTCAATTGACTGATTTCCTTATTTGAACTGAATAGGATTCTATGGTGCTGTGACTGTAATGACCATGTTGTGTGTGTGTGTTTTATCTGTGTCTCTGTCAGGCTGTGTGTGAGATGGATCTCCAAGGTCTGCTGCCAGGTACCTCTTACCTGATCCAGGTCCAGGCCATCTCCTACTGGGGACAGAAACGCCTGAAGAGTGGCCGTGCCCAGCTCACCTTTACCACAAAAACTACAGGTAAACGACTCACCTTTACCTCTCAAAATACAGGTAAACGACTCACCTTTACCTCTCAAAATACAGGTAAACTACTCGCCTTTACCTCTCAAACTACAGGTAAATACACCTTTACTACTCAAACTACAGGTAAACTACTCACCTTTACCTCTCAAAATACAGGTAAACTACTCGCCTTTACCTCTCAAACTACAGGTAAACGACTCACCTTTACCTCTCAAAATACAGGTAAACTACTCACCTTTACCTCTCAAACTACAGGTAAACGACTCACCTTTACCATTCAAATTACAGGTAAACTATTCACCTTTACCACTCAAACTACAGGTAAATACACCTTTACTACTCAAACTACAGGTAAACTACTCGCCTTTACCTCTCAAACTACAGGTAAACAACTCGCCTTTACCACTCAAACTACAGGTAAAGTAGTCACCTTTACTACTCAAACTACAGGTAAACTCCCTGCCTTTACCATTCAAACTACAGGTAAAGTAGTCACCTTTACCACTCAAATTACAGGTAAACAATTCACCTTTACCTCTCAAACTACAGGTAAAGTAGTCACCTTTACCGCTCAACTACAGGTAAACTCCCTGCCTTTACCATTCAAACTACAGGTAAAGCAGTCACCTTTACCACTCAAACTACAGGTAAACTATTCACCTTTACCTCTCAAACTACAGGTGAACTATTAACCTTTACCACTCATGTAGAAGATTCTGTCGTGCACCTGACTAGGCATCCCCTTTCTCCGTTAGACAATGTGTCTGACCGAGTTGACATAAATCCAATTGGTTGCATTTTATGATATACACTCTATATATTTTTTTATTACTAGGTTGTTCCTTTACATGGTATGATAGGGCCCCCACCCCCCAACATCTGTTCCCATCTTCCTGCTGCTATGCCTGACCTGGCTGCCTCCATCTGGGGGCCAGGCTGAAAGACATTATCCTGACCTGGCTCCTTCCCTCTGGGGGCCAGGCTTAAAGACATTATCCTGACCTGGCTCCTTCCCTCTGGGGGCCAGGCTGAAAGACATTATCCTGACCTGGATCCTTCCCTCTGGGGGCCAGGCTGAAAGACATTATCCTGACCTGGATCCTTCCCTCTGGGGGCCAGGCTGAAAGACATTATCCTGACCTGGCTGCCTCCATCTGGGGGCCAGGCTGAAAGACATTATCCTGACCTGGCTCCTTCCCTCTGGGGGCCAGGCTTAAAGACATTATCCTGACCTGGCTACTTCCCTCTGGGGCCAGGCTGAAAGACATTATCCTGACCTGGCTCCTTCCCTCTGGGGGCCAGGCTGAAAGACATTATCCTGACCCGGCTACTTCCCTCTGGGGCCAGGCTGAAAGACATTATCCTGACCTGGCTGGATCCTTCCCTCTGGGGCCAGGCTGAAAGACATTATCCTGACCTGGATCCTTCCCTCTGGGGGCCAGGCTGAAAGACATTATCCTGACCTGGATCCTTCCCTCTGGGGGCCAGGCTGAAAGACATTATCCTGACCTGGCTCCTTCCCTCTGGGGGCCAGGCTGAAAGACATTATCCTGACCCGGCTACTTCCCTCTGGGGCCAGGCTGAAAGACATTATCCTGACCTGGCTACTTCCCTCTGGGGCCAGGCTGAAAGACATTATCCTGACCTGGCTCCTTCCCTCTGTGGGCCAGGCTGAAAGACATTATCCTGACCTGGCTACTTCCCTCTGGGGCCAGGCTGAAATACATTATCCTGACCTGGCTACTTCCCTCTGGGGCCAGGCTAAAAGACATTATCCTGACCTGGCTACTTCCCTCTGTGGGCCAGGCTGAAAGACATTATCCTGACCTGGCTACTTCCCTCTGGGGCCAGGCTAAAAGACATTATCCTGACCTGGCTACTTCCCTCTGTGGGCCAGGATAAAAGACATGACCCTATCCCTCAGAAGCCAGGGCCTGGCTTGTATCAGTCCTGTTGATCAGAGCTTATCGACATCCCAACGGTTGGGAGGTCATCAATTGGTGAGGGCCCTGGGGATCCCTCCCAGAGAGTACCATTTAACCTTTAACCTGACCTTTTAGGTGGGTGCACACACAAACACACACACAAACACACACACACACACACCAGTATCTGCCACATTCTGTGTTTTCTTTCCAGTGGTGGTTTCTGTCCTTTATTAGATTACATAAATCTTCCCAACAATTCTGGCAAAAGCATTTTCAGACTCTCTCTCTCAAACACACACACACGCACACACACACACACACCACACACACACACACACACACACACACACACACACACACACACACACCACACACACCACACACACACACACACCATGGGGGCTTTGGTGGAACCCTCACAGCTTCCTGTTGACTTTGGTCAGTCCTACATGGACTCTTAATGGCAGGCTTAGTTATACTGCGAGCCCAATCCATTTTTAATAAAGTAACTAAAACATGCATGGTATTTTCCTATGGCCCAATTAGTATCATTTTTCCTGTAAATCAGCTTATTCTTTATACGTCTTGACTTTTTTCATTCATTTTTTATCAGCACCTGGTGTTCCCAGTGGTGTAGCTCAGTTTCATGGGGCCCCAAGGCAAAGTCTGGGCTTAACCCCCCAAAATATGCAGTACTATAACTATACTATACTATACAGTATAACTATACTATACTATACAGCATAACTATACTATAATATTTAGTATAACTATACTATACTATACAGTATAACCATACCATACAGTATAACTATACTATACTATACAGTATAACTATACTATACAGTATAACTATACTATACTATACAGTATAACTATACTATACTATGCTATACAGTATAACTATACTATACTATACTATACAGTATACCTATACTATACTATGCTATACAGTATAACTATACTATACTATACAGTATAACTATACTATACTATACAGTAAAACTATACTATACTATACAGTGTAACTATACTATACTATACAGTATAACCATACTATACTATACTATACAGCATAACCATACTATACTATACAGTATAACTATACTATGCAGTATAACTATACTATACAGTGTAACTATACTATACAGTATAACCATACTATACTATACTATACTATACTATACTATACTATACAGTATAACTATACTATGCAGTATAACTATACTATACTATACAGTATAACTATACAACACTATACTGTACAGTATAACTATACAACACTATACTGTACAGTATAACTATACTATACTATACAGTATAACTATACTATACAGTATAACTATACTATACTATACAGTATAACTATACTATACAGTATAACTATACTATACTATATAGTATAACCATACTATACTATACTATACAGTATAACTATACTATGCGGTATAACTATACTATACAGTATAACCATACTATACTATACTATACAGTATAACTATACTATACTATACAGTATAACTATACTATACAGTATAACTATACTATACTATACTATACAGTATAACTATACTATACTATACAGTATAACTATAATATACTATACAGTATAACTATACTATACTATACAGTATAACTATACTATACTATACTATACAGTATAACTATACTATAATATACAGTATAACTATAATATACTATACAGTATAACTATACTATACTATACAGTATAACTATACTATACTATACAGTATAACTATACTATACTATACAGTATAACTATAATATACTATACAGTATAACTATACTATACTATACAGTATAACTATAATATACTATACAGTATAACTATACTATACTACACTATTTTACACATTTTGCCATGAGGCTGAGAGAAAAGGTTGCTATTTTAGAGCTCAGGGATTGTTGAAAGACCGGACAGTCTCACATCATATCAATGTAAAGGGACAATCCCTCTGAATCAGAGAGGTGAGGGGGAATGCCTTAAATCTACATCCACATTGGGTTAACTGCCTTGCTCAAGGGCAATTACAGCAGATTTTTCCACCTTTCCGGCTCGGGGATTTCGAACCAGCAACCTTTCGGTTACTGGCCCAATACTCTTAACCTGCTAGGTTACCTGTGTTTAATGGCCTTGATTGTTTAATTCTAACATTTATAGCACTATGAAATTCATTAGCAATTTGCCATGTTTTTCTAGATTTAGAACATAAAACAACATTTACAAAACAAACATTATCCCATAGATCTTAAAATATTTTTGCTGAATATTAACAAAACAATATGGACTCCATCAGTGACGGAGTTGACCACAGAGTCTCAAAACAGACATATTTTTACTCTGTAAAAATACAAATTAAATGCAAACATTTGTAAAATATGGGAAAATAAATCGCCAAATAAAAACATTCCTGATTCATTTAAGATTTTAGACAAATCTGACAGAGTTGACCAAATCTCTGGAAACATCTTTTAGGAATGACAGTTTTGTGATCAATATTATTTAAAGTCACATTGGGCTACATAAGATCATTTTCCAGTTCATATCCAGTATTGTCAGTTATTAGTATTTTAAACACTTCTTTGGAGTGATCCTTTGCTTCGCACATGGGCATTTCCAGGTATGAAAGCATTTATATTTTTTGAGGCGAGTTGGGGGCCCCCCAATTCCTTGAGGGGTGTGCGTTATGCCAGTGGGTGTTCCCCTCGTTATCAGCACCTGGTTTCCCCCTCGTGTGGCCTTTAAAACGCAACTTTGATTGTAAAAATCCTACTTAATGGATATGCATGCCTTATTCTTTATGCTGGCAGTAAGGCTCTTTGAATGGCAGTTCAGGCATCAAAGATATTTATAGAAAAGCGGTTGACCCTCTGTGCTGAGGAATGGTTCTTTACTTGTACAGTAGGGGACAGAGGGGAAAATACAGTGGGGCCAATAGTGACCATCGAAAGCCAACAGATTATTGCCATCTGATCTCTCGTTAAACCATCGATATGCCCTAAAATACCTCGCACAGCTGATCTCAATTGCAACCAACATTGGCCAGAGATTTGCCGCTCCCTAATGTGGACGCCGAGGTTCTTATATTCTTGATTGCAGCCAAGACTATTTCGCCCTCTGGTTGGTATTGTCATTGGAACAACTGCTTTATGAGCAGACTACGGGTTATCTTTATGAGCAGACTACGGGTGATCTTTATGAACAGACTATGGGTGATCTTTATGAACAGACTATGGGTTATCTTTATGAACAGACTACGGGTTATCTTTATGAACAGACTATGGGTTATCTTTATGAGCAGACTACGGGTTATCTTTATGAGCAGACTATGGGTGATCTTTATGAACAGACTATGGGTTATCTTTATGAACAGACTATGGGTTATCTTTATGAACAGACTATGGGTTATCTTTATGAACAGACTATGGGTTATCTTTATGAACAGACTACGGGTTATCTTTATGAACAGACTATGGGTTATCTTTATGAACAGACTATGGGTTATCTTTATGAACAGACTATGGGTTATCTTTATGAACAGACTATGGGTTATCTTTATGAGCAGACTACGGGTTATCTTTATGAGCAGACTATGGGTGATCTTTATGAACAGACTACGGGTGATCTTTATGAGCAGACTACGGGTTATCTTTATGAACAGACTATGGGTTATCTTTATGAGCAGACTACGGGTTATCTTTATGAGCAGACTATGGGTGATCTTTATGAACAGACTAGGGGTGATCTTTATGAGCAGACTACGGGTTATCTTTATGAACAGACTACGGGTGATCTTTATGAGCAGACTACGGGTGATCTTTATGAGCAGACTACGGGTGATCTTTATGAACAGACTATGGGTGATCTTTATGAACAGACTAAGGGTTATCTTTATGAACAGACTACGGGTTATCTTTATGAACAGACTATGGGTTATCTTTATGAGCAGACTATGGGTTATCTTTATGAGCAGACTATGGGTGATCTTTATGAGCAGACTATGGGTGATCTTTATGAACAGACTATGGGTTATCTTTATGAACAGACTACGGGTTATCTTTATGAACAGACTATGGGTTATCTTTATGAACAGACTATGGGTTATCTTTATGAACAGACTATGGGTTATCTTTATGAACAGACTATGGGTTATCTTTATGAGCAGACTACGGGTTATCTTTATGAGCAGACTATGGGTGATCTTTATGAACAGACTACGGGTGATCTTTATGAGCAGACTAGGGGTGATCTTTATGAGCAGACTACGGGTTATCTTTATGAACAGACTACAGGTGATCTTTATGAGCAGACTACGGGTGATCTTTATGAACAAACTACGGGTTATCTTTATGAACAGACTACGGGTGATCTTTATGAGCAGACTACGGGTGATCTTTATGAGCAGACTACGGGTGATCTTTATGAACAGACTATGGGTGATCTTTATGAACAGACTATGGGTTATCTTTATGAGCAGACTATGGGTTATCTTTATGAGCAGACTATGGGTGATCTTTATGAGCAGACTATGGGTGATCTTTATGAGCAGACTATAGGTTATCTTTATGAACAAACTACGGGTGATCTTTATGAACAGACTACGGGTGATCTTTATGAGCAGACTATGGGTGATCTTTATGAACAGACTACGGGTGATCTTTATGAACAGACCAAGGGTGATTTATCTATTTGACGATCATTCCTTTCAACTGAAATAAAGTAATTCCTCGTTTACCACAGTAAATCTACTATGGAAATTTACCTGACATGTATCAATGGAAAACTAAATGTTGATGGTGTAGCCTACTCCTATTATTTAATTTGTTTTCAACTAATGTTATCAATTAAATACAACTGTCTTTTAAAAACATATGTCTGATATGGTCATTTTTTTAATCAAGATTGGGGGTCAAATATCTCTCGACAGTACATATTTGAAATGTGTAACTAAATCAAGTGGTCAGCACTTCCAACATAACTGTTGGGAAAGCATTCCAGGTGAAGCTGGTTGAGAGAATGCCAATAGTGTGCAAAGCTGTCATCAAGGCAAAGGGTGGCTACTTTGAAGAATCTCAAATATATTTTGATTTGTTTAACACGTTTTTGGTTACTACAAGATTCCATGTGTTATTTCATAGTTTTGATGTCTTCACTATTATTCTACAATTTAGAAAATAGTAAAAATAATTTAAAATCCTTGAATGAGTGTCCAAACATTTGACTGGTACTCTCTCTCTCAGGTTTGTCATCTTTACCTGCCCCACCTGGTCCTGAGCAGACTAAAGGTCAGTTCTCCAACGAGCTCCCTTCCGCCCCTCACCTGGTCAACCCTGCTGCCCCTCACCTGGTCAACCCTTCGTCTCCCCACAACCTTCGCTTGGAAGCGGCTGCCCCTCACTACCACAACAACCAGCTGCAGGTTAAGGTCTTCTGGAAGAGACGGCACCAAGGCAAGTTGTACAAAAAGAAAGACACAAAAAAAAAAGACAGAGGCACGACATCACATCTCTACTCCTCCTCTCCTCGTTGGATAATACAGCCACAAGAATCCCCAAGCAGGGGTCATGGGTCAAAACAGATGAGGTTGGCTTAGATTGTTGACAACATGTAAACTATATTTAGTCTCCAATGTTTATTGAAAACATACATTTAATTTGCACAATGAGCACTTGTTGTCTCTCAAATACATCGTTACAGTTGTTGGTTAGCTAGCTAGCATTTTTTGTTGTTGTTGTGCCATATTAGCATTGACATGAAATCAGCCAAAACACCTCAAAACAAGACATGGTATCAAGAACAACGTAAAACTAGCGGGTCATTTAGGATTCCCCATATGGCAGTTTGTTGTCATTGTTGCTAGCCATCCAGAAGCAGAACAACTCACAGACTTCTGCCCCGTCGAAGGTTAACTGACCATGTCACGTCACGCTATCTACAGTATGTTGCTATGATACTAATATATTGTTTTTACAGTCATATGTTGATATAACAGCAATATGTTACTATAACAGTCATATGTTGATATAACAGTCATATGTTGATATAACAGTCATATGTTACTATAACAGTCATATGTTGATATAACAGTCATATGTTACTATAACAGTCATATGTTGATATAACAGTCATATGTTACTATAACAGTCATATGTTGATATAACAGTCATATGTTACTATAACAGTCATATGTTGATATAACAGTCATATGTTACTATAACAGTCATATGTTACTATAACAGTCATATGTTGATATAACAGTCATATGTTGATATAACAGTCATATGTTGATATAACAGTCATATGTTGATATAACAGTCATATGTTACTATAACAGTCATATGTTACTATAACAGTCATATGTTACTATAACAGTCATATGTTGCTATAACAGTCATATGTTACTATAACAGTCATATGTTGATATAACAGTCATATGTTACTATAACAGCAATATGTTGCTATAACAGTCATATGTTGCTATAACAGTCATATGTTGATATAACAGTCATATGTTGATATAACAGTCATATGTTGCTATAACAGCAATATGTTGCTATAACAGTCATATGTTGATATAACAGTCATATGTTACTATAACAGTCATATGTTGATATAACAGTCATATGTTGATATAACAGTCATATGTTGCTATAACAGCAATATGTTGCTATAACAGTCATATGTTGATATAACAGTCATATGTTACTATAACAGTCATATGTTACTATAACAGTCATATGTTGATATAACAGTCATATGTTACTATAACAGTCATATGTTACTATAACAGTCATATGTTACTATAACAGTCATATGTTACTATAACAGTCATATGTTGCTATAACAGTCATATGTTGCTATAACAGTCATATGTTACTATAACAGTCATATGTTGCTATAACAGTCATATGTTGATATAACAGTCATATGTTGCTATAACAGTCATATGTTGATATAACAGTCATATGTTGATATAACAGTCATATGTTGCTATAACAGCAATATGTTGCTATAACAGCAATATGTTACTATAACAGCAATATGTTGCTATAACAGTCATATGTTGATATAACAGTCATATGTTACTATAACAGTCATATGTTGATATAACAGTCATATGTTACTATAACAGTCATATGTTGATATAACAGTCATATGTTGATATAACAGTCATATGTTACTATAACAGTCATATGTTGATATAACAGTCATATGTTACTATAACAGTCATATGTTGCTATAACAGCAATATGTTGCTATAACAGCAATATGTTGCTATAACAGCAATATGTTGCTATAACACTCAAATGTTGCTATAACAGTCATATGTTGCTATAACAGCAATATGTTGCTATAACAGTCATATGTTGATATAACAGTCATATGTTGCTATAACAGTCATATGTTGATATAACAGTCATATGTTACTATAACAGTCATATGTTGATATAACAGTCATATGTTACTATAACAGTCATATGTTGATATAACAGTCATATGTTGATATAACAGTCATATGTTACTATAACAGCAATATGTTGCTATAACAGTCATATGTTGATATAACAGTCATATGTTGCTATAACAGTCATATGTTACTATAACAGTCATATGTTGATATAACAGTCATATGTTGCTATAACAGTCATATGTTGCTATAACAGTCATATGTTGATATAACAGTCATATGTTGATATAACAGTCATATGTTGATATAACAGTCATATGTTACTATAACAGTCATATGTTACTATAACAGTCATATGTTGCTATAACAGTCATATGTTACTATAACAGTCATATGTTACTATAACAGTCATATGTTACTATAACAGTCATATGTTGATATAACAGTCATATGTTGATATAACAGTCATATGTTGCTATAACAGTCATATGTTACTATAACAGTCATATGTTGATATAACAGTCATATGTTGCTATAACAGTCATATGTTGCTATAACAGTCATATGTTGATATAACAGTCATATGTGTTGGTACAACAACTATTTGTTTCTTTAGAATAGAGACATCACATACTGTAACAGCTGAGTAAACACTCCCAGTAGAGGTGTGAGGAGCCAGCCAGAGAAACCCCAGACTCTCCTCACTGTACAACAGACTACAGTCCAGCCAGAGAAACCCCAGACTCTCCTCACTGTACAACAGACTACAGTCCACAGCCAGAGAAACCCCAGACTCTCCTCACTGTACAACAGACTACAGTCCAGCCAGAGAAACCCCAGACTCTCCTCACTGTACAACAGACTACAGTCCAGCCAGAGAAACCCCAGACTCTCCTCACTGTACAACAGACTACAGTCCAGCCAGAGAAACCCCAGACTCTCCTCACTGTACAACAGACTACAGTCCACAGCCAGAGAAACCCCAGACTCTCCTCACTGTACAACAGACTACAGTCCAGCCAGAGAAACCCCAGACTCTCCTCACTGTACAACAGACTACAGTCCACAGCCAGAGAAACCCCAGACTCTCCTCACTGTACAACAGACTACAGTCCAGCCAGAGAAACCCCAGACTCTCCTCACTGTACAACAGACTACAGTCCACAGCCAGAGAAACCCCAGACTCTCCTCACTGTACAACAGACTACAGTCCAGCCAGAGAAACCCCAGACTCTCCTCACTGTACAACAGACTACAGTCCAGCCAGAGAAACCCCAGACTCTCCTCACTGTACAACAGACTACAGTCCAGCCAGAGAAACCCCAGACTCTCCTCGCTGTACAACAGACTACAGTCCAGCCAGAGAAACCCCAGACTCTCCTCACTGTACAACAGACTACAGTCCAGCCAGAGAAACCCCAGACTCTCCTCACTTTACAACAGACTACAGTCCAGCCAGAGAAACCCCAGACTCTCCTCACTGTACAACAGACTACAGTCCAGCCAGAGAAACCCCAGACTCTCCTCACTGTACAACAGACTACAGTCCACAGCCAGAGAAACCCCAGACTCTCCTCACTGTACAACAGACTACAGTCCAGCCAGAGAAACCCCAGACTCTCCTCACTGTACAACAGACTACAGTCCACAGCCAGATACATTGCTGTCTGCTTGTTCGTCTTTGAGTGTTTCCAATAAACACTGTTTCTCACAAAGCACATTTCAAATATGCTCCGTAAGCAAAGTCTTAAAATAGTGTGTTTGGCGAGGTAATGGCGATGGAGCTGACGTTGTGCTCCGTAAATCTGCCTGAGAGAGAATGAGGAGCACGAGGACAGATTTAATAACATCAATATGGGAACATAACCGGGAGCAGATGTATATGTGTGTGTGTATGTGTGTGTGTGTGTGTGTGTATGTGTGTGTGTGTGTGTGTGTGTGTGTGTGTGTGTGTGTGTGTGTGTGTGTGTGTGTGTGTGTGTGTGTGTGTGTGTGTGTGTGTGTGTGTGTGTGTGTGTGTGTGTGTGTGTGTGTGTGTGTGTGTGTGTGTGTGTGTGTGTGTGTGTGTGTGTGTGTGTGTGTGTGTGTGTGTGTGTGTGTGTATGTGTGTGTATGTGTGTGTGTGTGTGTGTGTGTGTGTGTGTGTGTGTGTGTGTGTGTGTGTGTGTGTGTGTGTGTGTGTGTGTGTGTGTGTGTGTGTGTGTGTGTGTGTGTGTGTGTGTGTGTGTGTGTGACAGAGACAGAGAGACAGACAGACAGACAGACAGTTAGAGATAGAGAGCAAAGGAAAGTAAGAGAAAGAGAGAGAGAATGTTCATCTGGGGTTCAACCTAGAGTTCATGGAGAGATGGATCTGGTGAAAGAAGAAGGGGGGAGGGGGGTAGAAAGAGAAAGAGAGGGAGAGAGAGGCTCGTCTGGGGTTCAATGTCGTCAACCTGGAGATGATGTAGAGATGGATCTGGTGAAAGATGTGATGTTGCCTGGATACAGGAGAAGAGTGTGTGGTTGAAGGCCAAAGCGCTCTGGTGACAATGTTAGCAACAGTGTTAGCAATTCAACTGTCAATATGTTTCTCTTCAGCCCTCTTGGTCTACAGCATCATAACACTGTGTCCACCTTCTGTGTTCCAGAAACCTATAAGGACTCCACTACATACGTCCTGAGGTGGTATCCTCATATATGTGCCAGCAACGTCAGCCAGACAGAGAAAAAAGCCACTGTGCAGGTGAGTTGCAGAGCTATAGAATAGAACAGCATTTCCACAACTTCGTTAGGCCAGATGGCTGTTGGCTGATACTGTGAAAGATTCCAATACTGTTTTATATTGGGTTTGCCAACTAAAACTGCTATGTTATATCCCCCAGCTTCTCCACAGTGTGGGACTATTGGATGAGTCATTAGTAAACAGTCCCTCAGCTTCTCCACAGTCTGGGACTAATGATTGAGTCATATTAATAAACAGTCCCTCAGCTTCTCCACAGTCTGGGACTAACGAATGAGTCATTAATAAACAATCCCTCATCTTCTCCACAGTGTGGGACTATTGGATGAGTCATTAGTAAACAGTCCCCCAGCTTCTCCACAGTGTGGGACTATTGGATGAGTCATTAGTAAACAGTCCCTCAGCTTCTCCACAGTCTGGGACTAATGGATGAGTCATATTAATAAACAGTCCCTCAGCTTCTCCACAGTCTGGGACTATTGGATGAGTCATATTAATAAACAGTCCCTCAGCTTCTCCACAGTCTGGGACTAATGGATGAGTCATATTAATAAACAGTCCCTCAGCTTCTCCACAGTCTGGGACTATTGGATGAGTCATTAATAAACAGTCCCTCAGCTTCTCCACAGTCTGGGACTATTGGATGAGTCATTAATAAACAGTCCCTCAGCTTCTCCACAGTGTGGGACTATTGGATGAGTCATTAATAAACAGTCCCTCAGCTTCTCCACAGTCTGGGACTAATGGATGAGTCATATTAATAAACAGTCCCTGAGCTTCTCCACAGTCTGGGACTATTGGATGAGTCATTAGTAAACAGTCCCTCAGCTTCTCCACAGTCTGGGACTATTGGATGAGTCATTAATAAACAGTCCCTCAGCTTCTCCACAGTCTGGGACTAATGAATGAGTCATTAATAAACAGTCCCTCAGCTTCTCCACAGTTTGGGACTATTGGATGAGTCATATTAATAAACAGTCCCTCAGCTTCTCCACAGTCTGGGACTATTGGATGAGTCATATTAATAAACAGTCCCTCAGCTTCTCCACAGTGTGGGACTATTGGATGAGTCATATTAATAAACAGTCCCTCAGCTGGAGTGGACACTAACTTCTTCGTCATAAAAATGAGCCAAAGCAGATCTGTGTCAGAAAGCGGAGCGGCAGCCAAGACCAGAGAGCTGTAGCTGGCTATCTCTCCCACTGCATCCGTCATCAGCTACCCTGGCTGGGGTCTGGCTGAGTCCTGGCTGGGGCCTGGCTGGGGTCTGGCTGGGTCCTGGCTGGGGTCTGGCTGAGGCCTGGCTGAGTCCTGCCTGGGGTCTGGCTGGGGTCTGGCTGAGTCCTGGCTGGGGCCTGGCTGGGGTCTGGCTGGGGTCTGGCTGAGTCCTGGCTGGGGTCTGGCTGGGGCCTGGCTGGGGTCTGGCTGAGTCCTGGCTGGGGGTCTGGCTGGGGCCTGGCTGAGTCCTGGCTGGGGTCTGGCTGGGGCCTGGCTGGTCCTGCCTGGGGCCTGGCTGGGGTCTGGCTGAGTCCTGGCTGGGGTCTGGCTGGGGCCTGGCTGAGGTCTGGCTGAGTCCTGGCTGGGGTCTGGCTGGGGTCTGGCTGGGGCCTGGCTGGGGTCTGGCTGGGGTCTGGCTGGGGTCTGGCTGGGGCCTGGCTGGGGTCTGGCTGGGGCCTGGCTGAGTCCTGGCTGGGGTCTGGCTGGGGCCTGGCTGAGTCCTGGCTGAGTCCTGGCTGGGGTCTGGCTGGGGTCTGGCTGACTCCTGGCTGGGGTCTGGCTGGGGCCTGGCTGAGTCCTGGCTGAGTCCTGGCTGGGGTCTGGCTGGGGCCTGGCTGAGTCCTGGCTGGGGTCTGGCTGGGGTCTGGCTGGGGCCTGGCTGGGGTCTGGCTGAGTCCTGGCTGGGGTCTGGCTGGGGCCTGGCTGAGTCCTGGCTGGGGTCTGGCTGGGGTCTGGCTGGGGCCTGGCTGAGTCCTGGCTGGGGCCTGGCTGGGGTCTGGCTGAGTCCTGGCTGGGGTCTGGCTGGGGCCTGGCTGAGGTCTGGCTGAGTCCTGGCTGGGGTCTGGCTGGGGTCTAGCTGGGGCCTGGCTGGGGTCTGGCTGGGGTCTGGCTGGGGCCTGGCTGGGGTCTGGCTGGGGTCTGGCTGAGTCCTGGCTGGGGTCTGGCTGGGGCCTGGCTGGGGTCTGGCTGAGTCCTGGCTGGGGTCTGGCTGGGGTCTGGCTGGGGTCTGGCTGGGTCTGGCTGGGGCCTGGCTGGGGTCTGGCTGGGGCCTGGCTGGGGTCTGGCTGGGGCCTGGCTGAGTCCTGGCTGGGGTCTGGCTGGGGTCTGGCTGGGGTCTGGCTGGGCCTGGCTGGGGCCTGGCTGGGGTCTGGCTGGGGTCTGGCTGGGGCCTGGCTGGGGCCTGGCTGGGGCCTGGCTGGGGCCTGGCTGGGGTCTGGCTGGGGCCTGGCTGAGTCCTGGCTGGGGCCTGGCTGGGGTCTGGCTGGGTCCTGGCTGGGGCCTGGCTGGGGTCTGGCTGGGGCCTGGCTGGGGCCTGGCTGGGGTCTGGCTGGGGTCTGGCTGAGTCCTGGCTGGGGCCTGGCTGGGGTCTGGCTGAGTCCTGGCTGGGGCCTGGCTGAGTCCTGGCTGGGGTCTGGCTGGGGTCTGGCTGGGGTCTGGCTGAGTCCTGGCTGGGGCCTGGCTGGGGTCTGGCTGGGGCCTGGCTGGGGTCTGGCTGGGGCCTGGCTGAGTCCTGGCTGGGGTCTGGCTGGGGTCTGGCTGAGTCCTGGCTGGGGCCTGGCTGGGGTCTGGCTGGGGTCTGGCTGGGGCCTGGCTGGGGTCTGGCTGGGGCCTGGCTGGGGCCTGGCTGAGTCCTGGCTGGGGCCTGGCTGGGTCTGGCTGGGGCCTGGCTGGGGTCTGGCTGGGGCCTGGCTGGGGCCTGGCTGTGGTCTGGCTGGGGTCTGGCTGGGGTCTGGCTGGGGCCTGGCTGGGGCCTGGCTGGGGCCTGGCTGAGTCCTGGCTGGGGTCTGGCTGGGGTCTGGCTGGGGTCTGGCTGAGTCCTGGCTGGGGTCTGGCTGGGGCCTGGCTGAGTCCTGGCTGGGGGTCTGGCTGGGGCCTGGCTGGGGCCTGGCTGGGTCCTGGCTGGGGCCTGGCTGGGGTCTGGCTGAGTCCTGGCTGGGGCCTCTGGCTGGGGCCTGGCTGAGGTCTGGCTGAGTCCTGGCTGGGGTCTGGCTGGGGTCTAGCTGGGGCCTGGCTGGGGTCTGGCTGGGGTCTGGCTGGGGCCTGGCTGGGGTCTGGCTGGGGTCTGGCTGAGTCCTGGCTGGGGCCTGGCTGAGTCCTGGCTGGGGCCTGGCTGAGTCCTGGCTGGGGCCTGGCTGGGGTCTGGCTGGGGTCTGGCTGGGCCTGGCTGGGGCCTGGCTGGGTCTGGCTGGGGCCTGGCTGGGGTCTGGCTGGGGCCTGGCTGGGTCCTGGCTGGGGTCTGGCTGGGGTCTGGCTGGGGTCTGGCTGAGTCCTGGCTGGGGCCTGGCTGGGGTCTGGCTGGGGTCTGGCTGGGGCCTGGCCGGGGTCTAGCTGGGGCCTGGCTGGGGCCTGGCTGAGTCCTGGCTGGGGCCTGGCTGAGTCCTGGCTGGGGCCTGGCTGGGGTCTGGCTGGGGTCCTGGCTGGGGCCTGGCTGTGGTCTGGCTGGGGTCTGGCTGGGGCCTGGCTGGGGTCTGGCTGGGGTCTGGCTGGGGTCTGGCTGGGTCCTGGCTGGGGCCTGGCTGGTCCTGGCTGGGGCCTGGCTGAGTCCTGGCTGGGGCCTGGCTGTGGTCTGGCTGGGGTCTGGCTGTGGTCTGGCTGGGGCCTGGCTGAGTCCTGGCTGGGGCCTGGCTGAGTCCTGGCTGGGGCCTGGCTGTGGTCTGGTTGGGGTCTTGCTGGGGCCTGGCTGTGGTCTGGCTGGGGCCTGGCTGAGTCCTGGCTGGGGCCTGGCTGAGTCCTGGCTGGGGTCTTGCTGGGGCCTGGCTGTGGTCTGGTTGGGGTCTTGCTGGGGCCTGGCTGTGGTCTGGCTGAGGTGGGCGCTGTGTATGTGTACTAGAACTGTGTGAGAGGTATGAGCCATCGCTTTACGAGAGGGGCTACGGAGATCGAATATTACACCCTGGCACACAGCTCGGCTTTCATCATTTCTCTCTTCTTTTATCATATTTTTGTTCCTGTCTGTTTGACTTTCACATTCTTCCCTCACTTGAGACCAGAGTTGGCTGGCTGACTGGCTGATGTAGAGTTGTTCAGTTGTTCAACTTTTCTGCTCTCTCTCTATCTCCTCTATCTATCTAAGGGCTTATTGGCATGGGAAACATATGTTAACATTGCCAAAGCAAGTGAAATAGATAATAAACTAAGTGAAATAAACAACAAAAATGAACAGTAAACATTACAGAAGTTCCAAAAGAATAAAGATATTTCAAATGTCATATTATGTCTAGAAACAGTGTTGTGACAATGTGCAAATAGTACAAAAGGGAAAATAAATAAGCATAAATATGGGTTGTATTTACAATGGTGTTTGCTCTTCACTGGTTGACCTTTTCTTGTGGCAACAGGTCACAAATCTTGCTGCTGTGATGCACACTGGAGTATTTCACCCAATAGATAAGGGAGTTGATCAAATTTGGATTTGTTTTCAAATTCTTTGTGGTTGTGTGTAATCTGAGGGAAATCAGTGTCTCTAATATGGTCATACATTTGGCAGGAGGTTAGGGAGTTCAGTTTCCACCTCATTTTGTGGGCAGTGAGCACATAGCCTGTCTTCTGTTGAGAGTCAGGTCTGCCTACGGCGGCCTTTCTCAATAGCAAGGCTATGCTCACTGAGTCTGTACATAGTCAAAGCTTTCCTTCAGTTTGGGTCAGTCACAGTGGTCAGGTATTCTGCCAGAATTCTGCATGCAGAGTCTCAATTTGGTGTTTGTTCCATTTGATGAATTCTTGGTTGGTGAGCAGACCCCAGAACTCACAACCATAAAGGGCAATGGATTCTATAACTGATTCAAGTATCTTCAGCCACATCCTAATTGGTATGTCTCAGCTCGTTCACAGCTTTGTGGAAGTTACCTGTGGCGCTGATGTTTAGGCCGTGGTATGTATAGTTTTTTGTGTGCTCTCGGGCAACGGTGTCTAGATGGAATTTGTATTTGTTGTCCTGGCAACTGGACCTTTTTTGGAACACCAGTATTTTTGTCTTACGGAGATTTACTGTCAGGGCCCAGGTCTGTCAGGGCCCAGGTCTGTCAGGGCCCAGGTCTGTCAGGGCCCAGGTCTGACAGGGCCCAGGTCTGACAGGGCCCAGGTCTGACAGGGCCCAGGTCTGACAGGGCCCAGGTCTGTCAGGGCCCAGGTCTGTCAGGGCCCAGGTCTGTCAGGGCCCAGGTCTGTCAGGGCCCAGGTCTGTCAGGGCCCAGGTCTGTCAGGGCCCAGGTCTGTCAGGGCCCAGGTCTGACAGAATCTGTGCAGAAGATCTAGATGCTGCTATAGGCCCTCTTTGGCCCTCCCCCAGATCATCATCGATCTCTCTCCCTCACGTCTCTCTCTCTGTCTCTCCCCCCAGCAGAACTCTCTCCATGTGAGTTTGAGTACTGTGATGGTGATGAATAGTACCACAGCAGTGTGAGCGGGACTTCACTCTCTTCTCTCTCACAACTAATGGACTTTGTCTTGGTTCTATGGCCTTGGAGAACATTTGGCTCTGCGCCAGTAGGATATTTAGATTCCACTCCCTCCCTTTTTGTATGGGTGTCTCTCTGTCTCTCTCCGAGCTATCTCTCCCCTATCTCTTTATCTCTCCCCTATCTCTCTCCAGCCTATCTCTCAAGGGTGGCAGGTAGCCTAGTGGTTAGAGGGTTGGGCCAGTAGCCAAAGGGTTGCTGGATTGAATCCCCGAGCTGACACGGTAAACATCTGTCGTTCTGCCCCTGAACAAGGCAGTTAACCCACTGTTCCACGGTGGGCTGTCATTGTAAATAAGAACGTGTTCTTAACTAATTTGCCTCTTCACCTCACTCCTCGTTTCTCCTCTCAGGGAACACATTATGTTATCACTGGGCTGCTGTTCGCTTGTAAGTACCGGATCGCTGTGGCGCTCGTAGCACCAGAGGGGGATCAGAGGTCAGAAGCTTTTACTGCGGTAACGACCCCACCTTGTTCTGCGGTCATGGCGAGAGGGGGCAAGGCCTTGCCCTGTGCCAGAGAAGGTATCCCAAGCGCCACACATGCCGTAAAACACAGCATGAAGAAAGTGAATATCTGACAGACTGATTGAGTATCAGGAGGAGTGTGAATACACTATTTCTGCACAGCTTCTTACTCTCAATGACAATTATATACGTTTTATCTATGATTCTATGACCTTTGAAATATTTAGGTCCTTTGTTATGTACGAACTGTAGTTATATTGTGGGTCAAAATTATTATTTAGTAACGATGTGTAAATGTGGGTTTTCCTGTGTCAGAGCGCCCCCTGGTGTCCAAGAAGGTGGTACTGCGTCCTGAGAAGCTGACTGCAGAGTTCCACACGGTCAACGGTTCCCTGCAGGGCCTGTTCCGCTGGCAGCTCTCCCAGACTGCACCGGGGCAGACGCCCATCGCAGGGTTCCAGTTTTCCTGGGTGCAGGTGTCCTCTAGCACCATGGCAACGGCAGGACAGGACACCCGTGTCTCTCAGACACAGATAGTAGCCCCGGTGAGAACGAGTGTGTGTGTGTGTGTGTGTGTGTGTGTGTGTGTGTGTGTGTGTGTGTGTGTGTGTGTGTGTGTGTGTGTGTGTGTGTGTGATCATCTCTGACTGTAAGCCATCCCTATATTTCCCTCCCTGTGTACTCATGTACTGTTCTCCACCAGGACCAGCGCTCTCTGACAGTGGAGTGGCTGCAGCCAGACAGTGTGTATAAGCTACAGGTCCAGGTGCTGTCAGCAGGTGGCAGTGGCCTCTCAGTGGCCAGGACACTCCATACACCTCACCTCAACACCACTCTGTTATGAGGTACTGCTGCAGGGCCTAACATCACATACACCTCCCCTCAACACCACTCTGCTATGAGGTACTGCTGCAGGGCCTAACATCACATACACCTCCCCTCAACACCACTCTGCTATGAGGTACTGCTGCAGGGCCTAACATCACATACACCTCCCCTCAACACCACTCTGCTATGAGGTACTGCTGCAGGGCCTAACATCACATACACCTCCCCTCAACACCACTCTGCTATGAGGTACTGCTGCAGGGCCTAACATCACATACACCTCCCCTCAACACCACTCTGCTATGAGGTACTGCTGCAGGGCCTAACATCACATACACCTCCCTCAACACCACTCTGTTATGAGGTACTGCTGCAGGGCCTAACATCACATACACCTCCCCTCAACACCACTCTGTTATGAGGTACTGCTGCAGGGCCTAACATCACATACACCTCCCCTCAACACCACTCTGCTATGAGGTACTGCTGCAGGGCCTAACATCACATACACCTCCCTCAACACCACTCTGTTATGAGGTACTGCTGCAGGGCCTAACATCACATACACCTCCCCTCAACACCACTCTGTTATGAGGTACTGCTGCAGGGCCTAACATCACATACACCTCCCCTCAACACCACTCTGCTATGAGGTACTGCTGCAGGGCCTAACATCACATACACCTCCCCTCAACACCACTCTGCTATGAGGTACTGCTGCAGGGTCTAACATCACATACACCTCCCTCAACACCACTCTGCTATGAGGTACTGCTGCAGGGCCTAACATCACATACACCTCCCCTCAACACCACTCTGTTATGAGGTACTGCTGCAGGGCCTAACATCACATACACCTCCCTCAACACCACTCTGTTATGAGGTACTGCTGCAGGGCCTAACATCACATACACCTCCCCTCAACACCACTCTGCTATGAGGTACTGCTGCAGGGCCTAACATCACATACACCTCCCCTCAACACCACTCTGCTATGAGGTACTGCTGCAGGGCCTAACATCACATACACCTCCCTCAACACCACTCTGCTATGAGGTACTGCTGCAGGGCCTAACATCATACACCTCCCCTCAACACCACTCTGTTATGAGGTACTGCTGCAGGGCCTAACATCACATACACCTCCCCTCAACACCACTCTGCTATGAGGTACTGCTGCAGGGCCTAACATCACATACACCTCCCCTCAACACCACTCTGTTATGAGGTACTGCTGCAGGGCCTAACATCACATACACCTCCCCTCAACACCACTCTGCTATGAGGTACTGCTGCAGGGCCTAACATCACATACACCTCCCCTCAACACCACTCTGCTATGAGGTACTGCTGCAGGGCCTAACATCACATACACCTCCCCTCAACACCACTCTGCTATGAGGTACTGCTGCAGGGCCTAACATCACATACACCTCCCCTCAACACCACTCTGTTATGAGGTACTGCTGCAGGGCCTAACATCACATACACCTCCCCTCAACACCACTCTCCTATGAGGTACTGCTGCAGGGCCTAACATCACATACACCTCCCCTCAACACCACTCTGTTATGAGGTACTGCTGCAGGGCCTAACATCACATACACCTCCCCTCAACACCACTCTGTTATGAGGTACTGCTGCAGGGCCTAACATCACATACACCTCCCCTCAACACCACTCTGTTATGAGGTACTGCTGCAGGGCCTAACATCACATACACCTCCCCTCAACACCACTCTGCTATGAGGTACTGCTGCAGGGCCTAACATCACATACACCTCCCCTCAACACCACTCTGCTATGAGGTACTGCTGCAGGGCCTAACATCACATACACCTCCCCTCAACACCACTCTGCTATGAGGTACTGCTGCAGGGCCTAACATCACATACACCTCCCTCAACACCACTCTGTTATGAGGTACTGCTGCAGGGCCTAACATCACATACACCTCCCTCAACACCACTCTGTTATGAGGTACTGCTGCAGGGTCTAACATCACATACACCTCCCCTCAACACCACTCTGCTATGAGGTACTGCTGCAGGGCCTAACATCACATACACCTCCCCTCAACACCACTCTGCTATGAGGTACTGCTGCAGGGCCTAACATCACATACACCTCCCTCAACACCACTCTGTTATGAGGTACTGCTGCAGGGCCTAACATCACATACACCTCCCCTCAACACCACTCTGCTATGAGGTACTGCTGCAGGGCCTAACATCACATACACCTCCCTCAACACCACTCTGTTATGAGGTACTGCTGCAGGGCCTAACATCACATACACCTCCCCTCAACACCACTCTGTTATGAGGTACTGCTGCAGGGCCTAACATCACATACACCTCCCCTCAACACCACTCTGTTATGAGGTACTGCTGCAGGGCCTAACATCACATACACCTCCCCTCAACACCACTCTGCTATGAGGTACTGCTGCAGGGCCTAACATCACATACACCTCCCTCAACACCACTCTGTTATGAGGTACTGCTGCAGGGCCTAACATCACATACACCTCCCCTCAACACCACTCTGTTATGAGGTACTGCTGCAGGGCCTAACATCACATACACCTCCCTCAACACCACTCTGCTATGAGGTACTGCTGCAGGGTCTAACATCACATACACCTCCCCTCAACACCACTCTGCTATGAGGTACTGCTGCAGGGCCTAACATCACATACACCTCCCCTCAACACCACTCTGTTATGAGGTACTGCTGCAGGGCCTAACATCACATACACCTCCCTCAACACCACTCTGTTATGAGGTACTGCTGCAGGGCCTAACATCACATACACCTCCCCTCAACACCACTCTGTTATGAGGTACTGCTGCAGGGCCTAACATCACATACACCTCCCCTCAACACCACTCTGCTATGAGGTACTGCTGCAGGGCCTAACATCACATACACCTCCCCTCAACACCACTCTGTTATGAGGTACTGCTGCAGGGCCTAACATCACATACACCTCCCCTCAACACCACTCTGTTATGAGGTACTGCTGCAGGGCCTAACATCACATACACCTCCCCTCAACACCACTCTGTTATGAGGTACTGCTGCAGGGCCTAACATCACATACACCTCCCCTCAACACCACTCTGCTATGAGGTACTGCTGCAGGGCCTAACATCACATACACCTCCCCTCAACACCACTCTGCTATGAGGTACTGCTGCAGGGCCTAACATCACATACACCTCCCTCAACACCACTCTGCTATGAGGTACTGCTGCAGGGCCTAACATCACATACACCTCCCCTCAACACCACTCTGCTATGAGGTACTGCTGCAGGGCCTAACATCACATACACCTCCCTCAACACCACTCTGTTATGAGGTACTGCTGCAGGGCCTAACATCACATACACCTCCCCTCAACACCACTCTGCTATGAGGTACTGCTGCAGGGCCTAACATCACATACACCTCCCTCAACACCACTCTGCTATGAGGTACTGCTGCAGGGCCTAACATCACATACACCTCCCCTCAACACCACTCTGCTATGAGGTACTGCTGCAGGGCCTAACATCACATACACCTCCCCTCAACACCACTCTGTTATGAGGTACTGCTGCAGGGCCTAACATCACATACACCTCCCCTCAACACCACTCTGCTATGAGGTACTGCTGCAGGGCCTAACATCACATACACCTCCCCTCAACACCACTCTGTTATGAGGTACTGCTGCAGGGCCTAACATCACATACACCTCCCCTCAACACCACTCTGTTATGAGGTACTGCTGCAGGGCCTAACATCACATACACCTCCCCTCAACACCACTCTGTTATGAGGTACTGCTGCAGGGCCTAACATCACATACACCTCCCCTCAACACCACTCTGCTATGAGGTACTGCTGCAGGGCCTAACATCACATACACCTCCCCTCAACACCACTCTGCTATGAGGTACTGCTGCAGGGCCTAACATCACATACACCTCCCTCAACACCACTCTGCTATGAGGTACTGCTGCAGGGCCTAACATCACATACACCTCCCCTCAACACCACTCTGTTATGAGGTACTGCTGCAGGGCCTAACATCACATACACCTCCCTCAACACCACTCTGTTATGAGGTACTGCTGCAGGGTCTAACATCACATACACCTCCCCTCAACACCACTCTGCTATGAGGTACTGCTGCAGGGCCTAACATCACATACACCTCCCCTCAACACCACTCTGCTATGAGGTACTGCTGCAGGGCCTAACATCACATACACCTCCCTCAACACCACTCTGTTATGAGGTACTGCTGCAGGGCCTAACATCACATACACCTCCCCTCAACACCACTCTGCTATGAGGTACTGCTGCAGGGCCTAACATCACATACACCTCCCCTCAACACCACTCTGTTATGAGGTACTGCTGCAGGGCCTAACATCACATACACCTCCCCTCAACACCACTCTGTTATGAGGTACTGCTGCAGGGCCTAACATCACATACACCTCCCCTCAACACCACTCTGTTATGAGGTACTGCTGCAGGGCCTAACATCACATACACCTCCCTCAACACCACTCTGCTATGAGGTACTGCTGCAGGGCCTAACATCACATACACCTCCCTCAACACCACTCTGTTATGAGGTACTGCTGCAGGGCCTAACATCACATACACCTCCCCTCAACACCACTCTGTTATGAGGTACTGCTGCAGGGCCTAACATCACATACACCTCCCCTCAACACCACTCTGCTATGAGGTACTGCTGCAGGGTCTAACATCACATACACCTCCCCTCAACACCACTCTGCTATGAGGTACTGCTGCAGGGCCTAACATCACATACACCTCCCCTCAACACCACTCTGTTATGAGGTACTGCTGCAGGGCCTAACATCACATACACCTCCCCTCAACACCACTCTGTTATGAGGTACTGCTGCAGGGCCTAACATCACATACACCTCCCCTCAACACCACTCTGTTATGAGGTACTGCTGCAGGGCCTAACATCACATACACCTCCCCTCAACACCACTCTGCTATGAGGTACTGCTGCAGGGCCTAACATCACATACACCTCCCTCAACACCACTCTGTTATGAGGTACTGCTGCAGGGCCTAACATCACATACACCTCCCTCAACACCACTCTGCTATGAGGTACTGCTGCAGGGCCTAACATCACATACACCTCCCCTCAACACCACTCTGCTATGAGGTACTGCTGCAGGGCCTAACATCACATACACCTCCCCTCAACACCACTCTGTTATGAGGTACTGCTGCAGGGCCTAACATCACATACACCTCACCTCAACACCACTCTGCTATGAGGTACTGCTGCAGGGCCTAACATCGTAAACAAAAGACAAACCACTCACTGACACACTACAGCACTGTTTCCTAAAGAGCCAATGTCTACGGGGTAAAAATAACATTCATACATTTGACTGGCACTGCTCAAAACATAACACCATTCTGAAATCCCCACATACTTCCTTTCAGAGGGTGTTTGACCTCTCAGGACCATGTTGGCGAGAGAGAGCCAGAGAGAGAGCCAGAGAGAGAGAGAGAGAGAGCCAGAGAGAGAGAGAGAGAGCCAGAGAGAGAGCCAGAGAGATACAGCGTTGTGTGTGTGTGTGTGTTGTTAGTACTCGTTGGAGTGTGTGAGAGAACAGATCTTCTAGTTGGAGTCATTGATTCAGTAATGTATTCTGTATTGGAAACCTGGCGACAGCAGAACTCTCTCCATGTGAGTTTGAGTACTGTGATGGTGATGAATAGTACCACAGCAGTGTGTGCGGGACTTCACTCACTTCTCTCTCACAACTAATGGACTTTGTCTTGGTTCTATGGCCTTGGAGAACATTTGGCTCTGCGCCAGTAGGATATTTGAATTCCACTCCCTCCCTCCGTCTGAGTATTCTTGGCAGGTCAGAATTATAATAAATATTCTAGTTCTAATTCTAGAGTTCCTGGACTGCTAGATGTTTCTGGAACAAATAGTTAGTTCCTCAGAGAGAGAGAGAGAGAGAGAGAGAGAGAGAGAGAGAGAGAGAGAGAGAGAGAGAGAGAGAGAGAGAGAGAGAGACTCCCAGAGACACTCCTGGTGTGGTGTTCCAGACCTCCCAGTTAGGACTGACACCGCCAGGAGAACTGTGGGAGCACTGGGAGAGAGAGGGAGGCGAAGAGGGAGAATCAAAAGCTTTGGTACCTCAACAGAAAGAGCCTGCTTTTGTTTAACTTTGATAGAAGATGGAGGTCTCCCAAATCTGTGCAACTAATCGCAAAATGTCAAAGTGAATCTACAGGGATTTTGTTGTTATCAGCTGTCTGCGTATTTAAGGAATACGACTCTTCGACCTGTAGCACACAGTACACTCCTTTCAGCCAGGGCCGTAGGTGTTGCAGCCAAGCGTAGTACTTCACATACAGAACAGGGAGTCATTGTAGAAATGTATATATATATATATATTATACAGAACAGGGAGTCATTGTAGAAATGTATATATATATATATTATACAGAACAGGGAGTCATTGTAGAAATGTATATATATATATATATTATACAGAACAGGGAGTCATTGTAGAAATGTATATATATATATTATACAGAACAGGGAGTCATTGTAGAAATGTATCTTACTTCTGTTCCAGTGTTTGTTTTGATTTGCATTAAATTACACTGATTACTTCAATCATATATAACCCCTGTCTGATCCCACCAATCATCCTCTGTCTGTTTTCCAGGCTCCTCCCCCCAACGTGCTTCGTCCTCTGCTGCTCGTCATCACTAACGCCGTAGTGTGTATTGAGAACACCACCTCCACTAAAACAAACACACACACACACACGCACACCAATGCCGTGCCAGTGCTGCACTGCTCTCCTTATCACACAGAGAACGAATCGCCTTTACCTGAAATATCAAGTGAATCTATACCATGGCCATTACACTTACAATACATGTATGTTTATTGTTTAGAGATGATACTTTTCAGTCGTGTATAATGTAATCATAGTTTACACACGTAAAGAAAAATATATAGCACTGATGTATGTAGTCATACCAAACTGTCTGTGTTTTTCATTGATCTCTACACAGTATGTTCCTGAAAGTAAAATGGCCTGGCGTAAAGCAGTTTGTAACCTGTTGTAGTTTAGTATCTTTGTAATATTGCGCTATAAGTTATTATTTCAGGCATATGATAACCCCAGCAGTGACTTTGATGTATGTAACCCTGTTATATATCGTTGTTCCAGTTTTATTTATTGTGTTGTAATTAAAGAGTATTGTAATATGTGATGTTTTAATGACCTGGAGCTTATTCAAGAGTATTATAATATGGTGTTTTAATGACCTCGGGCTGACCCTCAACACAGGGGCCCCTCATGGGTGCATGCTTAGTCCCCTCCTGTACTCCCTGTTCGCCCACGACTGCGTGACCGTGCGCGACTCCAACACCTTCATACATTTTTTACTGCAGTGGGCTAAATCAAGGTCACAAGGTTGGTGTTTCTGGGTAGTCCTAAACAAATCTACTTTGACACAAAAGTATACACCTCAAAACACATGGTTATGGACTTAAAAAAAGAAGACACCTGTACCATGTCAGATAAAGATTTGAAATGTATTCCATTTTTAGTTTGCACCCCCAATACATATACACACACACACACACACACCTCACAGAAGACTGAAATATAACAAAGCCGTTTGACATAGAAACACCTGATTTTCGGCAGGTAAAAAAAATATATATATATATATATATATTATTACAATTCTGAAAGATATGAATGACATTCCACCCATGAGGCCACTAGAGGGTGATTTGGTCATTTGACTGCAGTAAAGGGTAGTTTTCTGACGACAAGACGGGGGTAGGCCTGATCACCAACGACGATGAGACAGTTGAAGTCGGAAGTTTACATACACTTAGGAGTCATTAAAACTAATTTTTCAACCACTCCACAAATTTCTTGTTAACAAACTTTAGTTTTGTCAAGTCGGTTAAGACATCTACTTTGTGCATGACCAAAGTCATTTTTCCAACAATTGTATACAGACAGTTTATTTCACTGTATCACAATTCCAGTGGGTCAGAAGTTTACATACACTAAGTTGACTGTGCCTTTAAACAGCTTGGAAAAATGGCTTTAGAAGCTTCTGATAGGCTTGACGATTGACATCATTTGAGTCCTTTGGAGGTGTACCTGTGGATGTATTTCAAGGCCGACCTTCACACTCAGTGCCTCTTTGCTTGACATCATGGGAAAATCAAAAGAAATCAGCCAAGACCTCGGAAAGGAAATTGTAGACCTCCACAAGTCTGGTTCATCCTTTGGAGCAATTTGCAAACGCCTGAAGGTACCACGTTCATCTGTACAAACAATAGTAAGCAAGAATACCACTCAGGAAGGAGACGCATTCTGTCTCCTAGAGATGAACGTACTTTGGTGCGAAAAGTGCAAATCAATCCAAGAACAACAGCAAAGGACCTTGTGAAAATACTAGAGGAAACAGGTAAAAGTATCTATATCCACAGTAAAACGAGTCCTATATTGACATAACCTGAAAGGCCGTTCAGCAAGGAAGAAGCCACTGCTCCAAAACTGCCATAAAAAAAACTGACTACGGTTTGCAAATGCACATGGGGACAAAGATCATACTTTTTGGAGAAATGTCCTCTGGTCTGATTAAATAAAAATAGAACTGTTTGGCCATAATGACCATCGTTATGTTTGGAGGAAAAAGGGGGAGGCTTGCAAGCCTTAGAACACCTTCCCAACAGTGAAGCACGGGGGTGGCAGCATCATGTTGTGGGGGTGCTCTGCTGCAGGAGGGACCGGTGCACTTCACAAAATAGATGGCATCATGAGGGAGGAAAATTATGTGTATATATTGAAGCAAGATCAAGACATCAGTCAGGAATTTAAAGCTCAGTTGCAAATGGGTTTTCCAAATGGACAATGACCCCAAGCATACTTCCAAAGTTGTGGAAAAATGGCTTAAGGACAACAAAGTCAAGGTATTGGAGTGGCCATCACAAAGCCTTGACCTCAATCATATAGAAAATGTGTGGGCAGAACTGAAAAAGCATGTATGCGAGCAAGGAGGCCTACAAACCTGACTCGGTTACACCAGCTCTGTCAGGAGGAATGGGGCAAAATTCACCCAACTTATTGTGGGAAGCTTGTGGAAGGCTACCTGAAACATTTGACCCAAGTTAAACAATTTAAAGGCAATGCTACCAAATACTAATTGAGTGTGTAAACTTCTGACCCACTGGGAATGAAAGAAATAAAAGCTGAAATAAATAATTCTCTCTACTATTATTCTGACATTTCACATTCTTAAAATAAAGTGTTGATCCTAACTGACATAATGCAGGGATTTTTTTATTTGGATGAAATGTCAGGAATTGTGAAAAACTGAGTTTAAATGTATTTGGCTAAGGTGTATGTAAACTTCTGACTTCAACTGTATAGGGAGGTCAGAGACCTGGCAGTGTGGTGCCAGTACAACAACCTCTCCCTCAACATCAACAGGACAAAGGAGCTGATCGTGGACATCAGGAACCAGGGGGCTGGGCACGCCCCCATCCATATCGACAGGGCTGTAGTGGAGTGAGTCAAGAGCTTCAAGTTCCTCTGTGTCCACATCACTAAGGATCTATCATGGTCCAAACACACCAACCCAGTCGTGAAGAGGGTACAACAACACCTCTTCCCCCTCAGGAGGCTGAAATGTTTTGGCATGGGCCAAAGTTATACAGCTGCACCATTGAGAGCATCTTGACTGGCTGCATCACCGCTTGGTATGTTGACTGCTTGGCATTCGACCGCAAGGCGCTACAGAGGGTAGTGCGTACGGGCCAATACATTTGTATTTATTATGGCTCCCCATTGCTTCCTGCCAAGGCAGCAGCTACTCTTCCTGGGGTTTATTATGGATCCCCATTAGTTCCTGCCAAGGAAGCAGCTACTCTTCCTGGGGTCTATTATGGATCCCCTTTAGTTCCTGCCAAGGCAGCAGCTACTCTTCCTGGGGTCCAGCAAAATTAAGGCAGTTATACATTTTAAAAACATTACATTCACAACATATTATACAATATATTTATTAGCATTTAAAAAAATAATTTAACAAAATCAGCAAAATATGAAACAGTTAATGCCCCGTTATTCCTTCAAATCTACACAAAACACTATGCTTCATGGGAGCACATTATGCAAAACGCTTCCCTCCCCAACTCATGAACACCCCCCTCCACTGGTATTAGCTTCAATGATTAACAACAACAAAAAAGAAACAGAATGACCTTCACATTCAATGGGGCGGCAGCGTAGCCTAGTGGTTAGAGTGTTGGAATAGTAACCAGAAGGTTGCAAGTTCAAATCCCCGAGCTGACAAGGTACAAATCTGTCGTTCTGCCCCTGAACAGGCAGTTAACCCACTGTTCCTAGGCCGTCATTGAAAATAAGAATTTGTTCTTAATTGACTTGCCTAGTTAAATAAAGGTTAAAAAAATGCTAGAAAATAAATTATTTAATGCAAAAACAAATAATACATTAATGAAGAAAGTAATAATGAGGCAGCTAAGGTGACGACTCTAGAAACGGCTGAAAGTCACTACAGACATCAGTAAATTCAAAGGGTTTCTTATGTCAATTGTACATTATTTTTTTAATTGATTTTTTTTCAGATGGAATAGGTATTTTAGCCACATCTGCTTGCTTGACGGAGTGTCACTCTTCCGTAGCTGTGCATTTATTGGCTGCAATGACTGCCAATTGAATGAATCTGGTTTTACTACCCATATTTACTGGTAGAACAGAGACATCTCCAAGAAGAATAAGAGAAGGATCTAGTAGTACCGTCATATTAGTGACCTGTGATAAGATCTGAGGCAGGACAGAAAGGTGTATACAGTGGGGCAAAAAAAGTATTTAGTCAGCCACCAATTGTGCAAGTTCTCCCATTTCAAGGTCCTGCAGTGGCCTAGCCAGTCTCCAGATCTCAACCCCATAGAAAATCTTTGGAGGGAGTTGAAAGTCCGTGTTGCCCAGCAACAGACCCAAAAACATCACTACTCTAGAGGAGATCTGCATGGATGAATGGGCCAAAATACCAGCAACAGTGTGTGAAAACCTTGTGAAGACTTACAGAAAATGTTTGACCTCTGTCATTGCCAACAACGGGTATATAACAAAGTATTGACATAAACTTTGGTTATTGACCAAATACTTATTCTCCACCATAATTTGCAAATAAATTCATTTAAAAAATCCTACAATGTGATTTTCTGGATTTTTTTTCTATTTTTTTCTGTAATAGTTCAAGTGCACCTATATTGAAAATCACAGGCCTCTGTCATCTTTTTAAGTGGGAGACCTTGCACAATTGGTGGCTGACTAAATACTTTTTTGCCCCACTGTAAGTGTGTCTACCCCCGTTTTACACCTTGGGCAAAATGTTGAATATTTAGAATTGATCATATACAGTCTCTCTGGTGTAAAATAGACCCGATGTAAAATATTGAATCGCATCAACTCATGCATTGTGTTAAATGAAAGACGCTGAGCATATAAAAAGAGCTTTCCCATTTTCTCATCCTCAAAAATGAGACCAAGGTCATCATGCCACTTCATGCAAGCCTTCAGAGGTTCATCATTCCAAGCCTTCAGAGGTTCATCATTCCAAGCCTTCAGAGGTTCATCATTCCAAGCCTTCAGAGGTTCATCATTCCAAGCCTTCAGAGGTTCATCATTCCAAGCGTTCAGAGGTTCATCATACCAAGCCTTCAGAGGTTCATCATTCCCCAACAGAGCTTGAAGACTAGAGTTCATGTAAGAAATGAAAACCTTTTACCCCTTTCTTCCCAGTCACAGTTGATCAGGTGTAGATTTACTCATGTGTATCAGGTGTAGATTTACTCATGTGTATCAGGTGTAGATTTACTCATGTGTATCAGGTGTAGATTTACTCATGGGCTGAATCCTTACCTCCCTGCTGAGTGGCAATATGGTGCCTAACCTGTAGGAACTTGAAGAAATTAGTTTGAGGTAACGGAAAATAAGATGCCAGTTGTTGAAAGGATAGTAGTTCACCTTCTCTATAGAGATTACCAAATGTTTTAATTCCTTTTAATTCCGAACCAAGAAAATGTAATACCATCTCTCAGGGCTTTGGGTAAGATGGGGTTATTATGGAAAGGTGTTTGTTCATATATAGATCTATGCCCTTCTGTTTGTTTACAGACTTCAATCGATATATTTAATGAAAGGGTTGATTATGAGACCTAGCAAAGCTTTAGGTGGGCTAGTTAATATAAGGTATAGATGCCAATGTAACAGGGGTCAGACACTCCTCTATCTGTCTCCAAGAGGGTGAACTTGTTGTTGTATCTTACCATACCCACACAGTCTTTAACTGAGATGCCCAGTAATACAACTGGAAGTCAGGTAGAGTGAGTCCTCCTTCTGAGTATGGTTTGTATACATTTGTGAGTTTCACTCTGGGGGGTATCCCTTTCCACATAAATGAAGAAACCTTCCTATTAAGTTGTTGTTGTTTTTTTAAACCTTGGTAATAGGAAAGGGCAAGGTTTGAAAAAGGTACAAGAATCTATCCAATTCTTCCCCAACCTTTTTAAGAAGTGGAGTATAGTTCAGTTGATATGTCTTAATCATTTCAGAAGGAATTTGCAATCCAAGAGGTCATTTTCTAAGGTCTCCAAGAAAATGGCTGCTTTAAGTTTGGGTTCTGCATAGCTGCCCTGTTAAAAGGCATAATTATACTCTTCAATAGGTTTATTTTACATCTTTAGTTTACATTCTTTCAGGATGTCAACTAATACTCGGCGTAAACATTTCTGGTTTAGTGAGGTAAAGCAAAATGTCATCAGCATTTGGCGAGACCAGATGTTCATGCCCACCTATACGAACACTATGATTGGATGAGATGAGATCTAAAAGCTTCTGCCAGTGGCTCTATAGCCAAAGAAAAAAGGAGCGGATTAGCGGGACAACCCTGTCTTGTGCCACGTGATCGGGAGAACTGTGAGGAATCATTTCCATCAGTCAGGATCTGAGCTACTGGACAGTCATCTAATCAGACCTACATACTGAGGTCCAATATTCATCCTCTGTAAAACTTCAAAACAGGTAGTTCCATTCTATGCAGTCAAAATCTTTTTCCTCATCTAAAGAAGTCTTCACTACAGGATCTTGGTCATTCTCCACATAATATTAAATAATCTTCTGATATTATCAGGAGATGAGCGGTTTCTTACAAACGCCTGTTTGGTTTATATCAACCAAAGTCAGGAAGAACCTTATCTAGTCTAAAAGCTATGAGTTTTGCAAGAATCTTATATGAAGTGTTCAATAGAGATATTGGTCTATACGACCCCCAAAGCAGAGGATCTTTCCCAGGTTTTAACAAAACTGTGATCAGTGTCTGTTCAAGTGTGTCTGGGAGCTTTTCTGTCTCTTTGGCATAATTAAACATACTGCAAAGAGGCTCGAATTAGTTTGGGTAAAAAGGATTGATAGAATTCAATAGGGAATCCATCTAATCCTGGTGAATTTCCCCCAGCTGTGTTGAAAATGGATTCCTAATTTCCTCGGTTGTAATCTCTTTCTCCAAGTGCCCTATCCTCATCAGTTAAAGTTTGTAAATTTAGTTTGTTCAAAATCTCATGCATTAAGGCAGGGGCATCCCCTTGAGACTTGTACAATGTTTCATAAAACTCTCTAAAGACTAGATTAATTTCCTCAGGACTGTGAACAACTGTGTTGTTGGGCAGCTTAATAAAGCTAATAAGTCTACTAGCTTCCTCTCTCCTCTGTACAATGTTTCATAAAACTCCCTAAAGACTAGATTAATTTCCTCAGGACTGTGAACAACTGTGTTATTGGGTAGCTTAATAAAGTTAATAACTCTACTAACTTCCTCTCTCCTCATCTGCCAAGCAAGCAACTTCCCTGATTTATCTCCATGTTCGTAGTAGTTTTGCTTTATTCTCCTAAGAGCGTTTTCCGCTTTGTGGGTCGTCAGGGTGTTATAGTCCATTCACTTTGTGGGTCGTCAGCTTTGAGTATAATTTTTGTAGAGTTGAGTCGTCAAATGTTACACTGTGTTCATTTTTCCAGATCTCTAATTCTTTCTCCAAAAAACCTACTTGAACCTTATACATCTTACCATCACCTGAACTAAAGGATATTATTATTTGTCCCATCAGATATGCAAGGAGAGCTTCCAATAAAATTAAAAAGGGACCGAGTTGTTATTGGTGAGAAAAAAAAGTCAATATGAGTGTTCAGAAATGTTACGAATGTGGGATTATTTAGTAAGTATCTGCCAAACCTCCATCTTCTTGAGGGATTTAGTGACGGGCATTGAAGCCAGCAGGGCAGAATGATCTGATATACATCTTGGTAAATACTTACATCCAGTAGTTAAACTTCCCTTGGCTGCAGGAATAAAAAAATAAGTCAATTCTACAATAACTGTTATGGACAGGAGAGTAAAATGAGTATTCTTTAACCTTTTAGTTGTGAAATATCCATAAGTCTACAAAAGTCCAAAATCTTTAATTTCTGACATTTTAGCTGCCTGTGTGAGGTTGATACTATTAATCAAATCAAATGTTATTTGTCACATACACATGGTTAGCAGATGTTAATGCGAAATGCTTGTGCTTCTAGTTCCGACAGTTTAGTAATAACCAACAAGTAATCTAACTAACCATTCCAAAACTACTGTCTTATACACAGTGTAAGGGGATAAAGAATATGTACATAAGGAGTATGAATGAGTGATGGTACAGAGCAGCATAGGCAAGATACAGTAGATGGAATGCAGTTCAGTATAAATGAGATCCAGTATGCAAAACAAAGTGGCATAGTTAAAGTGACTAGTGATACATGTAGCCCATAAGGATGTGTCTGATTAGAGTACAGTATATACATATGCATATGAGATGAATAATGATTATAATATAAGTAGCATTGTTTAAAGTGGCTAGTGATATATTTACTTCATTTCCCATCATTTTATTAAAGTGGCTGGAGTTGAGTCAGTCAGTGTGAACAGCAGCCACTCAATGTTAGTTGGCTGTTTAACAGTCTGATGGCCTTCAGTCTCTCGGTCCCAGCTTTGATGCACCTGTACTGACCTCGCCTTCTGGATGATAGCGGGGTGAACAGGCAGTGGCTCGGGTGGTTGACCAGATGATCTTTTGGCCTTCCTGTAACATCGGGTGGTGTAGGTGTCCTGGAGGGCAGGTAGTTTGCCCCCGGCGATGCGTTGTGCAGACCTCACTACCCTCTGGAGAGCCTACGGTTGTGGGCGGAGCAGTTGCCGTACCAGGCAGTGATACAGCCCGCCAGGATGCTCGATTGTGCATCTGTAGAAGTTTGTGAGTGCTTTTGGTGACAAGCCGAATTTCTTCAGCCTCCTGAGGTTGAAGAGCGCTGGCGCATTCTTCACGAGCTGTCTGTGTGAGTGGACCAATTCAGTTTGTCTGTGATGTGTATGCCAGGAACTTAAAACTTGCTACCCTCTCCACTACTGTTCCATTGATGTGGATAGGGTGGTGTTCCCTCTGCTGTTTCCTGAAGTCCACAATCATCTCCTTAGTTTTGTTGAACGTTGCAGTATGAGGTTATTTTCCTGACACCACACTCCGAAAAACCTCACCTCCTCCCTGTAGGCCGTCTCGTCATTGTTGGTAATCAAGCCTACCACTGTTGTGTCGTGATGATTGAGTTGGGCGTGTGTGGCTACGCAGTCGTGGGTGAACAGGGAGTACAGGAGGGCTCAGAACGCACCCTTGTGGGGCCCCAGTGTTAAGGATCAGCGGGGTGGAGATGTTGTTGCCTACCCTCATCACCTGGGGGCGGCCCGTCAGGAAGTCCAGTACCCAGTTGCACTGCGGGGTCGAGACCCAGGGTCTAAGCTTGAGAGCTTGGAAGGTACTATGGTGTTGAATGTCCAGCTGTAGTCGATGAACAGCATTCTCACATAGGTATTCCTCTTGTCCAGATGGGGGGCAGTGTGCAGTGTGGTTGAGATTGCATGTCTTGGACCTATTTGGGGATCAGCAAATTAGTGGATCTAGGGTGTCACAATGGTGATATGGGCTGACAGTCTCTCAAAGCACTTCATGAAACGGAAGTGATCACGGGGCCTAGTCGTTTAGCTCAGTTACCTTAGCTTTCTTGGGAACAGGAACAATGGTGGCCCTCTTGAAGCATGTGGGAACAGCAGACTGGTATAATTGATTGAATATGTAAACTTGACCCACCGGCCAGCTCAGTTTATCATGCTCTGAGTCGCGGCTGGGGTGTGTCTGGGCCTGCAGCCTTGAAGGGTTAACACGTTTAAATGTCTTACTCACCTCGGCTGCAGTGAAGGAGAATGCATGTTTTCATTGACTCAGTGGCATTTTGTCCTCCGGGCAAAATGTTATTTAGTCTGCCTGGGCAAGACATCCTGGTCCGTGACTGGGCATTTGGGTTTCTTCTTGTTCCGTGATTGATTTAGACCCTGCCACATGCCTCGTGTCTGGGCGTTTTGAGATTCTACTTTGTTCTGTACTGACATTTAGCTTGTTTGATAGCCTGCGGAGGAATAGCTGCACTGTTTGTACTGGTCATTTACCAGTCACCTTGCCCTGATTAAAAGCAGTGGTTGCGCATTCAGTTTCACTAATGTTAAGTGACGAATGCTGCCATCAATGACTGGGTTTCTGGTTAGGGAATGTTTTAATCGTGCCTGGGCATCTTAGTACACGTTCTAATGAACTTGCACAGTGAATGGGCGTTTAGTCAATAATGTTATCTGACGCAACACAAAAATATCCCAGTCCACGTGATGGAAGCAGTCTTTAGTGAAAATAAGAAATGGGGAAAAGGAAAGAAACAAAATGGCCTCTTGTTTTAGTTTCTGTCTGTAGGCAGGGATCAACAAAATGAAATGATGAAAAGCTTTTAAAATAGGGCCTTATATGCGTCGCGGAAGTTAGAGTAACAATGACCCAAGGTTTTTCCACCCCTGGTCCGCAACGATATGCTGATAAAATTTAGGGAGTCTTGTTTTCAGATTAGCCTTGTTAAAATCCCCAGCTACAATGAATGCAGCCTCCGGATAAATGGATTCCAGTTTGCAAAGAGTCAAATAAAGTTCGTTCAGAGCCATCGATGTGTCTGCTTGGGGGATATATACGGCTGTGATTATAATCGAAGAGAATTCTCTTGGTAGATAATGCGGTCTACATTTGATTGTGAGGAATTCTAAATCAGGTGAACAGAAGGATTTGAGTTCCTGTATGTTTCTTTCATCACACACCATGTCTCGTTAGCCAAAGGCATACGCCCCCGCCCCTCTTCTTACCAGAAAGATGTTTGTTTCTGTCGGCGCGATGCGTGGAGAAACCCGCTGGCTGCACCGACGATAGCGTCTCTCCAGTGAGCCATGTTTCCGTGAAGCAAAGAACGTTACAGTCTCTGATGTCCCTCTGGAATGCTACCCTTGCTCATTTCATCAACCTAGTTGTCAAGAGACTGGACATTGGCGAGAAGAATGCTAGGGAGTGGTGCACGATGTGCCCCTCCGGAGTCTGACCAGAAGACCGCCTCGTTTCCCTCTTTTCGGAGTCCTTTTTTTGGGTCGCTGCATGGGATCCATTCCGTTGTCCTGTTTGAAAGGCAGAACACAGGATCCGCGTCACGAAAAACATATTCTTGGTCGTACTGATGGTGAGTTGACGCTGATCTTATATTCAGTAGTTCTTCTCGACTGTATGTAATGAAACCTAAGATGACCTGGGGTACTAATGTAAGAAATAACACGTAAAAAAAAAAAAAACTGCATAGTTTCCTAGGAACGCGACGCGAGGCGGCCATCTCTGTCGGCGCCGGAAGTAATTAGAGGAAGATCTATCACTGGAAGTGTCCAGTATCAAGTTAAAATCCCCTGTCATTATTATCTCTGATGATGGGGACGTTAAACTTAAAAAAGATGTCTTGGTAAAAATGTAGGATCATCATAGTTAGGCCCATATACACGTTCACAATGGTAATGGGCTCAGTGTTAATGAAACCTTGAATGATCACAAACCTACCCATTTTGTCTTTAGTCTGAGATTGTATCTGAAAAGGGGCAATGCTTATGGCCACCCCTCTTGCCCGAGAGGTGAAAAATTAATAGTACACTTGACCCACCCACTCGCTCTTCAGTTTATCATGCTCAGAGTCAGTCAGGTGTGTCTCCTGAGGAAGAGGTATATCAACATTATACTGCTTTAGATCATTCAGAATGTGTTTGCGTTTGACTGGGCATTTAGTACCCCTAATGTTAAGTGACTGGGCATTTAGTACCCCTAATGTTAAGTGACAGGGCATTTAGTACCCCTAATGTTAAGTGACTAGGCATTTAGTACCCCTAATGTTAAGTGACTGGGCATTTAGTACCCCTAATGTTAAGTGACTGGGCATTTAGTACACCTAATCTTAAGTGACTGGGCATTTAGTACCCCTAATGTTAAGTGACTGGGCATTTAGTACCCCTAATGTTAAGTGACTGGGCATTTAGTACACCTAATGTTAAGTGACTAGGCATTTAGTACCCCTAATGTTAAGTGACTGGGCATTTAGTACCCCTAATGTTAAGTGACTGGGCATTTAGTACACCTAATCTTAAGTGACTGGGCATTTAGTACCCCTAATGTTAAGTGACTGGGCATTTAGTACCCCTAATGTTAAGTGACTGGGCATTTAGTACACCTAATGTTAAGTGACTGGGCATTTAGTACCCCTAATGTTAAGTGACTGGGCATTTAGTACCCCTAATGTTAAGTGACTGGGCATTTAGTACACCTAATGTTGTGACTGGGCATTTAGTACCCCTAATGTTAAGTGACTGGGCATTTAGTACCCCTAATGTTAAGTGACTGGGCATTTAGTACCCCTAATGTTAAGTGACTGGGCATTTAGTACCCCTAATGTTAAGTGACTGGGCATTTAGTACACCTAATGTTAAGTGACTGGGCATTTAGTACCCCTAATGTTAAGTGTCATAAATGTATAGATATTAGGAGCCGACATCTTTAAAGAAAATAAGAAATAGGGGAAAAGGAAAGAAACAAAATGGTGTTGAGTGTATACAACTTGAACAAAATTAAATGATGAAAAGTATAAAATAGTAAACATCTCGTGAGCTAATACCCTGACCCTAACACAAACCCACCCAACCCCCTCCCCAACTGAGGGAGTTAAAATAATATATTTTTAAAAACATATCCTCAGACACTAGTCTTTAAGCTCGATGTACCTGCTATGCATAGCGTCGCCCAAATTAGGTTCATTCTAAATTATATGCATATGCCGTTAAGTGCATTGGCTGTTCCTTGTAACATTAAAATATTGTTAGTAGAGTAACAAAATACAATTTGAATCAAAGCGACAAAACATCTGCAACAATAATGACCAGACTATTTAGCCCCACTTGACCATGTCTCAACAACAACAGAGGATGAGTTCATAGTCATCCAATAGAACCTAACCGCACATCCAAATGTCAACCAAATCGGCATTCCCCAATGTGCCTTGAAACATGTGCAGCGCTGCACCAAAAGCGGTGACCACAAACGCACCCAAGCAGCAAGCTATGATGAATAAATGAAAACCTATCATCCCTCAAATATAAAATAGGGACAAGTAGTTTAAAAAAAAATCACCATCCTCCTGAGTTCACCCCCTCCAAAAAAATATTTTATATATATTAGTTGAAGTCGGAAGTTTACATACAGCCAAATAAATTTAAACTCAGTTTTTCACAATTCCTGACATTTAATCCTTTAATCCGTCTCAGGTCAGTTAGCCTCATCACTTTATGGAATGTCAGAATAATAGTAGAGAATGATTTATTTCAGCTTTAATTTCTTTCATCGCATTCCCAGTGGGTCAGAAGTTTACATACACTCAATTAGTATTTGGTAGCATTGCCTTTAAATGCCTCAAATGTCTGTAGGCTTTGACAATAAGTTGGGTCAATTTTCCCCCCCCATGCCTCATCTGACAGAGCTGGTTTGAGTCAGGTTTTAGGCCTATGGGCACAAACTCCCCGGTCGGTAGCTGCCTCAGACAGGACTGGCAAATAGTGCTCTTTACTGGATCAAACGGTTTTGTCTCCCCAGGGGTCATCTGGTCTTTGCATTTATCAAAGCGGTACCCGAGGCCTGTACATCTGAGGCGGGATCCATTTTGGAGGTCAAGGGTCCGTCATGGTCTGGGGCCATGCAGCATCATCGGACTGAGCTTTGTCATGCAGGCATTGCAGCCATCAACATGTCATCCTGACATGTCATCCATGCCTCATGACAATGCCACCAGCCATAGGCGTGATTTTAAGACAGGAATGTCAGTGTTCTACCGTGGCCAGCAAAGAGCCCGGATCTCAATCCCATTGAGCACATCTGGTACCTGTTGGATCCGAGTGTGAGGGCTAGGGCCATTCCCCCCAGTAAAATGTCCAGGAAGGAGGAAGGAGATGACGTCCTGTAGGAAGGAGATGACGTCTCCTCCCTCCACGGCCTCCGGGAAACCTTGAAGTCTCAAATTCGAGCGCCTTTGGAAATTTTCGTAATAAACAAATTTATCCTCGAGTTTAGAGATGGCGTCTTCCAACGTATTTTTGGTCCACTTCCTCGCGGACGTCCAGGATGGCATCCTGGTGGTATTTTTGGAACTTTGTCACTCGTACATTTGTGACTTTCTGGTCTTCGTGGAGTTTATCGACTAGAACGTCAATTTTGCAAAGGCGTTCAGAAAGTGTATCTTCGATTTTTGTTATACCCTTGTCCATCTCCATTCTGAACCATGATGGTGCTTCTTCCGAGCATCAAACGTCCCCCCCCCACCACCCATGCCTCATCTGAGGCTTTGACATATTGGGCACCTTTTGTTTTGGCGATAAAAGAGATGTTTTAACTTACAACTCACTATTAACAAACAGGTAAACCGTGTCAAAATGCCTTAAAATTGTTGGAAAGTTCGAGGATGCTACGCAGACTTGTCTTATTAGAGCTTCCCTATCGCCGGAACTTCCATTCTCATTTCACAACATATTTAAGTTTGCCCTCAGGCCTCTACGACCACATAACTATAAAACACTAAATCCATGTGTGTATAGTGCGTATGTTATCGTGTGTTTGTATGCATGTGTCTAAGTTTGTGTTGCTTCATCACTGGGGCCGACCAGAAGAAGAAGGCCCTGAACCCGATCGAACATCTCTGGAGAGACCTGAAAATAGCTGTGCAGCGACGCTTCCCATCCAACCTGACAGAGTTTGAGAGGATCTGCAGAGAAGAATGGGAGAAACTCCCCAAATACAGGTGTGCAAAACTTGTAGCGTCATACCCAAGAAGACTCAAGGCTGTAATCGCTGTCAAAGGTACTTCAACAAAGTACTGAGGAAAGAGTCTGAATAATTATGCAAAATGTGATATTTCCTCTTTTTATGTTTAATAAATTAGGAGAAATTTCCAAACCTGTCTTTGCTTTGCCATTATGGGGTATTGTGTGTGTAGATTGATGGGGGGGAAAAACGATTTAATACATTTTAGAATAAGGATGTAACCTGACAAAATGGGGGGGTCAAGGGGTCTGAATACTTTCTGATGGCACTCCTGGCAAATATGTATATATCCACAGATGAAAGGCTAGACTTTGTGTAAGGGGAAGGTTTGCCAAAGATAAAATGAAGATTGAACTGAAGCTTTAGTAGACAGAGGCCAGGTGGAAGCGGTTATTATTGTGTTCGGGTTTTTTTGTTTTGTTTACAAGGCCTTTCCATTTACTGACCATCAAGAGGATAGTTTATTGATGGAAACATTGCCGTTTCATTGAGCTGCCAAAATACCAACATCCACATTGACATAGCAGCGTTGTAGGGCTTTTGCCTAACATGATTATTTTAGTAAATATTGTATATGATGTTGTGTAAACTAGTGTTATTGGTTATTACCATAACATAAACGTAAAAGTCAGCTCACACCCTGTGTGATTAGAAGGATTGGAACTTTCAGCTATCTCCCTCTCCACATTCACACAAGAATGTTCCTTTGTCTCCAGAAACTTTCCCAGCCGAAACTCTAACACGTTCTAAAGTGAATACTGGAACAATTATTCTAGTATAGAACGTGGGGATTGGTCAGAGGCAATCAATAGAATAATAAATGTCATCTGGGTTGTTATTTTGTGATGTCATTAAAAAGGTTATAAAGGAAATACTGTAACTTGAAGTATATACACACTACATATACGAAGTCTCCATCCTTAACGTTGTGTATGAAATATAAACAATTCTTAAATTGTTTTTGGTAAGATAGGAATGTGATTTTAGGAGCTATAGGAGATCATTTGTCACCTATAAACTTTGCACAGTAAAAAGCCACACCCCGAGTTAGGTCAGAGAGCGTGTCAGCCTGATGGAACCGCCCCTTTCGGCCAGAGTGCATAAAGGATTGGTAAAGAAATTCAAATTGAGACCTGAGAGGTGTTCCAAGAGTTCGAACTCTGAAATCTCAACACGAGGTAGAGACGATAAACTCACCTGCCGGACAATCACTGGTACAGCTAATTACTTTTCTAGATACTTTACTTAGGACAGCTAAACTTAAGTGGGACCATTCTACTACTCTTCTCAAACCACCATAGTACCCCTACTCTGATCCCCCAATGGAAACCATCGAAGAGGCACATTCAGGAGCGAATGGAAAGTAGAATAAACTCTGTAGGTCTGTTCAGGACTACACAACAGGTCAACGGATACCGGACGACGGCAGAGGAGGACAACAGTATAAGAGATGGGTGGGGGACGCCTTGTGGACAATTAGAGCATTACAAGCGTGCCGCAGAAAGGCCCAACCAAACCTCTCCCCAAAAAGATTCCTACATAGATACACGGCTAACCAAGGCATTTACACATAAATATATTCATGATTTCTTACTCCAAACGGGTGGCGGTTCGTGTGCAAAGTATAGGATTACTGTGAGAGGAGTTTCTTAATGTACCAAAGAATTATGTCTCTGTCCTTCTTGACCTCTCCATGTCTGTGGTAACAAGCCGCCATGTTGTGTCAGTCCGCTAGGGACCTGTTTCTAATGTATAAAGTGTGTATGTTTATCGTGTATTATCATTTTATTTTATTAGCTAGTATATAACTAATTAAACCAATTTGTGTAGTACTGAATCATAAGTAAAGCTGGGGGTGTTACAGATGCAGGTGGTTAAGACTGTTCAGAAGGATGATATGATACGAGGTTAGGATTAATACATTGATTGTTTTATGGATGTTTAATTCGGGAGATGGTAACTCTTTAAACAACCGCTCTTGTGGTGCCCCAAATCCTAATGAGTAGTTTTGTTACATGACTAATTTAACATAGGGTAACAAGTAAACATAGTTAGTTGATTAAATAAATAACAGTCATCAGATTAATTAAATTCAAGACACAGCCTAGGACCTCCACATCGGGCTTCTTCACCTGCGGGATCGTCTGAGACCAGCCATCCGGACAGCTGATGAAACAATTCTGATTGGTTGGTTGGCCTATGCCCTCCCAGGCCCACCCATGGCTTCTCAACAGTTTATCTTTTAACATAAAACTCCTGAACAGGTAATCAAATGGCTACCCGGACTATTTGCATTGTGTGCCCCCAACCCCTCTTTTACGCTGCTTCTACTCTCTGTTAATCAAATTTGCATAGTCACTTTAACTATACATTCATGTACATACTACCTCAATTAGCCCGACTAACCGGTGCTCCCGCACATTGGCTACCCGGACACTCTGCATTGTGTCCCGCCACCCACCAACCCCTCTTTTACGCTACTGCTACTCTGTTTATCATATACAGTGGGGCAAAAAAGTATTTAGTCAGCCACCAATTGTGCAAGTTCTCCCACTTAAAAAGATGAGGCCTGTAATTTTCATCATAGGTACACTTCAACTATGACAGACAAAATGAGAAGGGAAAAAATCCAGAAAATCACATTGTAGGATTTTTTTATGAATTTATTTGCAAATTATGGTGGAAAATAACTACAGTGGGGCAAAAAAATATTTAGTCAGCCACCAATTTTTACCGACATTTACTGACACCGGTCATATTCAATGGGTGTTACGCATTCATAAATTCATCAGTTATTCTGCACTCTGGCACACTCAAACGAGAGTGCTCTGAAATCAGAATAGCCAATGTGAATGCGATTGGTCGACAGTCTGCTGGGTAAGGCGTTATCAGTTCCTTCATTCATTCATTGGATTCCTATCTCCTTTCTATAATATCTCTGGCAACGGCACCATGCAATGCACCCTGGACTAAAGAGGCAGACAAACAGGGAAAATGTGCTAGACCTTAAATTACACATTTTTCAAGGTAGGAATACCGCAAATATATGATCAATATATGATCAATTCAAGAGAAGACATCCTCCAGAGTTATGACATCGACCAGTATCGAAATCTGGCATGTATGATATACGTTTTTGGCGATCTAAAAGTAGTTTTCCTATAAACTTCCAGTGTAGTGAGTGCGAGTTTATATATATAGTTTTTTAATTTTACCTTTATTTAACCAGGCAAGTCAGTTAAGAACATATTCTTATTTTCAATGACGGCCTGGGAACAGTGGGTTAACTGCCTGTTCAGGGGCAGAACGACAGATTTGTACCTTGTCAGCTCGGGGGTTTGAACTCGCAACCTTCCGGTTACTAGTCCAACGCTCTAACCACTAGGCTACGCTGCCGCCCCATATTGATGATCATGACGTCATACCGGACGGATTTCTGCCTGCTTGAACGCCAATAACTCAAAGATACTCATGAAAACATGAAATGACGAACGGAGTCGATAGACCATCACTCAGAGATGGACAAAAACAATATAACCTTCAAAATGGGTGAACCTTTCCGTTAATATTTTGGGGCTGCAGGTAGCCTAGTGGTTAGAGCTTTTAACCAGTAACCGAAAGGTTACTAGATCGAATCCACTGTTCCTAGGCTGTCATTGTAAATAAGAATTTGTTCTTAACTGACTTTCCTAGTTAAATACAAGGTTAAATAAGGCTGAAGAGTAACACACATCCCCACGTGCTCCACAGTTACTTGCTGTACAACTCTGATGAGTTTTGCACATTTTGCACACAATGTATATAGACTCTTTTTTTCTACTGTGTTGTGTTATTGACTTGTTAATTGTTTACTCCATGTGTAACTCTGTGCTGTCTGTTCACACTGCTATACTTTATCTTGGCCAGGTCGCAGTTGCAAATGAGAACTTCCTCTCAACTAGCCTACCTGGTTAAATAAAGGTGAAATAAAAAAATAAAAAATAGAGCTAAATGTGCGCATTTATCATACATAGAATAATCGGAAATGTGTAGTTCTTACTATGCTTTTCAAGAGGTGATGATATCACAACCAAATAGTTCATGTTTATTTAACAATACCTTGAAAACGGCAAGCAAGAGTCAATGGTTTTAGCAGAGCTGGAGGGTCTTCTTACTCGCCAGCAGGTAAATTGAACACTGCACTTTTTATTGATAACGACCAGCAATTTTGACTTTGTGGCCGTGGTAGCTTGTGAGAACCGTTTGCGCTGAAATGTGACGCAATCAGTAAGCGACGTCAAACTAATGAGATGGATTGTTTGATCACACAAGTGAGTTGTTTGTTATCGCTGAAACTTGTTTGACGATTGCAGAAATGTGGTAATATATGTGCTTTTTAGTTGTGCTTATGAGTTATCGATACTGTAAGAACGAGTTAAAGCGGTGTCTCTGTGCAGATCGCATTTTCAGCCATGGAAACAGGAAACCATTTGTGTTAGTAGCTAGCTATAGTCAGCTTGCTATGCTAGCTTGTTCGATACTCCAACGTTGTCATGACTCTTCTGTGTTTAGCTACACAACATTCACACGCTACAGCGTTACAACAGTGGGGGAATAGTTATCCAATCATCGATTGCAAGACGCAAAAGCAGCTCAAGTTGTTGTAAACATGGCTGAGCACACTTAGCGAGCCAACGACCTCACAGACAAGTTCAGTTGTCCAAAAAGTGATAAGTTGCTCAGAATGGTTTATTTGTTGCAGACATCACCATTATTAGATACTCCTTTACGTTATTTTAGTAAAGGATTAGCAATATGTGTAATAATGTAATGTATATTAATTAAACTGTTGGGACATCTGACAATATAGCAGGTCACACCAGTTCTTCTAATATGCCTAGTTATCTATCAACAATACTGTTTTCATCAAATAAACTTAGTACATTCATTTCACACATGTAAGCTATCCTAACAGCTCTCTTTCCTTCAATGTAGCTTCTTCCTTGACTTGTAGGGGGTAACTCCTGAGAAGGACCTCCATTCACCACCCTCTAAGACTTCAGTCTGAAACTGTCAACTACCTGGCCAGCCAGGGTGCAGGTTAGCTGGGCGATATGGGCAAAAATATTGCAATAAATTGCCTGAATTGGTGCGATATCGATAAGTAGAATGATACATTTATAACATTAATGTGCACCACAGTTTTGTTTATTTTTATAACCTTTAAAGTACTATGGTTGTAGCCATCAATTGTCCCATTAACAATCACCCATATTTGCACAAAATTTCACTTCAAACTTAACATTTCTCATATGTTTAATGAATGATGTCAGCAAAATGCCTGCGGTAAGTGATCAGTATGGTCGGTGGCGATAATTTTCTGTTTATCATCTCTGCTCTAGTCCAGGGTCCTTATCCACCCACAACTCAGGCAGAAAGTCCATCTACTGGGGGGTCCCTGGTTCAGTGCCCCTGAGGGCTGGGACCAGCACTCTGGGCCAGAAGCAGCTGTGAAGGGATGGGGTAGTAGCTGAGGACAGAGCCATGGTTCATAACGTCTCAGTCCCCCAAACACCACCGCCGGCACTGGTGGGCACCAATGGCCGCTCCTCTGGGAGGAAGAGGACACCCAAGGCATGTGACTGCTGTGGGCCAAACTCTAAGCACCACAATGGGAAGGACCCACATGGGAAGACTCCAGGTGGCAAGCCCAGACAACGCAGGGCCCATCTGGGGAAGGGCAGGGGCCAGGCCCTGGGGGGGACCCCCAAGACGACGGGTGGTCACCACTCTTCTGAGAAGACCCAGATGACAGAGGAGCAGGTAACAGCCATCCGACAGCTGGCGAACGACTCAGTTGTGGAGGAGGTAACCAACTCCTTGGCTCCATTTGTAACCAGCTCTGTCGGTCAACCTGTAATGAATGTTGTGGCTCAACTTGTAAACAACTCTGTCGGTCAACCTCAACCTTTAACGGACTCTATGGGTCAGAAGTTAACGTACACTGTGGTTAAACTGGTGACCAAGTCTGTGGTTCAACCAGTAACAAACTCTGTGGTTCAACCTATAATGAAGGCTGTGGTTGAGCATGTTCCTGATTCAGAGATGGAGCAGGAGAATGGTTGTGGTTTAGACAAACAGCCGGTAACCGACTCTAACACGGAGGTCATGAAGCAGCCCCAGGCTGGTGATGCAGCTGTCTCCCTTTCCAACGGTACATCTGCTGTGACCAACGAGGAACCAACAGACTGTAGCGCCCCTATGGAGGTGGAACCATCAGCCACAGCCTGTGTTTCCCCAGGCATTATGTTATGCAGCACCCTCCACCCCTTCGCTCTGTGGGACCACAGAGATTACTGTGAGGTGGGAGTGTGGGCTCCAAGCCCTGAGCCAGAGGACGACTGTGTCTCAAACCCAGCACAGCAACCCAACCCTGAAGACAACATCCATGAAGTAATCATAGACCTTATACATGGTACTAGACTTTTATTGTAACTATGATTTTTTTATTTAAATCGTATACATTTTAAGTTCATATTACTTTACTTATGTATGGTGTTATTATTGATTCCTGTCCTGTCTCTCTCTCCCTCAGAGTTCCTGGCGTTCTTCTATGTGAAGTACGGGAGCTTTATCCCCCTCACTGAGACTGACGTCCTGGAGCATCTGAAGAACAAGTGTAACACTGACCTCCATGACAAGTAGGAATCCTTTTGAGATACAAACCAGCTTCAATTTCATTGTTGATTTCCATTGTTATGCTGATAGCATCTCTGTTCATTTCTCTGTACTAGGAAGCTAAACATCCACTCCGAAATGATGAAGTATAAAGCGGGTCTCGCCTCCACCCCTATGAAGTGCTTCAAAGTGGACTACAACAAGCACACTCTGACCCTGGAGGACCTGTCCACACTGGATGACCAAAACTGGGTCAACGACCAGGTAGCTTTGGTCGATAGGAAACTGTGTGCTTGCTGCTTATAAACTTATTCGCCTACGTATTATCTAACCTGAAATTCAAACGTTGCCATGTTTCTGTCGTGTGTGTGTGTGTGTGTCTAGGTGATAAACATGTATGGAGAATTGATCATGGATGCTACACAGAACAAGGTGCATTCATTTTGGATCCTGGATCAGAATGTTCAACAAAGGGTTAATTGTGAAAGGGAGTTGTTAGGATGGTGGTGGTCTTCTGCTTGGTTACCGAATGTTTTCCTATTTTTCTCCCGCAGGTTCATTTCTTCAACAGCTTTTTCCACCGGCAGCTGGTGGCCAAAGGCTACGAAGGGGTTAAGAGATGGACCAAAAAGGTAAGCTGGTGGTAGGTTATGGAAGATGCAGCCAATTTATCGCTAGTTTGTTAAGATATGACCAGAAATGTAAAGGCTCACTGTTTATCTGAGACTGTCAGTCTCACAGAACAAGCTAAATTAGAATATGTCCGCGATTGTGGTTAATCTGGTGTGTCTCTCTCTCTTTGTGTCTCTGTCTCTCTCTCTCTTTGTGTCTCTGTCTCTCTCTCTCTTTGTGTCTCTGTCTCTCTGTCTCTCTCTGTGTCTCTCTCTCTCTCTCTGTGTCTCTCTCTGTGTCTCTCTCACTCAGGTGGATCTGTTTTCTAAGAGGTTGTTGTTGATTCCTATCCACCTGGAGATTCACTGGTCCCTGATCACAGTGGACATAGCCAACCACCACATCCACTATTATGACTCCCAGGGCATCGTCTTCAAATACACCATGGAGGTACTCTCACTCTAGTCCTCTGCCTCGCTATCAAACTCAGTTGCTTCTGAATATTTATCCTCGACCTGAGGAACATTGGTTTGATTTGATGAGCATTTATCATTTTAACATTGGTCTACGTCATCGGTGACAAACTCATTCCAGAGGGCCTAGTGTCTGCGGGTTTTCCATTCAATGATTGACCGGCAACCAGGTGAGGGGAGTTTTTATTTTATTTTATTAGTGACCTTATTTCATCAAGTAAAAGGGTGGAGTGAAAAGTCGCAGACACTAGGCCCTCCTTGGAATGAGTTTGACACGTTGTCCACATTTAGGAACCCTTGAAGGAGTCTATTTGTGAACTATTTAACTAAACCCTTCTGTGTTCATCTGGCCCACAGAACATCCTGACTTATATCCTGGCTGAGGCCGAGGAGAAGAAACACGCTGCATATCAGAAAGGCTGGAAGACGATTATAAGCAAGGTATTGTTTCAGATGGTACCGTGTGACTGTTCTCTCTCTCGGGCTTTCTGATTGACCGTGTGTTGACCACTGTCTCTGATTGGTTCCCACCCTCAGGGTATTCCTCAACAGAAGAACGACAGTGACTGTGGAGTCTTCATCTTGGAGGTGAGTGGGGAATTTCCCTCTCATACTGTAAATTCCCCACACACACACACACATTCCTTGTGGTGAATCTTCCCAATTTAACTCTTCCCCCGCTCTGTTTCTCTCAGTACTGCAAGTGCCTGGCATTGAAAGAGCCGCTGCAGTTTACACAGGACGACATGCCCAAAGTCCGCAAGAGGATTTACAAAGAGCTCTGTGACTGTAAACTGAATGACTGATCAACCGCAGTGTCCCAGCTCTAGAGAGAGTACACCTGCCTTTCCACTGGACCGTGGGCTTTAACGACTGTTTGACCCTTATTGTGGAAGGGCCATTAATACTCTAAAACATGACGAGCCAAGAAGCTGAATGAAGCGCAGTGGAAACGGGACACGTTGTGTGACTTAACGACACAGAGACGGTGAAAACAACCATCTGTCCTTCAGTAGTGGCTGGCTGGCTGGCTGACCTGGAGCAAACTCTGGTGGTTGGTTTGAGACCGGTAATGGACCTATCCGTGTTTATAACACGTTTCCTAGCTTCAGTTGTTAAACTGTAAACAGGAGATTATATGGGACAGTAGGTGAAACTTGAAGGTTCTTGTTTTATATCATGTTTGCCTGACTAGTAGAGAACAATAACTCAAAGGCTAACGTTTAACTGAATATACTGTTTTAATGTTACTTAATCTCAAACCGCTTCTTTAGTTCTTGAGAAACTCCACGTTTTGGCATCACAAACAGCAGTTTGTTATCAGGGAGTTATGATTAACCATGATGCTCCACTCAGAATGGCTTCATGAAAACACACACCTCTTCCTGCTTCTGTTGAAAATATGCTGTTAAAACAATGTGTATTTTGACATTTTAGTGTACTGAGAAAGAATTTAATGCTACTGCTGTAGAACCGTTTCTAAGCCTTTTATTGTATGAGGGGCCCGGCCCACTATGGTCATCTTCCTCATGGGAGGATCACCCATCTGAGGGTGCTGGTCCACAGACAGTTTGTAATTGAGAAAATGCTGCTGTAGAAATTGCTGAATCCCATCTATACTATCTGTCATTAATGCACATTTGAGCCCAGTGTATACCTGGTGCTAACATATGCCTTTTGTGTTGTTGTCCACATTTTTAAGACCGGTGTAGATGATTAAAATGTCTGGATATCAATCAAGTGTGAACAGATCTGAATGTTCAAAACCATTTAGCATCAGTAATTCTCCTTAAATAAATCACTTTCTATAATGGGTAGATGCGACAAATCTCACATGGTGGTGTAAGCAATGCTATTGCACCATTGAATGTTCACAGATCACTCTAATCTGGTTGATCTTCTTTCGGTTACTGGTCCAACACTAACTGCTAGGCTACCTGCCACCCCTTCTTTCATTCTAAGACTTTGAGAAGTAAGATTGAGCCTGCTGGAGTGGCAGGTAGGCAGGGTTTAGAAAAGTCAAATGTACCTGGATCATCTTCTTGTACCTTGACAGGTTGGGGATTTGAACTTGCAACCATCCAGTTACTAATCCAACGCTCTAAACACTAGGCTACCCTGCCGCCCCCGTTATGCTGACAAACACCTAGAGGAGATTAAATTGGGATTCTCTAGATGGGTAAACTGTCCTCAAAAGGTTCCCAATGCTTGTTGTCTCATCCTAAAATGGAACCGTTTCCTTCCCAAATGAATCCCCGAATACATTCAAACACTTTAGTTTTAAGTAATGTTGAGATGACAGAGCACAGGGTTGTTAGGATGCCCAGCTACAATTCCATTATGCTTTTTAGAGAACAGTGTCAATTCTATTTGAATTATCTTCAATTAGAACGTGGTTTACTTTCTGAAATTTAAATGACAAAAGAGCAGATGTTTGTCAACTCGATGGAGCAGTCTGTTCATGTTAACTACTTCAGCAAACAATCACCCATATGAGGATGTTTAATGATGATATGAAGTTTGTAAAGTTACTTGGTGTAATTGACCGGCGCATGCGTGTGGTGATTCCCTGATACTCGAGCTCAATTAAAATCGCAGTTTACATTTAAAGGTCATTTCCGATTGAGCCGACATGTGGTAACGTTGCCTTTAAAATGTCAGCCGCACTACAGATTGAATCCGATCGCAGACTATTGGCATTGCAGCTTTAAATTAAAAGGCAATGTTCCTGCAGACACAGAGATCCCATTCAAGATAATGGCTCAGTCGAAAATTGCCTTTAAAAGCCACAATGCCTATAACCTGCCATCCTATTGAATCCTGGTGTTCGGACACTGATGGTTTACAGCAGGTTAGGAGAATTAGGTCAAGGTTAGTCAAAATTGCTGTAGTTGTCGCAACTCGAACAGGCAAGTTTTAGGTCCGTAGCTTTTCTCTGTGGAGCCATAAACTCTGAAAAGCCATCAGTATCACCTCCATGGACCTTAAACAGCCAGTAGTGAACCTGTGTTTACACACACACTTCATCCATGAGAAACTACTCAATCTGATCAGAAGAGTTGCTCCACATTACCAAAGTAGTGTTCCAGTTTGTATAGTAGATACATTAAGAAAAGTAAAAAAGGTAAAAACATTTTATTTTTTTGAAAGTATACAGTTTGGGAGACAATTACATTTGTAAACGTGTGTCACACTGGTCCTAATGACTGGAACTATGGTTAACTGAAAAACACTTCACAGAAGACTTGTAAATAAACGAGTCATTAGAAAACCCTGGCAGACATCTGCTTGGAACCCAAACTAAACTGTCCCGTCCCTCGGGAGGTTTCTGCAGCTGAGCTAATTTCCCACATCGAGCAGGGTCATAATCTTGTCTATATTCATCTCTTACCTGGAAAAGGGCAAAGAAACAGCAGTAACATGTTGACTCAGGCTCGTGACACTAGTTTCCCCATAGCCCTCCCCAAAGAAACAGCATAGGACATGTTTTATGGCCGTGAGACAACTTTCCCATAGCCCCCCCGGGCTGGGTCATAATCTTGTCTGTATTCGTCTCTGACCTGAGGAGAAAAAGAGACTGACTTGTTTGTTTTGCCACAAACCCTGTTAAGTATTTGGGTCTATTAGGGGGTGACATAGTTCATATAGGACTGAACTTTGTCTCCTCATGATAGATCCTATCAAGTTCTAGAACGGTAAGACAACATGGTCACAATGACATAACCCATTAATTAACATGTTTCTCCTGTTGATAATACAGTAATGTTATAGTGTTAAGTAACTGTCAAAGTTCTCATCCAAACCATAACCAGTTAACGGTACCACTTTAGTGAAAACTATCAATTCCAATATAAACAACCAGAAACGGCTAACTAATATACAACTGTTGTCGTCTCTGAGGTAGTAAACATGCATTTCCCCGGTGTAAATTTACCTGACCACCGGACTTGCCACGGCCGTACTGCCTGCCTTCTTTAAAACCAGCGTCCCAGTCAGTTCTGATGATGCGGTCATCCAGACGTGTCCCGTTGACAAACCTCATAGCATTTTCAGCATCTGTACGCGTGTAGTATCTGGTACAGGGGTCAAGGTGCCAGTTTCCAGAAACACAGATTAAGCCTACTATTGGACATCCGAGGGTCAATCTCCACTGACTGTGCTTTTAGTGTAGGACTACATCGGCTGATGGAAAAAGGGCTTTATAAATACATTTGATTGATAGGAACTAGGCTTAAGGCTTTAGTGTAGGACTAGTTGTAATCTGGGTCCGGGAGCCCTAAGTGTATGGGTATAGAATTTTTAAAATGTTGAACCAAAACACATCCACAAGTTTTTTTTAAAGGATACTCGACGAAGCAGAAGCCGCACGCCGTCTTCTTCACCTTATCCAGGCCGATGATTATTCGTTTCACGTCCCCGCTCTTGGAGAAGAGCTCGTACACTTGTTCCTCTGTGGTGTAAAAGGACAGGTTACCCACGTAGAGTGTGTTAGCCTGCTTCAGCAGTTTCTCTTGCTCATATCGATTTCCCTGGAGGATGGAGGGGGAGAGAGAGAGAACATCTTTAGAAGAGTCTAGTAACTGCACAGCCAGGAGGACAATTACGCAATAGCTGTTAGTATTATTCACCACTAATATGGGTAAATGTTTGCAGCATAATATACGTTTTAAATAAGACTCCATCTCATGTAACCATACCAACCATATGCTAATTTCAATGTCTCGTATTTAAATGTATTATGTCTAGACTGAGACCAGTCTGATTAGAGAGGTCAGTATGATTTTCTCTTTAAACTGTAGCTAACTACAGGTTGGTCTCTTTGAAAACACTTTTCGACCCATTCCTAGGAGGAAATCATCCTTAAATACCATTTTAATGGTTTGAAAGCCACAGGTAAGTGATAAACAACGTTTGTCTGAAAGAAAAGACAGCACGTTGCAAGCTACCGGTAGCTTGCTAGCGCAACAGATAGCTAACGTTAGCGAGCAAAACTATTCTACTGTTTGGTTCCCGATTGATTTAAACCATTCCTTACCTTAAAATGTTGGTCTCTGTATTGGCTTACATCAACGTAGGAGTCGCTGAATAGCGCATTCAATTTAATAGACATTGTGTCGCTTCAAAGATGAGCGGAGAAATGTGTTCCTTACATCAACGTCTCGTCAACAACACAAAAAAGTACTTCCGGGTCACGGAATTTAGAAATATTCTAAATAAAAGTCCCCCACGTAATAGTAAAAAAAAAGTGTAATTAACTTTTATTTATTCATATAAGAAAAAATATTCTCTAAACATTAACAATGATTCATATTTGTTCATATTTAAATAACATTTGCATTAAATGTGTTTGTTTTTTAAACAAGTTCCAAGGTAAAATAAATGTCCCCAATGCAGTACACTACATTAAATACATATTGTCTTACAGAGAGAACTTTTCTAGGTGCCAAAGTAAAAGTGGGGTTGTAATTACTCACTAGTTCTGTAGAATCTATATATGGTGTTATTTCATGGGGGACTGAGGTCTGTATACCCAGAAACACTTTCTACTCAACCCATTACATTGGCCACAATGCAATACACTCTATTTGACACCCCAACACACATTTTATGCTATATATAAAAAGTATAGTACATGTGTTGTGAAACATGGGTCTGAAATTTCATCAAATGTGTTAATTCATGGTCCAACACATTGGTTCCCAACCAGGGGTACTAGGACCCCTTGGGCTACTTGGCCTATCCACAGGCTGTACTTGAGAAGACCAATGAGACCATAGGCCTCTTGGTAAAATGCACATGAGAGGGTACTTCAGGGGTACTCCAGGCAGAGCCAAATTTGCACAGTGACTGAAAAATTTTGGGAAACACTGGTCGAACACACACTATGATACAATTCAGTCATTTCAATCACTTATAGAATAAATCCGTTAAATGAGTTATTGGCACCGAAATGGAAAATCTATATCGATATCAGTTGCATTTTTTTATCAATTCAATATTGATATCACATTGGTTTGTAGAACATACAATGCAACTGTATGAATGTTCATGTTTCTGTGAAGTCCAGGCAACTGTTGGTAAATTGCCCATTGGGCCAGGTGTGTTCTGGTGGCATAAACCTACCTAATCAGTTTTAATCAATGGGAAGGCCATCCACAGTTGACCCATCAGCAGGCAATTAAGTATGTGAAGCAGCCTGTTTTAGTTTTGGTTTTGTTGTTTTTTAAAGGCAGTGCAGTTAATGTGATTTTCATGGGGTTTTAAAGGGGCAGTGCAGAGTTAATGTGATTTTCATGGGGTTTTAAAAGGCAGTGCAGTTAATGTTATTTTCATGGGGTTTTAAAGGGGCAGTGCAGTTAATGTGATTTTCATGGGGTTTTAAAGGGGCAGTGCAGTTAATGTGATTTTCATGGGGTTTTAAAGGGGCAGTGCAGTTAATGTGATTTTCATGGGGTTTTAAAAGGCAGTGCAGTTAATGTGATTTTCATGGGGTTTTAAAGGGGCAGTGCAGTTAATGTGATTTTCATGGGGTTTTAAAAGGCAGTGCAGTTAATGTGATTTTCATGGGGTTTTAAAGGGGCAGTGCAGTTAATGTGATTTTCATGGGGTTTTAAAGGGGCAGTGCAGTTAATGTGATTTTCATGGGTTTTAAAAGGGGCAGTGCAGTTAATGTGATTTTCATGGGGTTTTAAAGGGGCAGTGCAGTTAATGTGATTTTCATGGGTTTTTAAAGGCAGTGCAGTTAATGTGATTTTCATGGGTTTTTTTGTAATGATATTTCCATCCAATTGGCAACAGCTTTTCATGCGAATATTCAACAATATGCATAAATAAAATGTTAAAATGTTCTTGTTGTGGATAGAAGTCTGTGCGTGATGATCATACGACACATAAAAATTACTTTTGTGGTAAAATTCCCATGTACCAAATAAAAATTAAAGGTTAAATGGGTTTCCATCGCATTTTCAAATCTACTGATGATTTTGTCACAAAAACAAAGTGGCGTTTTATAGCGAATGTGCCCACTCTGGTATTGGCTGGTGTGTTCTAACCAACAGCTCACAGATATAGTACGGGTATAGCCTACATGATTACATTATTATGGACAAAAGAGTGAGATTATTTTTTATTTGTCAAACGGCAGCCAAGCATCGATGATCATGTCACCAGAATAAGACCCTGGATATTTATTGAAAAGAGCATCAAGCTCATCACCTTGCACTTTCAATACCCTGTGAAGTTCATCACAGTTTATTTATTCTGTAGCCTAATATACTACATGCTTTATTTAGTCGTAGTCGGGAGGACCACACAGCCTGTCATTGAGTGACTCCGGGTTTCAATATGATGGTTATTATATCAATATTTGCACATAAAAGCGTGTCCACTGCCATTTTGCACATAATACATTGATAGTCGTAATTGATTTGTAATTGTTTCTATAAATTCGTTCTTGTATTTACTTATTAGCACAATAAAAATGGACATGGATTCAAATGTAATATATTTTGAATTAGTTATCCACATTGCAATGTTTTTAAAATGGCAGCTTTTATTTTGAAGGATTCTTTATTACCATACAAATTGACGCCATCTTTTATGCTGCTGGCAGAACAGTGCGTCTCTGATGTAACCTCGCGTCTCAAAGTAGCGGTCATCTGAATGAACAAGGAAGTATGTGAGAAACTCTTCGATATTAATCTTAACTTTACCAGTGGCTCCTTACAGCGTATTATAATATAAAGATGTTTTCTCATGAACTAACGTATTTTTCGGGAAAGGCAGCTAACTACCACGAGTAGCTAGCTAGCTGGTTAGCTAACTCTGGGCAGTGAAATAACATCAGCTGTCTTGTCGTTTGTTTTACAGGTAACAAGACCATTTATTTACTGTGCGAGATGGCCATCATTCGTATGTTGTTCTCTTTCCTGAACAATCCACGAGTCATTGAGAAACTAGCGGAGTCTCGTCCTATCCGACGTGCGGCACAGATCACAGCTTTTGCGATCATCAAAGCACAAATCGCTGGGAAGGTTGCGACGGCGAAGGTCCTGAAGTCAGACACGCTACGCCAGGTTCGGCAAGAGGCAAACGGACGGATTCCCCGAGAAGCTGGTGACATCGGGACCCGGTTCAGAAGAGTGAGGGAGACTTTTGTCAAGGAGGTGAAAGATGGCTTCAGAGACGCTCAGGGACAAATAAAGAAATGAAGCAGTAGTCTTATGTCTGTATGACAGACAAACAATCATGTGAACTATTGATAACGTGACCGACATGACCCGTCCCACAACTGTCTAGGCCGACTACTATTACATCACTGAGCCAATGTTTTAATATATTGACGGGAACACTAAGCTACTGCTAAACCAGCTACTATGTTTCAAAACATACTCAAGATTAATTTTCCATCAGGGAGATATCATCATGTAATGAGTGTGGAGTGTTTTTCTGACTGGTTTAAAAACAAAGTTGCGCCCCTGTAATGAATATTGGGGTTTGTGGTAGATGAGTATTGTAACAGGTCTACGTTTGTGGTGAATTAGTCTACTGTAACAGGTCTGGGTTTGTGGTGGATGAGTCTACTGTAACACGTCTACATACTGGAGACAGAGATTTGTTGCAATCTACCCAGTAGTCTGTGTTTGTAGATATGGAATTGTCTACCTGATCTGACTTGCAGAATACCATCATGTAGTATGTTTGCTGTAATGCAGCCCCATGACATATTATGACTTGAGATGTTTGGATTGTCCTCACCTATTGGCCAAATCTTAGTGTGCTTTTAAATTAAATGTCATGTATTTTACCTATAAAAAAAATGACTAGACAACACGAGGTTTAGGCCTCTATTCAATCAATCCGTATTGTGGAAAATTCTGCACTAAAGTCCAATTGAAATTCAAAGGCAATGTTGGCTTTCACGGTAAACGCTGCATGTCGGGCTCAATCGGAATTTACCTTTCTATTGCGAAATCTGTAACTCTTCAGGTGATCTGGATTGAATAGAGCACTTCGTCACCAGCGTGTGTTTTACACCTGAGGAGGAAGCTGACTGACGAGTTCGGCAGTATCTTTGAAATAAGCGTCTTAACAACCCTGATATTGTGGGTAGCAGACAGTTAGGGCTATGCTAGTACAAAAGTAATTGCCTTTTTGTGAGTCTGCTATGGCTAAGTGTAGCATTGTGTGTAGATGAACCTCAACTCACCTTGCATGTTTAAAGTCCACTGTTTCACAGGTTGGCCCATAAAGAGGCTATAATAACCGTCCTTGGTTCTGAACCTTGAGTCCCTAAACCTCACAAACTCTTCCAACAACTTCCATTCAAACTGCCGTTGCAGCAAAGAACGCACAGGACTTCAGTCCATGATTGTGTGCGAGTATATTTCATTGTAACTTTAAACAATCAACGTGGAGATTGTCACGTCCACCAAGAATGTATTGCACAGTCCTTGACTCTGTAGATGGACTGACTGACACAATGTACAGGCTCTCATTCACAACCTACCACAGTAAAATGTTTCACGATGGACCACCAGCTTCCATATGCAGATTTTTAATAAGAACAGCAGAGAATTCTTAAAGAAGCAGTTTTGTAGCAATACTTATGCAGACGCACTGGCCTGGCAACTAAATATTAGTTACATGTTTATCATTTCATCGAAGAAATTGCTATAACTTTGAAGGCAAGCGTTTGTTTCTGACAGAAATGAGTCAGTACTCTGTACATATACACTGATATGGTAGCTGAGCATCATATAAATTCATTGAAATACAAATCAAGCTGATATACTGGACAGGAACACAAAATTGCATGAGAGCAGCAAAAATAAATCGAACACTGCGCCGTCACAAAGCAGGAATCAGGGTTGGGTTGAGTTCCATTCCTTATAATCACTATTGTTATAGATGATGAATTTAGCTCATGTGTACAACATTGAAATGTAATATAAGAATTTAAACCTGACTCTGTAATTTTCAAAATTCCACATTACTTTAAAATCAAAGTACACCTAAGTTTCAAAAGCAAAAAAACAAGGATGGCTTGTTCAATGTTCTCTCCAAAACAAGTGCATATCAGGTGCAAGCAGGTTCCAATCCATAACATTTATCAGTAGGCTATAATTCACATCATTTCTTATGGTAGAATTTGATTACCAGCCAAGCAAATGGAAACTTCTAGGCCTCTATTCACGCTGTAACGCGATACGGATTGAATCGAGACCCTAAATACAGATAGTGAGCAAGTTGTCTTGGCTTAAATGTTTGTCAATCCAGGATTTGGGGAGAACATATGAATAAAACACCCACTATTTGACTCTTTTCAAAACATTTCACAACACACATCCTGTAGTTCAAGCAGTGCATATTCACTGATATGGCATCAGCTTATACAGTAAAGGCAGAATGTGCAAAACGCGCCATATTCCCAGATATGGCTTGTGCCCATAAGTAGTACTCACAATAGTCGGTGTAAGCAATACACACCTTGCGGAGAGACGAACACTGCATAGTAAAGTATGTAACGGGTAAAAACATATACACTGATATGGCAGTTACCGTCAGTAAGCATAATAGCAATCCTTCGTCATCTCTGGTTGGGAAGGACTTCATTCTCTGTAGCTCATCCAAAGAAAACAGGATATTTTCCCCACTGAGAGACAAGCTCAATAAGCACTTTGACTCACTGACTCAAGAAGCACCTTGACTCACTGACTCAAGAAGCAGCTTGACTCACTGACTCAAGAAGCACCTTGACTCAATAAGCACTTTGACTCACTGACTCAAGAAGCACCTTGACTCACTGACTCAAGCACTTTGACTCACTGACTCAAGAAGCACCTTGACTCACTGACTCAATAAGCACCTTGACTCACCGACTCAAGAAGCAGCTTGACTCACTGACTCAAGAAGCAGCTTGACTCACTGACTCAAGAAGCACCTTGACTCACTGACTCAAGAAGCACCTTGACTCACTGACTCAAGAAGCACCTTGACTCACCGACTCAAGAAGCAGCTTGACTCACTTACTCAAGAAGCACCTTGACTCACTGACTCAAGAAGCACCTTGACTCACTGACTCAAGAAGCACCTTGACTCACTGACTCAATAAGCACCTTGACTCACTGACTCAATAAGCACCTTGACTCACTGACTCAATAAGCACTTTGACTCACTGACTCAAGAAGCACCTTGACTTACTGACTCAAGAAGCACTTTGACTCACTGACTCAAGAAGCTCCTTGACTCACCGACTCAAGAAGCACCTTGACTCAACAACAGTGACCATAATTTAGACCCAAGTCAAATAGTATTTTCAACATGTTATCTATCCTTCCTCACAAATCCTAGCATCAACATATACAGTAGAATAAAGTACAATTACAAGCTATGAATCTAAAGTACAATCATAAGCTATGAATCAGATACAGGAAGGGATGCAGACATTATCTTCTAAAGATTCCAACATGACAGGAAATGCTGCTGTGGTTCGCTGGGTGGTAATGTACTGGGTAGTAATGTGCTGGGTGGTAATGTGCTGGGTAGTAATGTACTGGGTGGTAATGTGCTGGGTAGTAATGTGCTGGGTGGTAATGTGTAGTGTTATTGCTGGTGCTTTGGCAGAAGAGGAGAGATTCCCTACAGAGGGAGTAGGCTACTGGGGTTGGTGAAGGAATGGGGCTGGACAAAAACAGAGGTTTTGTGTTGCTTCTGGGAATGTGACTAGGGATTTGGACAGGGGTTCAGGCTGGGATAGGGGTTAGGGCTGGAACTTGGACAGGGGGCTGAGTTGGGGCTGGAACTTGGACAGGGGGGATGGGTTGGGGCTGGACCTTGGACAGGGGGACTGGGTTGGGGCTGGAACTTGGACAGGGGACTGAGTTGGGGCTGGAACTTGGAAGGGGGACTGGGTTGGGGCTGGAACATGGACAGGGGCTGGTTTGGGGCTGGAACTTGGACAGGGGCTGGGTTGGGGCTAGAACTTGGAAGGGGGCTGAGTTGGGGCTGGAACTTGGACAGGGGGACTGGGTTGGGGCTGGAACTTGGACAGGGGCTGGTTTGGGGCTGGAACATGGACAGGGGCTGGTTTGGGGCTAGAACTTGGACAGGGGGCTGAGTTGGGGCTAGAACTTTGACAGGGGGGATGGGTTGGGGCTGGAACATGGACAGGGGGACTGGGTTGGGGCTAGAACTTGGACAGGGGGACTGGGTTGGGGTTGGAACTTGGACAGGGGGACTGGGTTGGGGTTGGAACTTGGACAGGGGGACTGGGTTGGGGCTGGAACTTGGACAGGGGGACTGGGTTGGGGTTGGAACTTGGACAGGGGGACTGGGTTGGGGTTGGAACTTGGACAGGGGGACTGGGTTGGGGTTGGAACTTGGACAGGGGGACTGGGTTGGGGCTGGGTTGGGTTAGGACATGGCTTCTTACACCCAGAGGAAGATGGAGCTCATCAGAGCCACCAGGAGCAGGGAAGACAGTGCTGTAGGCCAAACAAACATACTTCAGTACACCAGCACATAGGAAAGCTACTGTTCCTAAAGCATTACCGTCAGTAAAATGAGATAGATCAAAGAGAGTGTGTGTGAGTTTGTGTACAGTACCTTTAGCAGAGGAGTTGCACTCCATGTTGGTAAGTGAGTCCATGTAGCCCTGTCCCAGCCACTTGTCATAGGTCTTCCTCTCGGCCACGCCGATCATGCTGACAGTGGAGTCTTTGAAGATGAGGTCAGAGCCCTGGTACTTAGACGAGTCAAACATCTTGAACTCTGAACCCGTGTCACTACTATAGTACTCCTGGAGGGAGATGAAGAGGACACAAGTGTATCAACATGTAGTTCACCATTTTAAGGTGTGTAGAAGGGATATTTATGTTATGTTATGCCACATGCATACAATCAATCAACAAATCGACCAATCACTCACTCACTCACTCACTCACTCACTCACTCACTCAACTAAATAACCAATCATTCAATAAATCAACTAATCACTCAATCAACCAATCAGTCACTCAACGAACCAATGGCCCGGTCAGTCGTACCTGTGCTTTGTCCAGCAGGCCATAGAGGGCATAGATGTTGGTGTCGGGCCGTACCATAACGGCGTGGGAGGGGACGCGGGCCAGGTTACAGTGGGCGTACTGGGTGACCTCTGCCCTGGAGCCGTGGGGACACAGCAGCTGGAAGTCCTTAGACTGCAGGTCAATGGCCCACGACTCACCTGAATTACCTAGAGGACAGAGAGATAAACACACAGAGATAGAAAACTTACCGCAGATATACAGAGATAACTCTCCTAATTCACAAATACTGATATGAAGTTATGGAGTTAAAGAGCAACGTGTCAGCAAGTTGTTAAGGACTGGAAAACATTTCCACATCCTCTGAACAAGTTTATGATTCTGGTAGTGGGGTTATGGGTTTATGGTTTCGGTAGTGAGGTTATGGTGCAATGATAACAATGGTTGGTTTCCTGACCGGAGATGGTATGTAACACACACACGCAACACACACACACACACACGCAACACACACACACACACACACACACTTACCATCAGTGTTTTGGAAGACAGTGGTGTGCTTGATAAAGGCCACCTCTCCAGTTCCCGTGGCCAAACACCTGATACAAATAGAGTTAAATAGTAAATGGGGTCTTTCTGTTGACACTAACTAACTGTCACGGTTCGTGGGACAAAGACTATGGAGAAAATGAATGGCGCTTTTTGTTGTTGTAGTGTTTTTGGAGAAAGGTAGAAAATAAGGTCTGTGGTAAACACAGGTGGAGGAGATCTGACACGGTTAGTTCTATGAGATTATCTTCATTAGCTAACGTCATTTTTGTTGTTGTATTGTTTATGTCATTAACAGAAATCCCATGAAGTGTAATCATCCATAAAGGTCATGTTAACTGACTGCTATTATCTTATGGAACAGAATGTAGAAGTCTGTTTTTACCTCAGACCTCATTTTCTGCATTTATTCCAAAACCCTATTCTTTCCCCATAGGAATGTCTGAACGAACTTCAACGTCAGGGTTGTGGGTTCGATTCCCACAGGGTTGTTGGTTCGATTCCCACGGGGGGGGGGCAGTATCAAAATGTATGCATTCTCCACTGTAAGTCTCTCAGGATAAGAATGTCTGCTAAATGACTCAAATGTTAAATATATATGTCAATGATGCTATCTCTCTCTAGAATGTTCCCTACGATCTACAATTACAACAAACCAAGGCCGATATACATAGTTTGAGTATAACATTATAAATGGTGTTATAACTACAATGGAATTGTCTTGGCACTTCATAAAACTATGTCTCAGGGCTGTATTCAAGTGGCAGAAGTTCAGCTTTACAGTGTGATTGGAACTGAAAGGTAGTGCTCCAGCGCTGGCGGAGACAACATGCACGGTGAACGCTTCATACCTCCACTAAATTACAAATCACCTTTACATTTCTATTACGGAAACTGTCACGTTTCAGCTTCACAGACTGAATAGATTCAGTTTCACAGGCTGAATAGAGTCAGCATCACAGGCTGAATAGATTCAGTTTCACAGACTGAATAGATTCAGCTTCACAGACTGAATAGATTCAGCTTCACAGACTGAATAGAGTCCGTTTCACAGGCTGAATAGATTCAGCTTCACAGACTGAATAGAGCCAGCTTCACAGACTGAATTGAATCAGTTTCACAGGCTGAATAGATTCAGCTTCACAGAATGAATAGAGTCCGTTTCACAGACTAAACAGATTCAGCTTCACAGACTGAACAGATTCAGTTTCACAGACTGAACAGATTCAGTTTCACAGACTGAACAGAGACCTGAATCTGTCTTTAAATGGATCAGGAAGTTGTGAGATGTACTGTACCTGAACGCTCCATTGTATCCGTCATACAGGTCCTTGCCTTTCTCACACTTGTTCTGCCCTTTGTTGTCCCCCACACACAGGTCACACAGGTTGCCAGGGAATCCAGGCTGATTGGCACCAGGGACACAGCTGTTCTTAAAGAAACCTCCAGCGGCTGAGGAGGACAGGAGGAGAGAGAGACAGTCAGATCTACTGAGGAGGACAGAAGGAGAGAGAGACAGTCAGATCTACTGAGGAGGACAGAAGGAGAGAGAGACAGTCAGATCTACTGAGGAGGACAGAAGGAGAGAGAGACAGTCAGATCTACTGAGGAGGACAGAAGGAGAGAGAGACAGTCAGATCTACTGAGGAGGACAGAAGGAGAGAGAGACAGTCAGATCTACTGTGGAGGACAGAAGGAGAGAGAGACAGTCAGATCTACTGAGGAGGACAGAAGGAGAGAGAGACAGTCAGATCTACTGAGGAGAACAGGAGGAGAGAGAGACAGTCAGATCTACTGAGGAGAACAGGAGGAGAGAGAGACAGTCAGATCTACTGAGGAGGACAGAAGGAGAGAGAGACAGTCAGATCTACTGAGGAGGACAGAAGGAGAGAGAGACAGTCAGATCTACTGAGGAGGACAGGAGGAGAGAGAGACAGTCAGATCTACTGAGGAGGACAGGAGGAGAGAGAGACAGTCAGATCTACTGAGGAGGACAGAAGGAGAGAGAGACAGTCAGATCTACTGAGGAGGACAGGAGGAGAGAGAGACAGTCAGATCTACTGAGGAGGACAGGAGGAGAGAGAGACAGTCAGACCTACTGAGGAGAAATGTGAAATGAACTCACACACTCCAATGCTTGTGCGCAAAGGCAAAGGCAAAGGCAAAGGCAAAGACCAGACCAGACCAGACCAGACCAGACCAGACCAGACAGACAGACAGACAGACAGACAGACAGACAGACAGACAGACAGACAGACAGACAGACAGACAGACAGACAGACAGAGTTCCTGGTGTATTACCTTGTGGTATCTGACAATGAGCTGGTCTGATGAGACCTTTCTCTATGAGCAGACCCATGGGGATGTTCCAGCCAGCTGTACGGCCGTAGCCAGTGTGACAGGAGCTCTTCCCCCTCAGGTTCTCCAGCGTGGTGATGTCACTGTTGGACTTCTTCACCACTGCCACAGCATAGTAGACACTGCCATCACTGTCCCCTGAGTGAGAGAGGAGGGAAGAGAGGAGGGGAGAGAGGAGGGAGAGAGGAGGGAAGAGAGGAGGGAGAGAGGAGGGGAGAGAGGAGGGGAGAGAGGAGGGGAGAGAGTAGGGAGAGAGGAGGGAAGAGAGGAGGGAAGAGAGGAGGGAGAGAGGAGGGGAGAGAGGAGGGGAGAGAGGAGGGAAGAGAGGAGGGAAGAGAGAGGAGGGAAGAGAGGAGGGAAGAGAGGAGGGGGAGAGAGGAGGGAGGGAGAGGAGGGGTAGGGAGAGGGCGGGAAGAGAGGAGGGGAGAGAGTAGGGAGAGAGGAGGGAAGAGAGGGGGGAAGGGGGGAGGGAGAGAGTAGGGAGAGAGGAGGGAAGAGAGGAGGGGAGAGAGTAGGGAGAGAGGAGGGAAGAGAGGAGGGAGAGAGAGGAGGGAGAGAGAGGAGGGAAGGGAAGAGAGGAGGGAAGAGAGGAGGGGAGAGGAGGGAGAGAGGAGGGGAGAGAGGAGGGGAGAGAGTAGGGGAGAGAGGAGGAAGAGGGAGGAGGGAAGAGAGGAGGGGAGAGAGGAGGGAGAGAGGAGGGAGATAGGAGGGAAGAGAGGAGGGAGAGAGAGGAGGGGAGAGGAGGGAGAGGGAGGGAGAGAGGAGGGAAGAGAGGAGGGGAGAGAGGAGGGGAGAGAGTAGGGAGAGAGGAGGGGAGAGAGTAGGGAGAGAGGAGGAAGAGAGGAGGGAAGAGAGGAGGGAAGAGAGGAGGGAGAGAGGAGGAAGAGAGGAGGGAAGAGAGGAGGGAGAGAGGAGGGAGAGAGGAGGGAGAGAGGAGGGAGAGAGGAGGGAAGAGAGGAGGGAAGAGAGGAGGGAAGAGAGGAGGGAGAGAGGAGGGAAGAGAGGAGGGAAGAGAGGAGGGAAGAGAGGAGGGAGAGAGGAGGGAAGAGAGGAGGGAAGAGAGGAGGGAAGAGGAGGGAGAGAGGAGGAGGCTTCAGTGTACGTCTATAGTTATTGTCCCAAAAGACATTTTGATTTGCAGCAAATCATCACATGATCAAAGCCCATGGAAAGAACTTAAGGAAAACGTAGTCGGGTCAGTTTGGTTCTAGAGGGATCATACCTGTGTAGCTCTCCCCAGCAGCAGGCACCAGGCCGTAGCTTTTCCCTGCTGTGTAGATGTAACCTCCATCCAGGGTGATGGCATCTGCCTCTTTATTCTACAAACACACAGAAGGGAAGACCTGTTTCCTACAACCAAGTCTCTTTCAACAGCCCCTTTAGGAAGAGCCCTATGAGTCTGCCAGGCATAGTATTTTTATTTAACCTTTATTTAACTAGGCAAGTCAGTTAAGAACAACTGCCTTGTTAAGGGGCAGAACGACAGATTTTTACACCCTGTAAGCTCAGGGGATTCGATCGAGCAACCTTTCGGTTACTGGTCCAAAGCTCTAACCGCTAGGCTACCTGCCGCCCCTCCACTCTAACCGCTAGGCTACCTGCCGCCCCTCCACTATAACCAATAGGCTACCTGCCGCCCCTCCACTCTAACCGCTAGGCTACCTGCCGCCCCTCCACTCTAACCGCTAGGCTACCTGCCGCCCCTCCACTCTAACCGCTAGGCTACCTGCCGCCCCTCCACTCTAACCGCTAGGCTACATGCCGCCCCTCCACTCTAACCGCTAGGCTACCTGCCGCCCCTCCACTCTAACCGCTAGGCTACCTGCCGCCCCTCCACTCTAACCGCTAGGCTACCTGCCGCCCCTCCACTCTAACCGCTAGGCTACCTGCCGCCCCTCCACTCTAACCGCTAGGCTACTTGCCGCCCCTCCACTCTAACCGCTAGGCTACCTGCCGCCCCTCCACTCTAACCGCTAGGCTACATGCCGCCCCTCCACTCTAACCGCTAGGCTACCTGCCGACCCTCCACTCTAACCGCTAGTCTACCTGCCGCCCCGACACTCTAACCTCTAGGCTACCTGCCGCCCCGACACTCTAACCGCTAGGCTACCTGCCGCCCCTCCACTCTAACCGCTAGGCTACCTGCCGCCCCGACACTCTAACCGCTAGTCTACCTGCCGCCCCTCCACTCTAACCGCTAGGCTACCTGCCGCCCCTCCACTCTAACCAATAGGCTACCTGCCGCCCCTCCACTCTAACCGCTAGGCTACCTGCCGCCCCTCCACTCTAACCGCTAGGCTACCTGCCGCCCCTCCACTCTAACCGCTAGGCTACCTGCCGCCCCTCCACTCTAACCGCTAGGCTACCTGCCGCCCCTCCACTCTAACCGCTAGGCTACCTGCCGCCCCTACACTCTAACCGCTAGGCTACCTGCCGCCCCTCCACTCTAACCGCTAGGCTACCTGCCGCCCCTCCACTCTAACCGCTAGGCTACCTGCCGCCCCTCCACTCTAACCGCTAGGCTACCTGCCGCCCCTCCACTCTAACCGCTAGGCTACCTGCCGCCCCTCCACTCTAACCGCTAGGCTACCTGCCGCCCCTCCACTCTAACCGCTAGGCTACCTGCCGACCCTCCACTCTAACCGCTAGTCTACCTGCCGCCCGACACTCTAACCGCTAGGCTACCTGCCGCCCTCCACTCTAACCGCTAGGCTACCTGCCGCCCCTCCACTCTAACCGCTAGGCTACCTGCCGCCCCGACACTCTAACCGCTAGTCTACCTGCCGCCCCGACACTCTAACCTCTAAGCTACCTGCCGCCCCGACACTCTAACCTCTAGGCTACCTGCCGCCCCGACACTCTAACCGCTAGGCTACCTGCCGCCCCGACACTCTAACCGCTAGGCTACCTGCCGCCCCGACACTCTAACCGCTAGTCTACCTGCCGCCCCGACACTCTAACCTCTAGGCTACCTGCCGCCCCTCCACTCTAACCGCTAGGCTACCTGCCGCCCCTCCACTCTAACCGCTAGTCTACCTGCCGCCCCGACACTCTAACCTCTAGGCTACCTGCCGCCCCTCCACTCTAACCGCTAGGCTACCTGCCGCCCCTCCACTCTAACCGCTAGGCTACCTGCCGCCCCGACACTCTAACCGCTAGTCTACCTGCCGCCCCGACACTCTAACCTCTAAGCTACCTGCCGCCCCGACACTCTAACCTCTAGGCTACCTGCCGCCCCGACACTCTAACCGCTAGGCTACCTGCCGCCCCGACACTCTAACCGCTAGGCTACCTGCCGCCCCGACACTCTAACCGCTAGTCTACCTGCCGCCCCGACACTCTAACCTCTAGGCTACCTGCCGCCCCTCCACTCTAACCGCTAGGCTACCTGCCGCCCCTCCACTCTAAACGCTAGGCTACCTGCCGCCCCGACACTCTAACCGCTAGGCTACCTGCCGACCCTCCACTCTAACCGCTAGTCTACCTGCCGCCCGACACTCTAACCGCTAGGCTACCTGCCGCCCCGACACTCTAACCGCTAGGCTACCTGCCGCCCCTCCACTCTAACCGCTAGGCTACCTGCCGCCCCTCCACTCTAACCGCTAGGCTACCTGCCGACCCTCCACTCTAACCGCTAGTCTACCTGCCGCCCCGACACTCTAACCGCTAGGCTACCTGCCGCCCCACCACTCTAACCGCTAGGCTACCTGCCGCCCCTCCACTCTAACCCCTAGGCTACCTGCCGCCCCTCCACTCTAACCGCTAGGCTACCTGCCGCCCCTCCACTCTAACCGCTAGGCTACCTGCCGCCCCTCCACTCTAACCGCTAGGCTACCTGCCGCCCCTCCACTCTAACCGCTAGGCTACCTGCCGCCCCTCCACTCTAACCGCTAGGCTACCTGCCGCCCCTCCACTCTAACCGCTAGTCTACCTGCCGCCCCTCCACTCTAACCGCTAGGCTACCTGCCGCCCCGACACTCTAACCGCTAGGCTACCTGCCGCCCCGACACTCTAACCGCTAGTCTACCTGCCGCCCGACCTCCTAACCTCTAGGCTACCTGCCGCCCCTCCACTCTAACCGCTAGGCTACCTGCCGCCCTCCACTCTAAACGCTAGGCTACCTGCCGCCCGACACTCTAACCGCTAGGCTACCTGCCGCTAACCGAGTCTACCTGCCGCCCGACACTCTAACCGCTAGGCTACCTGCCGCCCGACACTCTAACCGCTAGGCTACCTGCCGCCCCTCCACTCTAACCGCTAGGCTACCTGCCGCCCTCCACTCTAACCGCTAGGCTACCTGCCGACCCTCCACTCTAACCGCTAGTCTACCTGCCGCCCGACACTCCCGAGGCTACCTGCCGCCCCACCACTCTAACCGCTAGGCTACCTGCCGCCCCCCTCCACTCTAACCCCTAGGCTACCTGCCGCCCCTCCACTCTAACCGCTAGGCTACCTGCCGCCCCTCCACTCTAACCGCTAGGCTACCTGCCGCCCCTCCACTCTAACCGCTAGGCTACCTGCCGCCCCTCCACTCTAACCGCTAGGCTACCTGCCGCCCTCCACTCTAACCGCTAGGCTACCTGCCGCCCCTCCACTCTAACTCTAGGCTACCGACCCTCCACTCTAACCACTAGCTACCTGCCGCCCTCCACTCTAACCGCTAGGCTACCTGCCGCCCTCCACTCTAACCGCTGGGCTACCTGCCCGCCCTCCACTCTAACCGCTAGGCTACCTGCCGACCCTCCACTCTAACCGCTAGTCTACCTGCCGCCCGACACTCTAACCGCTAGGCTACCTGCCGCCCCGACACTCTAACCGCTAGGCTACCTGCCGCCCTCCACTCTAACCGCTAGGCTACCTGCCGCCCGACACTCTAACCGCTAGTCTAGTCTACCTGCTAGGCTACCTGCCGCCCGACACTCTAACCGCTAGGCTACCTGCCGCCCCGACACTCTAACCGCTAGGCTACCTGCCGCCCCTCCACTCTAACCGCTAGGCTACCTGCCCGACACTCCCGCTAGTCTACCTGCCGCCCGACACTCTAACCTCTAGGCTACCTGCCGCCCCTCCACCTGCTAGGCTACCTGCCCCCTCCACTCTAAACGCTAGGCTACCTGCCGCCCCGACACTCTAACCGCTAGGCTACCTGCCGACCCGACACTCTAACCGCTAGGCTACCTGCCGCCCGACACTCTAACCGCTAGGCTACCTGCCGCCCCGACACTCTAACCGCTAGGCTACCTGCCGCCCCTCCACTCTAACCGCTAGGCTACCTGCCGCCCCTCCACTCTAACCGCTAGGCTACCTGCCGACCCTCCACTCTAACCGCTAGTCTACCTGCCGCCCGACACTCTAACCGCTAGGCTACCTGCCGCCCCACCACTCTAACCGCTAGTCTACCTGCCGCCCCGACACTCTAACCGCTAGGCTACCTGCCGACCCTCCACTCTAACCGCTAGTCTACCTGCCGCCCCGACACTCTAACCGCTAGGCTACCTGCCGCCCCTCCACTCTAACCGCTAGGCTACCTGCCGCCCTCCACTCTAACCGCTAGGCACCTGCCGCCCCTCCACTCTAACCGCTAGGCTACCTGCCGCCCCTCCACTCTAACCGCTAGGCTACCTGCCGACCCTCCACTCTAACCGCTAGGCTACCTGCCGAACCTCCACTCTACTAACCGCTAGGCTACCTGCCGCCCCACCACTCTAACCGCTAGTCTACCTGCCCGCCCCGACACTCTAACCGCTAGGCTACCTGCCGACCCTCCACTCTAACCGCTAGTCTACCTGCCGCCCCGACACTCTAACCGCTAGGCTACCTGCCGCCCCTCCACTCTAACCGCTAGGCTACCTGCCGACCCTCCACTCTAACCGCTAGGCTACCTGCCGCCCCGACACTCTAACCGCTAGGCTACCTGCCGACCCGACACTCTAACCGCTAGGCTACCTGCCGAACCTCCACTCTAACCGCTAGTCTACCTGCCGCCCCTCCACTCTAACCGCTAGGCTACCTGCCGCCCCTCCACTCTAACCGCTAGGCTACCTGCCGACCCTCCACTCTAACCGCTAGTCTACCTGCCGCCCCTCCACTCTAACCGCTAGGCTACCTGCCGCCCCTCCACTCTAACCGCTAGGCTACCTGCCGCCCCTCCACTCTAACCGCTAGGCTACCTGCCGCCCCTCCACTCTAACCGCTAGGCTACCTGCCGCCCCTCCACTCTAACCGCTAGGCTACCTGCCGCCCCTCCACTCTAACCGCTAGGCTACCTGCTAGGCTAGATTGCGCCTGCTGGAGTGGCAGGTAGGCAGGGTTTAGAAAAGTCAAATGTACCTGGATCTTCTTCATGCAGTCGTCCACTGAAGATCCCATCACACACTGGATATTGGGGACCAGAGACTTGGCACTGAAGGCCTCGGCCATGTCTGTACACTTCTGCTGCTCATCGCTGGACAACACACACCAACGCAGGGACTGGGGCAGCTCTGCACACACAGAACAATACTCGGTACTTACAAACAAACATAGAGAGAGAGAGAGAGAGAGGTAGAGACAGAGAGAGACAGAGAGAGACAGAGAGAGACAGAGAGAGAGAGAGAGAGAGACCGAGAGAGAGAGAGGTAGAGACAGAGGGGGAGAAAGAGAGACAGAGAGAGAGAGAGAGAGAGAGAGAGAGAGACAGAGGGAGAAAGAGAGACAGAGAGAGACAGAGACAGAGAGAGAGAGAGAGAGAGAGAGAGAGAGAGAGAGAGAGAGAGAGAGAGAGACAGAGAGAGACAGAGAGAGAGAGAGAGAGAGAGAGAGAGAGAGAGAGAGAGAGAGAGAGAGAGGAGGCCTCACCTGCTGGGATGCAGTCCATGGCTTTGAGAGTGTTGTAGTAGATGGAGCCCATCCACGCCTTAGGAT
>NC_068421.1:90244671-90272171 GCF_023373465.1 Oncorhynchus keta | reverse complement strand
GTGTGACAGTATCAGTGTGACAGTATCAGTGTGATAGTATCAGTGTGACAGTATCAGTGTGACAGTGTACAGTATCAGTGTGACAGTGTACAGTATCAGTGTACAGTATCAGTGTACAGTATCAGTGTGACAGTATCAGTGTGACAGTGTCAGTGTGACAGTATCAGTGTTACAGTATCAGTGTGATAGTATCAGTGTGACAGTATCAGTGTACAGTATCAGTGTGACAGTATCAGTGTACAGTATCAGTGTGACAGTGTACAGTATCAGTGTGACAGTGTACAGTATCAGTGTGACAGTATCAGTGTACAGTATCAGTGTACAGTATCAGTGTGACAGTATCAGTGTACAGTATCAGTGTACAGTATCAGTGTGACAGTGTACAGTATCAGTGTGACAGTGTACAGTATCAGTGTGACAGTGTACAGTATCAGTGTGACAGTGTACAGTATCAGTGTGATAGTGTACAGTATCAGTGTGACAGTATCAGTGTGACAGTATCAGTGTACAGTATCAGTGTGATAGTGTACAGTATCAGTGTGATAGTGTACAGTATCAGTGTGACAGTATCAGTATCAGTGTGACAGTATCAGTGTGACAGTATCAGTGTGTGAGTATCAGTGTGACAGTATCAGTGTCAGTGTGATAGTATCAGTGTACAGTATAAGTGTGTGAGTATCAGTGTGACAGTATCAGTGTCAGTGTGACAGTATCAGTGTCAGTGTGATAGTGTACAGTATCAGTGTGACAGTATCAGTATCAGTGTGACAGTATTAGTGTGTGAGTATCAGTGTATCAGTGTACAGTATCAGTGTGACAGTATCAGTGTGACAGTGTACAGTATCAGTGTACAGTATCAGTGTGTACAGTATCATCAGTGTGACAGTATCAGTGTGATAGTGTACAGTATCAGTGTACAGTATCAGTGTGATAGTATCAGTGTACAGTGTGACAGTATCAGTGTGATAGTATCAGTGTGACAGTGTACAGTATCAGTGTACAGTATCAGTGTACAGTATCAGTGTGATAGTGATCAGTATCAGTGTCAGTGTGCAGTATCAGTGTACAGTATCAGTGTGACAGTATCAGTATCAGTGTGATAGTGACAGTATCAGTGTACAGTATCAGTGTGATAGTATCAGTGTGACAGTGTACAGTATCAGTGTACAGTATCAGTGTGACAGTATCAGTGTACAGTATCAGTGTACAGTATTAGTGTGATAGTATCAGTGTGACAGTATCAGTGTGATAGTATCAGTGTACAGTATCAGTGTACAGTATCAGTGTGACAGTATCAGTGTGATAGTATCAGTGTACAGTATCAGTGTGATAGTATCAGTGTGACAGTATCAGTGTAACAGTATCAGTGTGATAGTATCTAGCATCAGTGTACAGTATCAGTGTGATCAGTATCAGTGTGATAGTATCAGTGTACAGTATCAGTGTGACAGTATCAGTGTGATAGTATCAGTGTACAGTATCAGTGTGATAGTATCAGTATCAGTGTGTCAGTGTGACAGTATCAGTGTGATAGTGTACAGTATCAGTGTACAGTATCAGTGTGGTCTACATGGTCTGGATGTAGAATTGAATGATTGATGTGAGTGATCTGTGTTGCTGTGCACAGGAGGAGCACGCAGACAGACAGACAGACAGAGAGACAGACAGACCAGACCAGACCAGACCGACAGATAGACAGATAGACAGAGAGAGAGAGAGACAGAGAGAGTGAAAGAGATAGACAGAGAGAGAGAGTGAGTGAAAGAGATAGAGAGTGAGAGAGAGAGTGATCATAATGTAGGGGTTAATGTAGGGGTTAATCTGAGAGTACAGTCCAGTAGTAAAGGCTGTACAATATCAGTGTGACAGTATCAGTATCAGTGTGATAGTGTGATAGTGTACAGTATCAGTGTACAGTATCAGTGTGACAGTATCAGTGTGACAGTGTACAGTATCAGTGTGACAGTGTACAGTATCAGTGTGACAGTGTACAGTATCAGTGTGACAGTATCAGTGTACAGTATCAGTGTGACAGTGTCAGTGTGACAGTGTACAGTGTGACAGTATCAGTGTGACAGTATCAGTGTGATAGTATCAGTGTGACAGTATCAGTGTGACAGTGTACAGTATCAGTGTGACAGTGTACAGTATCAGTGTGACAGTGTACAGTATCAGTGTACAGTATCAGTGTACAGTATCAGTGTGACAGTGTCAGTGTGACAGTATCAGTGTGACAGTATCAGTGTTACAGTATCAGTGTGATAGTATCAGTGTGACAGTATCAGTGTACAGTATCAGTGTGACAGTATCAGTGTACAGTATCAGTGTGACAGTGTACAGTATCAGTGTGACAGTGTACAGTATCAGTGTGACAGTATCAGTGTACAGTATCAGTGTACAGTATCAGTGTGACAGTATCAGTGTACAGTATCAGTGTGACAGTATCAGTGTACAGTATCAGTGTGACAGTATCAGTGTACAGTATCAGTGTGACAGTGTACAGTATCAGTGTGACAGTGTACAGTATCAGTGTGACAGTGTACAGTATCAGTGTGATAGTGTACAGTATCAGTGTGACAGTATCAGTGTGACAGTATCAGTGTACAGTATCAGTGTGATAGTGTACAGTATCAGTGTGACAGTATCAGTATCAGTGTGACAGTATCAGTGTGACAGTATCAGTGTGTGAGTATCAGTGTGACAGTATCAGTGTGTGAGTATCAGTGTGACAGTATCAGTGTACAGTATCAGTGTGATAGTGTACAGTATCAGTGTGATAGTGTACAGTATCAGTGTGACAGTATCAGTATCAGTGTGATAGTATCAGTGTACAGTATAAGTGTGTGAGTATCAGTGTGACAGTATCAGTGTACAGTATCAGTGTGACAGTATCAGTGTGACAGTGTACAGTATCAGTGTACAGTATCAGTGTGACAGTATCAGTATCAGTGTGTCAGTGTGACAGTATCAGTGTGATAGTGTACAGTATCAGTGTACAGTATCAGTGTGATAGTATCAGTGTACAGTATCAGTGTACAGTATCAGTGTGATAGTATCAGTGTGACAGTGTACAGTATCAGTGTACAGTATCAGTGTACAGTATCAGTGTGATAGTGTGACAGTATCAGTATCAGTGTGACAGTGTGCAGTATCAGTGTACAGTATCAGTGTGACAGTATCAGTATCAGTGTGATAGTGTACAGTATCAGTGTACAGTATCAGTGTGATAGTATCAGTGTGACAGTGTACAGTATCAGTGTACAGTATCAGTGTGATAGTATCAGTGTACAGTATCAGTGTACAGTATTAGTGTGATAGTATCAGTGTGACAGTATCAGTGTGACAGTATCAGTGTACAGTATCAGTGTACAGTATCAGTGTACAGTATCAGTGTGACAGTATCAGTGTGATAGTATCAGTGTACAGTATCAGTGTGATAGTATCAGTGTACAGTATCAGTGTACAGTATTAGTGTGATAGTATCAGTGTGACAGTATCAGTGTGACAGTATCAGTGTACAGTATCAGTGTGACAGTATCAGTGTGATAGTATCAGTGTACAGTATCAGTGTGATAGTATCAGTGTGACAGTATCAGTGTGACAGTATCAGTGTGATAGTATCAGTGTGATAGTATCAGTGTACAGTATCAGTGTACAGTATCAGTGTACAGTATCAGTGTGATAGTATCAGTGTACAGTATCAGTGTACAGTATCAGTGTACAGTATCAGTGTGATAGTATCAGTGTGATAGTATCAGTGTACAGTATCAGTGTGATAGTATCAGTGTACAGTATCAGTGTGATAGTATCAGTATCAGTGTGTCAGTGTGACAGTATCAGTGTGATAGTGTACAGTATCAGTGTACAGTATCAGTGTGATAGTATCAGTGTACAGTATCAGTGTACAGTATCAGTGTGATAGTATCAGTGTGACAGTGTACAGTATCAGTGTACAGTATCAGTGTGATAGTATCAGTGTACAGTATCAGTGTGATAGTGTGACAGTATCAGTATCAGTGTTACAGTATCAGTGTGACAGTGTGCAGTATCAGTGTACAGTATCAGTGTGACAGTATCAGTGTGACAGTATCAGTGTGATAGTATCAGTGTACAGTATCAGTGTGATAGTATCAGTGTGACAGTATCAGTGTGATAGTATCAGTGTACAGTATCAGTGTGATAGTATCAGTGTACAGTATCAGTGTACAGTATCAGTGTGATAGTATCAGTGTACAGTATCAGTGTACAGTATCAGTGTGACAGTATCAGTGTGATAGTATCAGTGTACAGTATCAGTGTGATAGTATCAGTGTGATAGTATCAGTGTGATAGTATCAGTGTACAGTATCAGTGTACAGTATCAGTGTGATAGTATCAGTGTGACAGTATCAGTGTGATAGTGTACAGTATCAGTGTGACAGTATCAGTGTGACAGTGTACAGTATCAGTGTACAGTATCAGTGTGACAGTGTACAGTATCAGTGTGACAGTATCAGTATCAGTGTGACAGTGTCAGTGTGACAGTATCAGTGTTACAGTATCAGTGTGACAGTATCAGTGTACAGTATCAGTGTGACAGTATCAGTGTGACAGTATCAGTGTGACAGTATCAGTGTACAGTATCAGTGTACAGTATCAGTGTACAGTATCAGTGTGATAGTATCAGTGTGACAGTATCAGTATCAGTGTGATAGTGTACAGTATCAGTGTACAGTATCAGTGTGATAGTATCAGTGTACAGTATCAGTGTACAGTATCAGTGTGATAGTATCAGTGTGACAGTGTACAGTATCAGTGTACAGTATCAGTGTGATAGTATCAGTGTACAGTATCAGTGTACAGTATTAGTGTGATAGTATCAGTGTACAGTATCAGTGTGATAGTATCAGTGTACAGTATCAGTGTGACAGTATCAGTGTGACAGTATCAGTGTGACAGTATCAGTGTACAGTATCAGTGTACAGTATCTGTGTACAGTATCAGTGTACAGTATCAGTGTACAGTATCAGTGTGACAGTATCAGTGTGACAGTATCAGTGTGATAGTATCAGTGTGACAGTATCAGTGTGACAGTATCAGTGTGATAGTATCAGTGTACAGTATCAGTGTGACAGTATCAGTGTGATAGTATCAGTGTGATAGTATCAGTGTACAGTATCAGTGTACAGTATCAGTGTGACAGTATCAGTGTACAGTATCAGTGTGATAGTATCAGTGTGACAGTATCAGTGTGACAGTATCAGTGTGATAGTATCAGTGTGACAGTATCAGTGTGATAGTATCAGTGTGATAGTATCAGTGTACAGTATCAGTGTACAGTATCAGTGTGATAGTATCAGTGTACAGTATCAGTGTACAGTATCAGTGTACAGTATCAGTGTGATAGTATCAGTGTGACAGTATCAGTGTGATAGTATCAGTGTACAGTATCAGTGTACAGTATCAGTGTGATAGTATCAGTGTACAGTATCAGTGTGATAGTATCAGTGTGATAGTATCAGTGTACATTATCAGTGTGATAGTATCAGTGTGATAGTATCAGTGTACAGTATCAGTGTGATAGTATCAGTGTACAGTATCAGTGTGATAGTATCAGTGTGATAGTATCAGTGTGATAGTATCAGTGTACAGTATCAGTGTGACAGTATCAGTGTGATAGTATCAGTGTACAGTATCAGTGTGACAGTATCAGTGTGATAGTATCAGTGTACAGTATCAGTGTGATAGTATCAGTGTGATAGTATCAGTGTACAGTATCAGTGTGATAGTATCAGTGTACAGTATCAGTGTACAGTATCAGTGTACAGTATCAGTGTGATAGTATCAGTGTGACAGTATCAGTGTGATAGTATCAGTGTACAGTATCAGTGTACAGTATCAGTGTGATAGTATCAGTGTACAGTATCAGTGTGATAGTATCAGTGTGATAGTATCAGTGTACATTATCAGTGTGATAGTATCAGTGTGATAGTATCAGTGTACAGTATCAGTGTGATAGTATCAGTGTACAGTATCAGTGTGATAGTATCAGTGTGATAGTATCAGTGTGATAGTATCAGTGTACAGTATCAGTGTGACAGTATCAGTGTGATAGTATCAGTGTACAGTATCAGTGTGATAGTATCAGTGTACAGTATCAGTGTGACAGTATCAGTGTGATAGTATCAGGGTGACAGTATCAGTATCAGTGTACAGTATCAGTGTGACAGTGTACAGTATCAGTGTACAGTATCAGTGTGATAGTATCAGTGTGATAGTATCAGTGTACATTATCAGTGTGATAGTATCAGTGTGATAGTATCAGTGTACAGTATCAGTGTGATAGTATCAGTGTACAGTATCAGTGTGATAGTATCAGTGTACAGTATCAGTGTGATAGTATCAGTGTACAGTATCAGTGTGATAGTATCAGTGTACATTATCAGTGTGATAGTATCAGTGTGATAGTATCAGTGTGATAGTATCAGTGTGATAGTATCAGTGTACAGTATCAGTGTGACAGTATCAGTGTGATAGTATCAGTGTACAGTATCAGTGTACAGTATCAGTGTGATAGTATCAGCGTACAGTATCAGTGTGATAGTATCAGTGTACAGTATCAGTGTGACAGTATCAGTGTGATAGTATCAGTGTGATAGTATCAGTGTACAGTATCAGTGTACAGTATCAGTGTGATAGTATCAGTGTGATAGTATCAGTGTACAGTATCAGTGTGATAGTATCAGTGTGATAGTATCAGTGTACAGTATCAGTGTGATAGTATCAGTGTGATAGTATCAGTTTGATAGTATCAGTGTGATAGTATCAGTGTACAGTATCAGTGTGATAGTATCAGTGTACAGTATCAGTGTGATAGTATCAGTGTACAGTATCAGTGTGATAGTATCAGTGTACAGTATCAGTGTGATAGTATCAGGGTGACAGTATCAGTATCAGTGTTACAGTATCAGTGTGACAGTATCAGTGTACAGTATCAGTGTGACAGTATCAGTGTATCAGTGTACAGTATCAGTGTGATAGTGTACAGTATCAGTGTGACAGTGTACAGTATCAGTGTGACAGTGTACAGTATCAGTGTGATAGTGTACAGTATCAGTGTGACAGTGTACAGTATCAGTGTGACAGTGTACAGTATCAGTGTGATAGTATCAGTGTACAGTATCAGTGTGATAGTATCAGGGTGACAGTATCAGTGTGACAGTGTACAGTATCAGTGTGACAGTATCAGTGCACAGTATCAGTGTGACAGTATCAGTGTGACAGTGTACAGTATCAGTGTGACAGTGTACAGTATCAGTGTGATAGTGTACAGTATCAGTGTGACAGTGTACAGTATCAGTGTGATAGTGTACAGTATCAGTGTGACAGTGTACAGTATCAGTGTGACAGTGTACAGTATCAGTGTGATAGTATCAGTGTACAGTATCAGTGTGATAGTATCAGGGTGACAGTATCAGTGTGACAGTGTACAGTATCAGTATGACAGTATCAGTGCACAGTATCAGTGTGACAGTATCAGTGTGACAGTGTACAGTATCAGTGTGACAGTGTACAGTATCAGTGTGATAGTATCAGTGTGACAGTGTACAGTGTGACAGTGTACAGTATCAGTGTGATAGTGTACAGTATCAGTGTGATAGTATCAGTGTGACAGTGTACAGTATCAGTGTGATAGTATACAGTATCAGTGTGATAGTATCAGTGTGACAGTGTACAGTATCAGTATACAGTATCAGTGTGACAGTATCAGTGTACAGTATCAGTGTGACAGTGTACAGTATCAGTGTGACAGTGTACAGTATCAGTGTGACAGTGTACAGTATCAGTGTGACAGTGTACAGTATCAGTGTGACAGTGTACAGTATCAGTGTGACAGTGTGACAGTATCAGTGTGACAGTATCAGTGTACAGTATCAGTGTGACAGTGTACAGTATCAGTGTGACAGTGTACAGTATCAGTGTGACAGTGTACAGTATCAGTGTGACAGTGTACAGTATCAGTGTGACAGTATCAGTGTAACAGTGTACAGTATCAGTGTGACAGTATCAGTATCAGTGTGACAGTGTACAGTATCAGTGTGACAGTGTACAGTATCAGTATCAGTATGACAGTGTACAGTATCAGTGTACAGTATCAGTGTGATAGTGTACAGTATCAGTGTGACAGTATCAGTATCAGTGTGACAGTGTACAGTATCAGTGTGATAGTATCAGTGTACAGTATCAGTGTGACAGTGTACAGTATCAGTGTACAGTATCAGTGTACAGTATCAGTGTGACAGTGTACAGTATCAGTGTACAGTATCAGTGTGACAGTGTACAGTATCAGTGTGACAGTGTACAGTATCAGTGTGATAGTATCAGTGTATCAGTGTACAGTATCAGTGTGATAGTGTACAGTATCAGTGTGACAGTGTACAGTATCAGTGTGACAGTGTACAGTATCAGTGTGATAGTATCAGTGTACAGTATCAGTGTGATAGTATCAGGGTGACAGTATCAGTGTGACAGTGTACAGTATCAGTGTGACAGTATCAGTGCACAGTATCAGTGTGACAGTGTGACAGTATCAGTGTGACAGTGTACAGTATCAGTGTGACAGTGTACAATATCAGTGTGACAGTGTACAGTATCAGTGTGATAGTATCAGTGTGACAGTGTACAGTATCAGTGTGATAGTATCAGTGTGACAGTGTACAGTATCAGTGTGATAGTGTACAGTATCAGTGTGATAGTATCAGTGTGACAGTGTACAGTATCAGTGTGATAGTGTACAGTATCAGTGTGATAGTATCAGTGTGACAGTGTACAGTATCAGTGTACAGTATCAGTGTGACAGTATCAGTGTACAGTATCAGTGTGACAGTGTACAGTATCAGTGTGACAGTGTACAGTATCAGTGTGACAGTGTACAGTATCAGTGTGACAGTGTACAGTATCAGTGTGATAGTATCAGTGTGACAGTGTAAAGTATCAGTGTGACAGTATCAGTATCAGTGTGACAGTGTACAGTATCAGTGTGACAGTGTACAGTATCAGTGTGACAGTATCAGTATCAGTATGACAGTGTACAGTATCAGTGTACAGTATCAGTGTGATAGTGTACAGTATCAGTGTGACAGTATCAGTATCAGTGTGACAGTGTACAGTATCAGTGTGATAGTATCAGTGTACAGTATCAGTGTGACAGTGTACAGTATCAGTGTACAGTATCAGTGTACAGTATCAGTGTGACAGTGTACAGTATCAGTGTACAGTATCAGTGTGATAGTGTACAGTATCAGTGTACAGTATCAGTGTACAGTATCAGTGTGATAGTGTACAGTATCAGTGTGACAGTGTACAGTATCAGTGTGACAGTGTACAGTATCAGTGTACAGTATCAGTGTACAGTATCAGTGTGACAGTGTACAGTATCAGTGTGATAGTGTACAGTATCAGTGTGATAGTATCAGTATCAGTATCAGTGTACAGTATCAGTGTGACAGTGTACAGTATCAGTGTGACAGTGTACAGTATCAGTGTGACAGTGTACAGTATCAGTGTACAGTATCAGTGTGACAGTGTACAGTATCAGTGTGACAGTGTACAGTATCAGTGTACAGTATCAGTGTACAGTATCAGTGTACAGTATAAGTGTGACAGTGTACAGTATCAGTGTGATAGTGTACAGTATCAGTGTGACAGTGTACAGTATCAGTGTGACAGTGTACAGTATCAGTGTGACAGTGTACAGTATCAGTGTGATAGTGTACAGTATCAGTGTGATAGTATCAGTATCAGTATCAGTGTACAGTATCAGTGTGATAGTGTACAGTATCAGTGTGATAGTGTACAGTATCAGTGTGACAGTGTACAGTATCAGTGTGATAGTGTACAGTATCAGTGTGATAGTGTACAGTATCAGTGTGACAGTATCAGTGTGACAGTGTACAGTATCAGTGTGACAGTGTACAGTATCAGTGTACAGTATCAGTGTGACAGTGTACAGTATCAGTGTACAGTATCAGTGTACAGTATAAGTGTGACAGTGTACAGTATCAGTGTGACAGTGTACAGTATCAGTGTGATAGTGTACAGTATCAGTGTGATAGTGTACAGTATCAGTGTGACAGTATCAGTATCAGTGTGACAGTGTACAGTATCAGTGTGATAGTGTACAGTATCAGTGTGATAGTGTACAGTATCAGTGTGATAGTGTACAGTATCAGTGTGACAGTGTGAGTGTACAGTATCAGTGTACAGTATCAGTGTGACAGTGTACAGTATCATTGTGACATTATCAGTGTACAGTATCATTGTGACAGTGTACAGTATCAGTGTACAGTATCAGTGTGACAGTGTACAGTATCAGTGTACAGTATCCGTGTACAGTATCAGTGTACAGTATCAGTGTGACAGTGTACAGTATCAGTGTGACAGTGTACAGTATCAGTGTGACAGTGTACAGTATCAGTGTACAGTATCAGTGTGACAGTGTACAGTATCAGTGTGACAGTGTACAGTATCAGTGTGACAGTGTACAGTATCAGTGTGACAGTGTACAGTATCAGTGTACAGTATCAGTGTACAGTATCAGTGTGACAGTATCAGTGTGACAGTGTACAGTATCAGTGTGACAGTGTACAGTATCAGTGTACAGTATCAGTGTACAGTATCAGTGTACAGTATATCAGTGTGACAGTGTACAGTATCAGTGTGATAGTGTACAGTATCAGTGTGACAGTGTACAGTATCAGTGTGATAGTGTGACAGTATCAGTGTGACAGTGTACAGTATCAGTGTGATAGTGTACAGTATCAGTGTGATAGTATCAGTATCAGTATCAGTGTACAGTATCAGTGTGACAGTGTACAGTATCAGTGTGATAGTGTACAGTATCAGTGTGACAGTGTACAGTATCAGTGTGATAGTGTACAGTATCAGTGTGATAGTGTACAGTATCAGTGTGACAGTGTACAGTATCAGTGTGACAGTGTACAGTATCAGTGTGATAGTGTACAGTATCAGTGTGATAGTGTACAGTATCAGTGTGATAGTGTACAGTATCAGTGTGACAGTATCAGTATCAGTGTGACAGTGTACAGTATCAGTGTGATAGTATACAGTATCAGTGTGATAGTATCAGTGTGACAGTGTACAGTATCAGTATACAGTATCAGTGTGACAGTATCAGTGTACAGTATCAGTGTGACAGTGTACAGTATCAGTGTGACAGTGTACAGTATCAGTGTGACAGTGTACAGTATCAGTGTGACAGTGTACAGTATCAGTGTGACAGTGTACAGTATCAGTGTGACAGTGTGACAGTATCAGTGTGACAGTATCAGTGTACAGTATCAGTGTGACAGTGTACAGTATCAGTGTGACAGTGTACAGTATCAGTGTGACAGTGTACAGTATCAGTGTGACAGTGTACAGTATCAGTGTGACAGTATCAGTGTAACAGTGTACAGTATCAGTGTGACAGTATCAGTATCAGTGTGACAGTGTACAGTATCAGTGTGACAGTGTACAGTATCAGTATCAGTATGACAGTGTACAGTATCAGTGTACAGTATCAGTGTGATAGTGTACAGTATCAGTGTGACAGTATCAGTATCAGTGTGACAGTGTACAGTATCAGTGTGATAGTATCAGTGTACAGTATCAGTGTGACAGTGTACAGTATCAGTGTACAGTATCAGTGTACAGTATCAGTGTGACAGTGTACAGTATCAGTGTACAGTATCAGTGTGACAGTGTACAGTATCAGTGTGACAGTGTACAGTATCAGTGTGATAGTATCAGTGTATCAGTGTACAGTATCAGTGTGATAGTGTACAGTATCAGTGTGACAGTGTACAGTATCAGTGTGACAGTGTACAGTATCAGTGTGATAGTATCAGTGTACAGTATCAGTGTGATAGTATCAGGGTGACAGTATCAGTGTGACAGTGTACAGTATCAGTGTGACAGTATCAGTGCACAGTATCAGTGTGACAGTGTGACAGTATCAGTGTGACAGTGTACAGTATCAGTGTGACAGTGTACAATATCAGTGTGACAGTGTACAGTATCAGTGTGATAGTATCAGTGTGACAGTGTACAGTATCAGTGTGATAGTATCAGTGTGACAGTGTACAGTATCAGTGTGATAGTGTACAGTATCAGTGTGATAGTATCAGTGTGACAGTGTACAGTATCAGTGTGATAGTGTACAGTATCAGTGTGATAGTATCAGTGTGACAGTGTACAGTATCAGTGTACAGTATCAGTGTGACAGTATCAGTGTACAGTATCAGTGTGACAGTGTACAGTATCAGTGTGACAGTGTACAGTATCAGTGTGACAGTGTACAGTATCAGTGTGACAGTGTACAGTATCAGTGTGATAGTATCAGTGTGACAGTGTAAAGTATCAGTGTGACAGTATCAGTATCAGTGTGACAGTGTACAGTATCAGTGTGACAGTGTACAGTATCAGTGTGACAGTATCAGTATCAGTATGACAGTGTACAGTATCAGTGTACAGTATCAGTGTGATAGTGTACAGTATCAGTGTGACAGTATCAGTATCAGTGTGACAGTGTACAGTATCAGTGTGATAGTATCAGTGTACAGTATCAGTGTACAGTATCAGTGTACAGTATCAGTGTACAGTATCAGTGTGACAGTGTACAGTATCAGTGTACAGTATCAGTGTGATAGTGTACAGTATCAGTGTACAGTATCAGTGTACAGTATCAGTGTGATAGTGTACAGTATCAGTGTGACAGTGTACAGTATCAGTGTGACAGTGTACAGTATCAGTGTACAGTATCAGTGTACAGTATCAGTGTGACAGTGTACAGTATCAGTGTGACAGTGTACAGTATCAGTGTACAGTATCAGTGTGACAGTGTACAGTATCAGTGTGACAGTGTATAAGGTGTATGCACCAATTTGTAAGTCGCTCTGGATAAGAGCGTCTGCTAAATGACTTAAATGTAATGTAAATGTACAGTATCAGTGTACAGTATCAGTGTGACAGTGTACAGTATCAGTGTACAGTATCAGTGTACAGTATCAGTGTACAGTATAAGTGTGACAGTGTACAGTATCAGTGTGATAGTGTACAGTATCAGTGTGACAGTGTACAGTATCAGTGTGACAGTGTACAGTATCAGTGTGACAGTGTACAGTATCAGTGTGATAGTGTACAGTATCAGTGTGATAGTATCAGTATCAGTATCAGTGTACAGTATCAGTGTGATAGTGTACAGTATCAGTGTGATAGTGTACAGTATCAGTGTGACAGTGTACAGTATCAGTGTGATAGTGTACAGTATCAGTGTGATAGTGTACAGTATCAGTGTGACAGTATCAGTGTGACAGTGTACAGTATCAGTGTGACAGTGTACAGTATCAGTGTACAGTATCAGTGTGACAGTGTACAGTATCAGTGTACAGTATCAGTGTACAGTATCAGTGTACAGTATCAGTGTACAGTATAAGTGTGACAGTGTACAGTATCAGTGTGACAGTGTACAGTATCAGTGTGATAGTGTACAGTATCAGTGTGATAGTGTACAGTATCAGTGTGACAGTATCAGTATCAGTGTGACAGTGTACAGTATCAGTGTGATAGTGTACAGTATCAGTGTGATAGTGTACAGTATCAGTGTGATAGTGTACAGTATCAGTGTGACAGTGTACAGTATCAGTGTACAGTATCAGTGTGACAGTGTACAGTATCATTGTACATTATCAGTGTACAGTATCATTGTGACAGTGTACAGTATCAGTGTACAGTATCAGTGTGACAGTGTACAGTATCAGTGTACAGTATCCGTGTACAGTATCAGTGTACAGTATCAGTGTACAGTGTACAGTATCAGTGTGACAGTGTACAGTATCAGTGTGACAGTGTACAGTATCAGTGTACAGTATCAGTGTGACAGTGTACAGTATCAGTGTGACAGTGTACAGTATCAGTGTGACAGTGTACAGTATCAGTGTGACAGTGTACAGTATCAGTGTACAGTATCAGTGTACAGTATCAGTGTGACAGTATCAGTGTGACAGTGTACAGTATCAGTGTGACAGTGTACAGTATCAGTGTACAGTATCAGTGTACAGTATCAGTGTACAGTATAAGTGTGACAGTGTACAGTATCAGTGTGATAGTGTACAGTATCAGTGTGACAGTGTACAGTATCAGTGTGATAGTGTACAGTATCAGTGTGACAGTGTACAGTATCAGTGTGATAGTGTACAGTATCAGTGTGATAGTATCAGTATCAGTATCAGTGTACAGTATCAGTGTGACAGTGTACAGTATCAGTGTGATAGTGTACAGTATCAGTGTGACAGTGTACAGTATCAGTGTGATAGTGTACAGTATCAGTGTGATAGTGTACAGTATCAGTGTGACAGTGTACAGTATCAGTGTGACAGTGTACAGTATCAGTGTGATAGTGTACAGTATCAGTGTGATAGTGTACAGTATCAGTGTGATAGTGTACAGTATCAGTGTGACAGTATCAGTATCAGTGTGACAGTGTACAGTATCAGTGTGACAGTATCAGTGTGACAGTATCAGTGTGACAGTATCAGTGTGATAGTGTACAGTATCAGTGTGACAGTATCAGTGTGACAGTATCAGTGTGACAGTATCAGTGTGACAGTATCAGTGTGACAGTATCAGTGTGACAGTATCAGTGTGATAGTATCAGTGTACAGTATCAGTGTGACAGTGTACAGTATCAGTGTACAGTATCAGTGTGACAGTATCAGTGTGACAGTATCAGTGTGACAGTATCAGTGTGACAGTATCAGTGTGACAGTATCAGTGTGACAGTATCAGTGTACCTTACCTGAAGGCCCCGTTGTAAGCGTAGTATCTCTCCTTGTCAGTGTTGTCACAAACGAACTGTCCATCGATGTTGCCTTTACACAGCTGGCAAAGGGAGGGAGGGTCTCCCTGTGACCCAGGGATACAGCTGGCATTAAAGAAATCTGCCACGCCTGGGGAAACACCACAAACAGGTTAGTGGTTTCAAAGCTCCTACAGTGTAGTGTGCAGAGTGTGTGTACTGTGTAAAATGGTTACGAAGAGAAATGGAGCTCTTGCGCTGGCCCCCAGGTCTCGCACTTACAGCCAGAAGTTCAAAGGACTGCCTGTTTGGGTTTTTTCACATTTTTCACACGTGTGTGTGTGTTTTCGTGCGTGCGTACACTAGCGTGTGTGTGTGTGTTTTCTTGCGTACGTACACTAGCGTGTGTGTGTGTTTTCTTGCGTGCGTACACTAGCATGTGTGTGTGTGTGTGTGTGTGTGTGTGTGTGTGTGTGTGTGTGTGTGTGTGTGTGTGTTTTCTTGCGTGCGTACACTAGCGTGTGTGTGTTTTCTTGCGTGCGTACACTAGCGTGTGTGTGTGTCTGTTTTCTTGCGTGCGTATACTAGCGTGTGTGTGTGTCTGTTTTCTTGCGTGCGTACACTAGCGTGTGTGTGTGTGTGTTTTCTTGCGTGCGTATACTAGCGTGTGTGTGTGTCTGTTTTCTTGCGTGCGTACACTAGCGTGTGTGTGTGTGTGTGTTTTCTTGCGTGTGTGTGTGTGTTTTCTAGCGTGCGTACACTAGCGTTTGTGTGTGTGTGTGTTTTCTTGCGTGCGTACACTAGCGTGTGTGTGTTTTCTTGTGTGCGTACACTAGCGTGTGTGTGTGTGTTTTCTTGCGTGCGTACACTAGCGTGTGTGTGTGTGTTTTCTTGCGTGCGTACACTAGCGTGTGTGTGTGTGTTTTCTTGCGTGCGTACACTAGCGTGTGTGTGTGTGCGTGTTTTCTTGCGTGCGTACACTAGCGTGTGTGTGTGTGTGTGTTCTTGCATGCGTACACTAGCGTGTGTGTGTTTTCTTGCATGCGTACACTAGCGTGTGTGTGTTTTCTTGCATGCGTACACTAGCGTGTGTGTGTTTTCTTGCGTGCGTACACTAGCATGTGTGTCACAATTCCCTACCCTGTGGGATGTTACAGCCCATGACAGACATCTTGCTCTGGTCGATGAGGTATCCCAGGGGCATGTTCCAGCCGGCAGTACGTCCCTTCCCTGTGTGACATGTCTTCCTGCCCTTCAGTGTGTTGATGTTGATGTCCGGCTTCATCTTCTTCACCACGGCAACTGCATAGTAGGTGGTGCCCTCTCCTGTGGAGGTCAGGGGTCAGGGGGATAGTAATCTGTTATTGGTCCAGTTTAATCATGTGCTTCCCTCTTTCACTTTGAGGAACAGAGTCAAAACAGACACAATAGAGGGATATGACCTTGTCTGCTGTCATAAGACAGTGCATCTCAGTGCTAGAGTCGTCACTACAGACACCCTGGTTCGAATCCAGGCTGTATTACAACCGACCGTGATTGGGAGTTCTATAGGACTGCGCACAATTGGCCCAGCATTGTACGGGTTTGGCCCAGTGTAGGCCGTCATTGTAAATAAGAATTTGCCTATTTTTTTTTATTAAATATACTTGAATCTCCAGTAAATCATTAACATACCGTATGTACTACATTTATATGATATGTTCCTCTTTCTGCGTTACGGGTAAAGTTTGCACAAGCATGTCATAAAAACAGAGTAAACATATCTAACGCTCATATCCAACGCTCATAAACTCTCATAAACTCTCATAAATGATCGTGAAAGACACAAATTACTTTATGCGAAATTGGTGACAGACACACTGTGATAGTGTGCTGCAATATCAGAAATATAACACAGACATAAACTCTTTACCATCAGCAGAAGTCTCTCCTGCAGCTATTTTGAAGTTAGTTTCTTCCCCCAATTTGTAGATATCCTTAGCGCTCATTGAAAAGGCATCTACTTGGTTTTTCTAGGAGAAAGAAATGAAGAGGGGTTTAAATAGCATGTTTCAATGGTCAACGCAACGGTATGAAATGAAATAGTGTTGCTTCCTAATCAGTCGGACTCAGGACATCGGCAGATACTCCTAGACAACTAGGTCAACACATGCTCCAAAAGGTGATATCATTATCCTATCCAAGACTTAAATAAACAAACAATATCACAGCAATTATTAAGAAAATATAAAAATATAAACATCAACTGTCGCAAACAACTGAATATATACACTGCTCAAAAAAATAAAAGGGAACACTTAAACAACACAATGTAACTCCAAGTCAATCACACTTCTGTGAAATCAAACTGTCCACTTAGGAAGCAACGCTGATTGACAAGACATTTCACATGCTGTTGTGCAAATGGAATAGACAACAGGTGGAAATTATAGGCAATTAGCAAGACACCCCCAATAAAGGAGTGGTTCTGCAGGTGGGGACCACAAACCACTTCTCAGTTCCTATGCTTCCTGGTTCACACTGAGCACATGTTAGACGTGACAGAGTCTGGAGATGCCGTGGAGAACGTTCTGCTGCCTGCAACATCCTCCAGCATGACCGGTTTGGCGGTGGGTCAGTCATGGTGTGGGGTGGCATTTCTTTGGGGGGCCGCACAGCCCTCCATGTGCTCGCCAGAGGTAGCCTGAATGCCATTAGGTACCGAGAGGAGATCCTCAGACCCCTTGTGAGACCATATGCTGGTGCCGTTGGCCCTGGGTTCCTCCTAATGCAAGACAATGCTAGACCTCATGTGGCTGGAGTGTGTCAGCAGTTCCTGCAAGAGGAACCGCCACCTCATCAGGAGCATGCCCAGGCGTTGTAGGGAGGTCATACAGGCACGTGGAGGCCACACACACTACTGAGCCTCATTTAGACTTGTTTTAAGGACATTACATCAAAGTTGGATCAGCCTGTAGTGTGGTTTTCCACTTTAATTTTGAGTGTGACTCCAAATCCAGACCTCCATGGGTTGATAAATTTGATTTCCATTGATCATTTTTGTGTGATTTTGTTGTCAGCACATTCAACTATGTAAAGAAAAAAGTATTTAATAAGAATATTTCATTCATTCAGATCTAGGATGTGTTATTTTAGTGTTCCCTTTATTTTTTTGAGCAGTGTATATTTTAGATTTGATCAAGTTTCATAGGAAGTCACATAAAAAGTCAATATAAACGGAAATGTGCCCTATTAATCTGAAAGAGCCCCACTTACCCCGATCTTCTGCGCGCATCCTTCCACAGACACGTCGCTGACGCATTGGATAATCGGACGGATGGCCGCACTGCTGAAGGCCTGCGCCATGGCGTTACATTTGGTCATCTCTTGAGCGGATATTGCGCACCATCTTATAGTGCTCTGGCCAGACACTGGATAGGGAACACATTCAAACAAAACTAATCATGTTTTTCTTGTTGTCCTATGGCTACTCAATAACCAATGTTCATAGAGTACACAACCAAACGTCGACTGCGCAAATTCGTCTGTTACAAATTAAAATTCCATCCAGAAACCTCAATGTGCTGATAATATCTAGCATTTTATACGGATTCATATTAATCCAACCTTTTATTCAAATGTATTCTTTGCAGCTATCATCGTTTTATAAAACACACATAACTATGATTTTGTTTTAATAAAAAAAAAGTAACCTTTATTTAACTAGGCAAGTCTGAATCTAGGGCAGATTAAAATATTTTTTTATTTTACCTCCACAATATACTATTATATTGAGTAAAAAAAAACAACTCACCAGTCTGAAGGCCTAATATCAGAGAGGCGACGAGTATCCACATAGTGACGGAGTCAGCCGGACGTGAGAATGTCTGATCCTGTACGATCTGTTTATTTATACCTTTCCGATATCTGACTGGGGCTCCAAAGTACAAGCTCCAAGTTGAACTCCAGCTTTCCGCATATCGTCAAACAAGTTATGAGTATTTTACAACTTCATTTTATGGAAATCAGTAGACTTTCTAGCTATTCTTCGTCTAACGTTTTCTCTGAAACTTGGTGACTTCCAGACAGTCAGCTCATACCTGGAAAGACACGTCCCTACTGCCCGCAGCTGGCGCTTGGCCAGACCGAGCACACAGAGACCATTGACGGGGAAAGACCCCACCTCTGCTGGCCCTGCCCGGTGCTTTTCCATCGTACATCTCAAGGTGGGGGGCATAGTAACTGTAGTAACTTTTCTGCCTGACCCTGTCAATGACAAATACAATTTCTGGAATCTTGTTCTAAGTTTAATGTGAAGACTAGGCTAGTAATACAAGTGCACCTTCATAACTCATTTCCCATCCTGCTGTCATATTTCTTATGTAATTTTTATATTGTTTCCTTACCAGTGTTTCAATACAATCAAATAAAATGTTTTTACAAAAGTAATTTCTGAATGGGATATGAGGGGAAAAACAACAACCAAAACCTTGGTAAGATAAGATACTGGTTCACTGAACAGAAATATAAAACCAACCTGCAACACGATTTGACTGAGTAATGTAACAGTCATATAAGGAAATCAGTCAATTTAAATGAATTATTTAAATCTTTGGATTTCACATGACTTGGAAATATGCATCTTTTGCTCACAGACACCTAAAAAGGTAGGGATGTGGATCAGAAAACCAGTCAGTATCTGGTGTGATCACCATTTGCCTCATCATGCAGCGAGACACATCTACTTCGTATAGAGTTGATCAGGCTGTTGATTGTGGCCTGTGGAATGTTGTTCCACTCCTCTTCAATGGCTGTGGAATGTTGTCCCACTCCTCTTCAATGGCTGTGGAATGTTGTCCCACTCCTCTTCCATGGCTGTGGAATGTTGTCCCACTCCTCTTCCATGGCTGTGGAATGTTGTCCCACTCCTCTTCCATGGCTGTGGAATGTTGTCCCACTCCTCTTCCATGGCTGTGGAATGTTGTCCCACTCCTCTTCCATGGCTGTGGAATGTTGTCCCACTCCTCTTCCATGGCTGTGGAATGTTGTCCCACTCCTCTTCCATGGCTGTGGAATGTTGTCCCACTCCTCTTCCATGGCTGTGGAATGTTGTCCCACTCCTCTTCCATGGCTGTGGAATGTTGTCCCACTCCTCTTCAATAGCTGTGGAATGTTGTCCCACTCCTCTTCCATGGCTGTGGAATGTTGTCCCACTCCTCTTCAATGGCTGTGGAATGTTTTCCCACTCCTCTTCCATGGCTGTGGAATGTTGTCCCACTCCTCTTCCATGGCTGTGGAATGTTGTCCCACTCCTCTTCCATGGCTGTGGAATGTTGCCCCACTCCTCTTCAATAGCTGTGGAATGTTGTCCCACTCCTCTTCCATGGCTGTGGAATGTTGTCCCACTCCTCTTCAATGGCTGTGGAATGTTGTCCCACTCCTCTTCCATGGCTGTGGAATGTTGTCCCACTCCTCTTCCATGGCTGTGGAATGTTGTCCCACTCCTCTTCCATGGCTGTGGAATGTTGTTCCACTCCTCTTCAATGGCTGTGGAATGTTGTCCCACTCCTCTTCCATGGCTGTGGAATGTTGTTCCACTCCTCTTCCATGGCTGTGGAATGTTGTCCCACTCCTCTTCCATGGCTGTGGAATGTTGTCCCACTTCTCTTCAATGGCTGTGGAATGTTGTCCCACTCCTCTTCAATGGCTGTGGAATGTTGTTCCACTCCTCTTCCATGGCTGTGGAAGGTTGTTCCACTCCTCTTCCATGGCTGTGGAATGTTGTCCCACTCCTCTTCCATGGCTGTGGAATGTTGTCCCACTCCTCTTCCATGGCTGTGGAATGTTGTCCCACTCCTCTTCAATGGCTGTGGTATGTTGTCCCACTCCTCTTCCATGGCTGTGGAATGTTGTTCCACTCCTCTTCCATGGCTGTGGAATGTTGTTCCACTCCTCTTCCATGGCTGTGGAATGTTGTCCCACTCCTCTTCCATGGCTGTGGAATGTTGTCCCACTCCTCTTCCATGGCTGTGGAATGTTGTCCCACTCCTCTTCCATGGCTGTGTGAAGTTGCTGGATTTTAGCGGGAACTGGAACACGCTGTCGTACGTGTCGATCCAGAGCATCCCAAACATGCTCAATGATTGACATGTCTGGTGAGTATTCAGGTCATGGAAGAACTGGGACATTTTCAGCTTCCAGGAATTGTGTCCAGATCCTTGTGACATGGGGCCGTGCATTATCATGCTGAAACTTGAGGTGATGTCGGCGGATGAATGGAACGACAATGGGTCTCAGGATCATGTCAGAGTATCTCTGTGCATTTAAACTGCCTTTGATAGAATGCAATTGTGTTCATTGTCCATAGCTTATGCCTGCCCATAACATAACCCCACCACCACCATGGGGCACTCTGTTCACAACATTGACATCAGCAAACCGCTCGCCCACACCATACACGTTGTCTGCCATCTGCCTGGTACAGTTAAAACCGAGATTCATCTGGGAAGAGCACACTTCTCCAGCGTGCCAGTGGCCATCGAAGGTGAGCATTTTCAACACCGAAGTCGGTTACGATCTTCAGTCAGGGACAAGACCCTGGTGAGGACGACAAACACTCAGATAAGCTTCCCTGAGACGGTTTGTGGTAAAATTCTTTAGTTTTGCAAACCCACAGTTTCATCAGCTGAAAATATGCAACAAAAACAACGATTTTACTGAGTCACAGTTCACATAAGGATATTAGTCAATTCAAATAAATGAATTAGGCCCTAATCTATGGATTTCACATGACTGGGCTGCCATGGGTGGGCCTGGGAGGGCATAGGCCCACCCACTTGGGAGCCAGACTCACCCATTGGGGAGGCAGGCCCAGCCAATCAGAATGCATTTTTCCCCACAAAAGAGTTTTACTACAGACAGAAATACTCCTCAGTTTCATCAGCTGTCCGAGTGGCTGGTCTAAGATCCCACAGGTGAAGAATCCGGATGTCGAGGTCCTGGGCTGGCGTGGTTTACACGTGGTCTGTGGTTGTGAGGCCGGTTTGACGTACTGCCAAATTCTCTAAAATGACTTTGGAGGTGGCTTATGATAGAGAAATGAACATTCAAATCTCTGGCAACAGCTCTGGTGGACATTCCTGCAGTCAGCATGCCAATTGCACTCTCCCTCAAACACTTGAGACATCTGTGACAATGTGTTGTATAACAAAACTACACATTTTAGAGTGGTATTTTATTGTCCCCAGCACAAGGTGCACCTGTGTAACGATCCTGCTGTTTAATCAGCTTATTGATATGCCACACCTGTCAGGTGGATGGATTATCTTGGTAAAGGATAAATGCTTATTAACAGGGATGTCAACAGATTTGTACATAGAATTTGAAAGAAATAAGCTTTTTATGCGTATGGAATTTTTGTGGTATCTTTTATTTCAGCTCATGAAACATGAAACCAACACTTTACTTTGCGTTTATATTTTTGTTCAGTATACATCAGAATCAAGGTGAACCATTGTAACCTGGATACTTGGGTATTTAGTAGTAGCTTTGAAAAACGTGTTTTACCTATTAATTTGCAATTGGGGAACGAACATACACTACAATCCCCAAAAGTATGTGGACACCACTTCAAATTAGTGGATTCGGCTATTTCAGCCACACCCGTTGCTGACAGGTGGTCCTTCTGTAGCTCAGTTGGTAGAGCATGGCGCTTGTAATGCCAGGGTAGTGGGTTCGATTCCCGGGACCACCCATACGTAGAATGTATGCACACATGACTGTAAGTCGCTTTGGATAAAAGCGTCTGCTAAATGGCATATATTTTTTATATATATATATATATATATATATAGGTGTATAAAATAAAGCACACGGCCATGCAATCTCCATAGACAAACATTGGCAGTAGAATGGCCTTACTGAAGAGCTCAGGGACTTTCTTTAAGTGTTGTTATTGTTGTAGTGGACATTTCTAGGAACAACAGCGTCTCAGCAGCGAAGTGGTAGGCCACACAAGCTCACAGAACGGGACTGCCGAGTGCTGAAGCGGAAAAAAAAAATGTCAAGAGTTCCAAACTGTCTCTGGAAGCCTCCGCACAATAACTGTTTGTCGGGAGCTTCAACAAATGGATTTCCATGGCCGAGCCTAAGATCAACATACGCCAAGCGTTGGCTGAAGTGGTGTAAAGCCCAGGCTAGGCCCCTTAGTTCCAGTGAAGGGAAATCTTAACGCTACAGTATGCAATGACATTCTAGACAATTCTGTGCTTCCAACTTTGTGGCAACAGCTTGGGGAAGGCGCTTTCCTGTTTCAGCATAACAATGCACCCGGGCACAAAGCGAGGTCCATACAGAAATGGTTTGTCGAGATCGGTGTGGAAGAACTTGACTGGCCTGCACAGAGCCCTGACCTCAACCCCATCAAACACCTTTGGGATGAATTGGAACGGCGACTACGAGCCAGACCTAATCGCCCAACATCAGTGCCCGACCTCACTAATGCTCTTGTGGCTGAATGGAAGCAAGTCCCCACAGCAATGTTCCAACATCTAGTGGAAAACCTTCCCAGAAGAGTGGAGGTTGTTATAGAAGCAAAGGGGGGGGGGACAGCTCCGTATTAATGTCCATGATTTTGGAACGAGTTGTTCAACGAGGAAGTGACCACATACGTTTGGTCATGTAGTGTATTTATAATTCAGTATAGAGGTTCCCAAACTGGGGTCTGTGGTCCCTTCAGGGTCCATGGAGGAAGTCCAGGTATTCTATTTGTTCTTACCTTTCTCTTTATTCCTCTTGTTCGGAACGTCAAGTGACTGAACACCGAACTATAAATCAGCACAACAGTAAACGTACCGTACATCATAAAACAATCTCATGTCTCCGGTCCGGTGGTGGTACTAAACTCCAATATACCCCATTTATTGCCATCCACTTCCAGATACCTGTACTTTATAGCTTCATAAAACACGACAGCTGTCTATAATAGGAAATACATCTTGCTTAGCCTCGAGTTGGGACTTGAACCCGTTGATATGCTGAGAGTGTGTCTGTGTGCCAAGTTCTCATTGATCAAACACACTGTTGTAGCCAATCACAGTAGCAGAGTGATCCATTTAGTTACTGGAAGAGACACATTAGAGATGTCCACACTCACAACAGATGTCCTTTTATACCTTATAACAGTGGATAATCTGCTTGAGCTAAATGATTAATTACAAGAATATAAATCAGCACATACTATAGTATTTTTTAATTTTTATATATGCACCAAAATAGACATGGGAAGAAAAAAAATAGCCTTGTTTTCTTTTGTTTTTATAGTGCACATAGTGTCACTGTTTAGTTTTATGTTTATGCTGAACTCTGGATTACAGTGACACGTGTTTCTGTCTGAGTGGACTACTCTGGTTAAATCAAATGAGAAACACCGTTAAACATAAGAGTCTCAGTAAAGAGGTAGACTGATTAACACACACAGTGTTGGAGTTGTGAACTACAAGTAGTTAAACTTGTAATTTAACTACATTTTACAGCACTTTGGTTGAACTAAATTCAAATCTAGGTTGTGTTTTCAGTAGTTAATTACTTTTTAACATTTTATTTTTTACCATGCAGCTAACTACTCCACACACTACTTTCTTTACAAAAATAAGACATGGATGAAGTTCCTTTATTTTTCAGCATCGGGATCACCTGAAACAGTTTGTGTGTTTAATATGATACACACTCGGTTAACATCCGACTCCAGATGGATCTATTACAACAGATAGGATCATTTTTTCATTAAGTAGATCGGGAAAGGATGTAGTGAACTTTTAAAAAAATAAGTAATTAAATTAACTATATTTTTCTTAAGCGTAGCTTAACTTATTCCAGTGTGAAGTAAATTACATGTTCAGAGTAGCTTCCCCCAACACACAGAGAGAGACATCTAGAAGGAAGAGACCCACAGAGTAGCTTCCCCCAACACAGAGAGAGAGATATCTAGAAGGAAGAGACCCACAGAGTAGCTTCCCCCAACACAGAGAGAGACATCTAGAAGGAAGAGACCCACAGAGTAGCTTCCCCCAACACAGAGAGAGACATCTAGAAGGAAGAGACCCACAGAGTAGCTTCCCCCAACACAGAGAGAGACATCTAGAAGGAAGAGACCCACAGAGTAGCTTCCCCAACACAGAGAGAGAGACATCTAGAAGGAAGAGACCCACAGAGTAGCTTCCCCCAACACAGAGAGAGAGAGACATCTAGAAGGAAGAGACCCACAGAGTAGCTTCCCCCAACACACACAGAGAGAGACATCTAGAAGGAAGAGACCCACAGAGTAGCTTCCCCCAACACAGAGAGAGACATCTAGAAGGAAGAGACCCACAGAGTAGCTTCCCCCAACACAGAGAGAGACATCTAGAAGGAAGAGACCCACAGAGTAGCTTCCCCCAACACACAGAGAGAGACATCTAGAAGGAAGAGACCCACAGAGTAGCTTCCCCCAACACAGAGAGAGAGACATCTAGAAGGAAGAGACCCACAGAGTAGCTTCCCCCACACACAGAGAGAGACATCTAGAAGGAAGAGACCCACAGAGTAGCTTCCCCCAACACAGAGAGAGACATCTAGAAGAAAGAGACCCACAGAGTAGCTTCCCCCAACACAGAGAGAGAGACATCTAGAAGGAAGAGACCCACAGAGTAGCTTCCCCCAACACAGAGAGAGAGACATCTAGAAGGAAGAGACCCACAGAGTAGCTTCCCCCAACACAGAGAGAGACATCTAGAAGGAAGAGACAGAGATTCCCCAACACAGAGAGAGAGAGACATCTAGAAGGAAGAGACCCACAGAGTAGCTTCCCCAACACAGAGAGAGACATCTAGAAGGAAGAGACCCACAGAGTAGCTTCCCCCAACACAGAGAGAGACATCTAGAAGGAAGAGACCCACAGAGTAGCTCCCCCCAACACAGAGAGAGACATCTAGAAGGAAGAGACCCACAGAGTAGCTTCCCCCAACACACAGAGATAGACATCTAGAAGGAAGAGACCCACAGAGTAGCTTCCCCCAACACAGAGAGAGAGACATCTAGAAGGAAGAGACCCACAGAGTAGCTTCCCCCAACACAGAGAGAGACATCTAGAAGGAAGAGACCCACATAGTAGCTTCCCCAACACAGAGAGAGAGACATCTAGAAGGAAGAGACCCACATAGTAGCTTCCCCCAACACAGAGAGACATCTAGAAGGAAGAGACCAACAGAGTAGCTTCCCCCAACACACAGAGAGAGACATCTAGAAGAAAGAGACCCACAGAGTAGCTTCCCCCAACACAGAGAGAGACATCTAGAAGGAAGAAACCCACAGAGTAGCTTCCCCCAACACACAGAGAGACATCTAGAAGAAAGACCCACAGAGTAGCTTCCCCCAACACAGAGAGAGAGACATCTAGAAGGAAGAAACCCACAGAGTAGCTTCCCCCAACACACAGAGAGACATCTAGAAGGAAGAGACTCACAGCACTATGATGTATGAGAAAGGGTTTATTGGCAGTTCTCCTCTTTATGACAAATTGAATGAATCAGGAAAGGGATTATTTACAAACTGGAATCCAAAAGTGAGATAGAAAGCAGTGGTGAGGTGGTGAAGAACCAGAAGAAGAACAAGTCTTATAGAAAACAACCATCTCTGTGGAAGCAGGAGAGGGAGGGTTCCAGCACGGAGTCCTCCGGAGGACAGTTAAAGGCATCGCGCTTCCAAAGCGCGTTGTTAGATCTTTCCCCCTTTCAGATACGAACAACGGCCATGTCACACACACACACACACACACACACACTCTTGAGGACTGTCTACTCCAGTGTGTGTCTGTCCGAACGATCCTCTCGCGGAGCTTGAAGATATGACGTCACAATCCTCGGTGGACACAGACACCCCCCGTTTGTTATTTAATAAAGACTACTGCTTCTAAAAACATGCACATCACATGAAAAAAAAGGAAACTCGCAGGGAAGTGGACATGGAGATGGAGATGGGGAGAGGAGAACCAGAACCAGAACCAGGACCAGAACCAGGCCACCACGTCGGTGACTTTACATTTCCACTGCTTCACCAACACAGTTCACACCCCAGCCAGTCAGTTCAGAGTTAGGGGGTGTACGTGTGTCCTGTTCCTGACCATAACCCCATTCTCTGACCTTTCAGAGGGATCTGACTCAGGACCACAGGTCTCCTCTGCTCTACTGAACACATAAGAAACTAACTGAAACCGATAGGTGTTGGTGAAAGTAAAGGAAAATATATTTATATATATATATATATTCATATTCATACGCTCAACATGGCAAAGAAAATAATTCCCCATAGCTGTATGAGTTTTGAAGTAAAGCTCAATATAGACTTTTTATTATAACAAAATAGGCAGTAGACTGAGGGTTAAATATACGTTAAAATCTCAGTGTACAATAAATTCTTTCGTTTTTTTCTTCCTTCTTACTACTACTAATACACCTGGAGTCAGTTTAAAAACAGCCTTTCATTTACTCTATTCCTGTTCAGGAAATTAACCTGAAAGCTGATTGGACAAAGAACAGAATCAAATCATCAGGGATCGTTAAAGTCAGTGAAGGCGGCTATGATAAGAAACAGCCTCGTGTGTGTGTGTGTGTGTGTGTGTGTGACAGGTGAGCCAGGTGATGTGTGTGTG
>NC_068421.1:90172171-90242171 GCF_023373465.1 Oncorhynchus keta | reverse complement strand
ACAAGAAATGATTTATTATTTGTATATATATGCATCTAAATCATGTTCCTTAAACATTAAGGACTTGTACCATAAAAATCTCCCCATAAGACGCTGGTTGCCAAAGCCCGTACCTCCTTAGCAGGAAAAACACCCAGATACAAGGACAGCCCAAGAAAACACGAGAGAGAGAGAAGAGAGAGCGAGCGAGAGAGAGCGTGAGAGAGAGTGAGCGAGAGAGAGAGCGAATGTGTGATAGAGAAAGCATTAAAGAATTGTGTGTGTGTGTATGTGGGTCTATGCGTGATCAGATCCCCAGACACTAATGTAACGACACCAGCCAGTGTGACAGAGGGGAGCAGGGCGGCGCGGGGGGGTATAAGTGAATGGGAGGGGGGGTCCTATGCTCAGGGCATAACATTAGACGTAAAATCAAAGAAGAAAACGAGGACGGCAAAAAAAAAGGTCATCTCTTCTGTTTCTCTTCCTTCACAACTTGTCCTTGGCAGGCACCCAGATGAAGGGTCCTGACTGCTCCTCGATGATCCTCTTCACCGCGTTATAAATCTCCTCCAGAGAGTCCCCCTGGACGATAGCTGCAACGACACACAGACACAACACATGTAAAACATACTAAACATATTTATATAGTATAGCTGGGACAGGCTTTCCTGTATTTTGCCAATGAGTTAATTCATGGAACTGAGACATCTACTTGATGCTGAAGAAGTTGAGACTGTAGTGATGGGGGGGGGGCTGGACTCACCAGTGAAGTGCTCAGTGAACTCCTGCTCCAGCTTCATGGCTCGGTCGAACGTCTTCCTCCCCTGGTCCTCTGTTAGCCTCTTATTCATCTCCCTAGAGAGAGAGAGAGAGAGATACAGAGAGAAAGAGAGCGAGAAGGAGAGAGAGAGGCGAGAGAGAGAAAGAAAGAGTGAGAGAGTAGAGGGAGAGAGTATGAGAAGGAGAAAGAGGAGAGACAGGGAGAAAGAGAGGATGAGAAGGAGAAAGAGGAGAGACAGGGAGAGAGAGAGGGTGAGAAGGAGAAAGACAGAGAGAGAGGGAGCGACACAGAGAGAAAGAGAGCGAGAAGGAGATAGAGGAGAGAGAGAGGGAGAGAGGCGAGAGAGAGAAAGAAAGAGGGAGAGAGAAAGAGGGAGAGAGGCGAGAGAGAGAAAGAAAGAAAGAGAGTATGAGAAGGAGAAAGAGGAGAGAGACAGGGAGAGAGGCAGGAGAGAAAGAGGGAGAGAGAGAATGAGAGGGACAAAGCAAGAGATGGAGGAGAGTGAGAGGGCGAGAAGGAGAGAGAGACAGGGAGAGGCAGGAGAGAAAGAGAATGAGAGGGACAGAGCGAGAGATGGAGGAGAGTGAGAGGGCGAGAAGGAGAGAGAGACAGGGAGAGGATGACTAAGATGTTGCCCTGTATACAGTGTATATAGTGTCTTTGGAAAGTATTCAGACTCCTTGACTTTTTCCACATTTTGTTACGTTATAACTTTATTCTAAAAAGACAGCGCTACAGAGGTCCTCTGTGGAGATGGGAGAACCTTCCAGAAGGACAACCATCTCTGCAGCACTCTACCAATCAGGCCTTTATGGTAGAGTGGCCAGACGGAAGCCACTCCTCAGTAAAAGGCACATGACAGCCCACTTGGAGTTTGCCAAAAGGCACCTAAAGACTCTCAGACCATAAGAAACAAGATTCTCTGGTCTGATAAAACCAAGATTCTTTGGCCTGAATGCCAAACGTCATGTCTGGAAGAAACCTGGCACCATCCCTAAGGTGAAGCATGGTGGTGGCAGCCTCATGCTGTGGGGCAAGGACTTGGAGACTAGTCAGGATTGAGGCAAAGATGAGATGAACGGAGCAAAGTACAGAGAGATCCTCGATGAAAACCTGCTCCAGAGCGCTCAGGACCTCAGACTGGGGCAAAGGTTCACTTTCCAACAGGACAACAACCCTAAGCACACAGCCAAGATTACGCACGAATGGCTTCGGGACAAGTCCCTGATTGTTATTGAGTGGTCCAGCCAGAGACCAGACTTGAGACCTGAAAATAGCTGTGCAGCAACCCTTCCAATCCAACCTGACAGAGCTTGAGAGGATCTGCACATACGAATGGGAGAAACTCCCCAAATACAGGTGTGCCAAGCTTGTTGCGTCATACCCAAGAAGACTCAAGGCTGTAATCACTGCCAAAGGTGCTTCAACAAAGTACTGAATAAAGGGTCTGAATAATTATGCAAATGTCATATTTCAGTGTTTTATTTTTTAGAAATGAGCAAAAATGGCTAATAACCCGTTTTTGCTTTGTCATGATGGGTCATTGTGTGTAGATTGATGAGGAAAAAAACAAATGCATTTTATAATATGGCTGTAACGTAATAAAATGTGGAAAAAGTCCAGGGGTCTGAATACTTTCCACCATCCCCTAGGGCAGAAGACTTTGACCTATTAATACCCACCATCCCCTAGGGCAGAAGACTTTGACCTATTAATACCCACCATCCCCTAGGGCAGAAGACTTTGGCCTCTTAATACCCACCATCCCCTAGGGCAGAAGACTTTGACCTATTAATACCCACCATCCCCTAGGGCAGAAGACTTTGGCCTCTTAATACCCACCATCCCCTAGGGCAATAGACTTTGACCTATTAATACCCACCATCCCCTAGGGCAATAGACTTTGACCTATTAATACCCACCATCCCCTAGGGCAGAAGACTTTGACCTATTAATACCCACCATCCCCTAGGGCAGAAGACTTTGACCTATTAATACCCACCATCCCCTAGGGCAGAAGACTTTGGCCTATTAATACCCACCATCCCCTAGGGCAGAAGACTTTGGCCTATTAATACCCACCATCCCCTAGAAGACTTTGCAGAAGACTTTGGCCTATTAATACCCACCATCCCCTAGGGCAGAAGACTTTGGCCTATTAATACCCACCATCCCCTAGGGCAGAAGACTTTGACCTATTAATACCCACCATCCCCTAGGGCAGAAGACTTTGGCCTATTAATACCCACCATCCCCTAGGGCAGAAGACTTTGGCCTATTAATACCCACCATCCCCTAGGGCAGAAGACTTTAGCCTATTAATACCCACCATCCCCTAGGGCAGAAGACTTTGGCCTATTAATACCCACCATCCCCTAGGGCAGAAGACTTTGGCCTATTAATACCCACCATCCCCTAGGGCAGAAGACTTTGGCCTATTAATACCCACCATCCCCTAGGGCAGAAGACTTTGGCCTATTAATACCCACCATCCCCTAGGGCAGAAGACTTTGGCCTATTAATACCCACCATCCCCTAGGGCAGAAGACTTTGACCTATTAATACCCACCATCCCCTAGGGCAGAAGACTTTGACCTATTAATACCCACCATCCCCTAGGGCAGAAGACTTTGGCCTATTAATACCCACCATCCCCTAGGGCAGAAGACTTTGGCCTATTAATACCCACCATCCCCTAGGGCAGAAGACTTTGGCCTATTAATACCCACCATCCCCTAGGGCAGAAGACTTTGGCCTATTAATACCCACCATCCCCTAGGGCAGAAGACTTTGGCCTATTAATACCCACCATCCCCTAGGGCAGAAGACTTTGACCTATTAATACCCACCATCCCCTAGGGCAGAAGACTTTGACCTATTAATACCCACCATCCCCTAGGGCAGAAGACTTTGGCCTATTAATACCCACCATCCCATAGGGAAGAAGACTTTGGCCTATTAATACCCACCATCCCCTAGGGCAGAAGACTTTGGCCTATTAATACCCACCATCCCCTAGGGCAGAAGACTTTGGCCTATTAATACCCACCATCCCCTAGGGCAGAAGACTTTGGCCTATTAATACCCACCATCCCCTAGGGCAGAAGACTTTGACCTATTAATACCCACCATCCCCTAGGGCAGAAGACTTTGGCCTATTAATACCCACCATCCCCTAGGGCAGAAGACTTTGACCTATTAATACCCACCATCCCCTAGGGCAGAAGACTTTGACCTATTAATACCCACCATCCCCTAGGGCAGAAGACTTTGACCTATTAATACCCACCATCCCCTAGGGCAGAAGACTTTGACCTATTAATACCCACCATCCCCTAGGGCAGAAGACTTTGGCCTATTAATACCCACCATCCCCTAGGGCAGAAGACTTTGACCTATTAATACCCACCATCCCCTAGGGCAGAAGACTTTGACCTATTAATACCCACCATCCCCTAGGGCAGAAGACTTTGGCCTATTAATACCCACCATCCCCTAGGGCAGAAGACTTTGGCCTATTAATACCCACCATCCCCTAGGGCAGAAGACTTTGACCTATTAATACCCACCATCCCCTAGGGCAGAAGACTTTGACCTATTAATACCCACCATCCCCTAGGGCAGAAGACTTTGGCCTATTAATACCCACCATCCCCTAGGGCAGAAGACTTTGGCCTATTAATACCCACCATCCCCTAGGGCAGAAGACTTTGACCTATTAATACCCACCATCCCCTAGGGCAGAAGACTTTGGCCTATTAATACCCACCATCCCCTAGGGCAGAAGACTTTGACCTATTAATACCCACCATCCCCTAGGGCAGAAGACTTTGGCCTATTAATACCCACCATCCCCTAGGGCAGAAGACTTTGACCTATTAATACCCACCATCCCCTAGGGCAGAAGACTTTGACCTATTAATACCCACCATCCCATAGGGCAATAGACTTTACCTCTTAATATCCACCATCCCCTAGGGCAATAGACTTTGACCTCTTAATACCCACCATCCCCTAGGGCAATAGACTTTACCTCTTAATATCCACCATCCCCTAGGGCAGAAGACTTTGACCTCTTAATACCCACCATCCCCTAGGGCAATAGACTTTACCTCTTAATATCCACCATCCCCTAGGGCAGAAGACTTTGACCTCTTAATACCCACCATCCCCTAGGGCAATAGACTTTGGCCTCTTAATACCCACCATCCCCTAGGGCAATAGACTTTGGCCTCTTAATACCCACCATCCCCTAGGGCAATAGACTTTGGCCCTTATACCCACCATTAGGGCAGAAGACCCACCATCTCCTAGGGCAAAGACTTTGGCCTCTTAATACCCACCATCCCCTAGGGCAATAGACTTTACCTCTTAATATCCACCATCCCCTAGGGCAATAGACTTTACCTCTTAATATCCACCATCCCCTAGGGCAATAGACTTTACCTCTTAATATCCACCATCCCCTAGGGCAATAGACTTTGGCCTCTTAATACCCACCATCCCCTAGGGCAATAGACTTTACCTCTTAATATCCACCATCCCCTAGGGCAGAAGACTTTGACCTCTTAATACCCACCATCCCCTAGGGCAATAGACTTTGGCCTCTTAATACCCACCATCCCCTAGGGCAATAGACTTTGGCCTCTTAATACCCACCATCCCCTAGGGCAATAGACTTTGGCCTCTTAATACCCACCATCCCCTAGGGCAATAGACTTTGGCCTCTTAATACCCACCATCCCCTAGGGCAATAGACTTTACCTCTTAATATCCACCATCCCCTAGGGCAATAGACTTTGACCTCTTAATACCCACCATCCCCTAGGGCAATAGACTTTACCTCTTAATATCCACCATCCCCTAGGGCAATAGACTTTGGCCTCTTAATACCCACCATCCCCTAGGGCAATAGACTTTACCTCTTAATATCCACCATCCCCTAGGGCAATAGACTTTACCTCTTAATATCCACCATCCCCTAGGGCAATAGTCTTTACCTCTTAATATCCACCATCCCGTAGGGCAGAAGACTTTGGCCTCTTAATATGAAAAGGAATTTGTTGAATCAAAATAACTTACAGGATATTCTCCACAGACTTGGGCTTGATGAAAATAGCGATGGGGTAGAGCATGGTCGATTGCAATCGCTTGATGGCGTTGCCTGAAACATCCAGGATGCAATGCTTCCCCTGGACATAAAGAGAGAGAGTGAAGACATGTCATCACAACATAGCCATATGCTGACACTTCCTCCTCGTCTCTACTCCCTCTACCCACCTCCTCCTCCTTTACTCTTAATATCCTCTCCCCCCTAGACCTCCTCCCCTCCATCCCCTCCTCCATCCCCTCCTCCACCATCCCCTAGGGCAATAGACTTTGGCCTCTTAATACCTCCCATCCCCCTACCCACCATCCCCTAGGGCCTCTCTCCACCCCCCTAGGGCTCCTCCTCCTCTTTCCTCTCCCATCCCCTCTTTGGCCTCTTAATACCCACCATCCTCTTTACCTCTTAATATCCACTCTTCCCCCTCTCTTCCCCTCCTCCACTCTTCCTCCTCCTCCTCCTCAAAATCTTCAGGATATTCTCCACAGACTTGGGCTTGATGAAAATAGCTCTCCCCCTCTTCTCTCCTCCTCCTCCACTCTTCCCCCTCTCCTCCTCCTCTTCCCCCTCTCCTCCCTCCTCCACTCTTCCCCCTCTCTTCCCCTCCTCCTCCTCCTCTTTCCCCTCCTCCTTCCCCTCCTCCTCCTCCACTCTTCCCCCTCCTCCTCCTCCTCCTCTCTCCCCCTCCTCCTCCTCTCTCCCCCCTCTCCTCCTCCACTCTCCCTCCCCCTCTCTTCCCCTCCTCCACTCTTCCCCCTCCTCCTCCTCCACTCTTCCCCCTCTCCCTCCCTCTCTCCCCTCTCCCCTCTCCTCCTCCTCCACTCTTCCCCCTCTCCTCCTCTCTTCCCCCTCTCCTCCTCCTCCACTCTTCCCCCTCTCTTCCCCTCCTCCTCCACTCTTCTCCCTCTCTTCCCCTCCTCCTCCTCCACTCTTCCCCCTCTCCTCCTCCTTCTCTCTTCCCCCTCTCCTCCTCCTCCACTCTTCCCCACTCTTCCCCCCCCTCTTCCCCTCCTCCTCCACTCTTCCCCCTCTCCTCCTCCTCCACTCTTCCCCCTCTCTTCCCCTCCTCCTCCACTCTTCCCCTCTTCCCCTCTTCCCCCTTTCCTCCTCCTCTCTTCCCCCTCTCCTCCTCTCTTCCTCCTCCTCCACTCTTCCCCCTCTCCTCCTCTCTTCCCCCTCTCCTCCTCTCCTCCTCTTCATCTCCTATTTTCATCCTCTCCTCCTCTTTTCATCCTCTCTTCCTCCTCTGTTCACCTTCTCAGCGACCTCCCGTACAGACTGGACGCTGGTTCCATATAGGTGGTTGTTGTACTGGCCCGCCTCAATGAACTTGTGGTCCTGGATATCTTTCTCCATCTGCTCCCTGGACACCACAAAATGGTAGTCTCTGGCATCCACCTCGTAATCCCGCTTCGGTCTCGTCGTGTCTGAATACCCCGACAAAGACAAGGAAGATGTATTTACATTAGGGCGGCAGGGTAGCCTAGTGGTTAGAGCGCTGGACTAGTAACCGGAAGGTTGCAAGTTCAAACCCCCGAGCTGACAAGGTACAAATCTGTCGTTCTGCAGTTAACCCACTGTTCCTAGGCCGCCATTGAAAATAAGACTTTGTTGTTAACTGACTTGCCTGGTTAAATAAAGGTAAAATAAATAAAATTAGTTTTGATATATTTAATTACCGACAGCCCTTATTAACTGGTTACCACACATCTAGGTACAAGACGAGAACGGTCAACATGAAAACATCAAATTGTGTATGTAACAAAAACATTGGTACTCACGTGGGACACAGGACCCAAATTTGTCGGGGAACTCTGAGATGAGGTCATCATTGATGCGGTCTTTCATTGGCCCCAGGATGATGACAGGACGTGTGTAGTTCACTGGACAGACACAAGAGGGATCGACTGTAACAACACTGCACTTACAGAAGCATATTAATATAAAATGACAGTAGAATAACTCATTCTAATTGAGATAACCAACTAACTCTGAGATAACCAACTAACTCTGAGATAACCAACTAACTCTGAGATAACCAACTGAGATAAGCAACTAACTCTAATTGAGATAACCAACTAATTCTAATTGAGATAAGCAACTAACTCTAATTGAGATAAGCAACTAACTAATTGAAATAACCAACTAACTCTAATTGAGATAAGCAACTAACTCTAATTGAGATAAGCAACTAACTCTAATTGAGATAACCAACTAACTCTAATTGAGATAACCAACTAACTCTAATTGAGATAAGCAACTAACTCTAATTGAGATAATCAACTAATTCTAATTGAAATAACCAACTAACTCTAATTGAGATAAGCAACTAACTCTAATTGAGATAACCAACTAACTCTAATTGAGATAAGCAACTAACTCTAATTGAAATAATCAACTAATTCTAATTGAAATAACCAACTAACTCTAATTGAGATAAGCAACTAACTCTAATTGAGATAAGCAACTAACTCTAATTGAAATAACCAACTAACTCTAATTGAGATAAGCAACTAACTCTAATTGAAATAACCAACTAACTCTCATTGAGATAAGCAACTAACTCTAATTGAAATAACCAACTAACTCTAATTGAGATAAGCAACTAACTCTAATTGAGATAACCAACTAACTCTAATTGAGATAAGCAACTAACTCTAATTGAAATAACCAACTAACTCTAATTGAGATGTGTGTGTGTGTGTGACAGGTGATGTGTGTGTGTGTGTCAGGTGATGTGTGTGTGTGTGACACAGGTGATATGTGTGTGTGACAGGTGATGTGTGTGTGTGTGTCAGGTGATATGTGTGTGTGACAGGTGATGTGTGTGTGTGTGTGTGTGTGTGTGTGTGTCAGGTGATATGTGTGTGTGACAGGTGATGTGTGTGTGTGTGTGTGTGTGTGTGTGTGTGTCAGGTGATGTGTGTGTGTGTGTGACAGGTGATGTGTGTGTGACAGGTGATGTGTGTGTGTGTGACAGGTGATGTGTGTGTGTGTGTCAGGTGATGTGTGTGTGTGTGTGTCAGGTGATGTGTGACAGAGATGAGGATGTAAGCTGCGTCTTACCTTCCTGCTGTGTGATTGGCTCGTAGGACAGGACGTACTCCTCCTGGCCACCTGATTGGACGGACAGAACAGGCGACCATGTTTAGACGAACAGTATCGGTGCAGTGGTCACTGTGATTAGGGTTAGGAGCTAGACTAGCTGTCGGCATGCTATGAGTGTGTGTGTGTTTGTCTACCAGTATTTGCCTGTTGTAATCTATCAAATTAGTGTGGTAATCAAAACTTGCTCCCCCCAGCTGTTCAGAAAAACATTGAAAAAGTAGCTAATGTGAGTCCAGTCCACGAAGCTGGTGAATATGTATCAGCAAATGTGCTTTTCATAAAAATAATTTAACAGCTGTGGATTTAACAGCTGTGGAGAGCAGAGCACACTATAGACTCTTTCTATGTTCTCTCACACAAACACACTGCTAAAGATCCACATCAGTTTTATATCAGTCCAGTAAACCTCCTAAAAGGACTGCTATTTCAACATGCATCCATGAAGGAGTCGGCTTGGGGACTCGAACGTGTGACCCTCAGAATGCTGCTCAGACCAAACACACACAGTAGACAGAGCACGAAGGAGAGAGGGAAGGAGAGAGGGAAGGAGAGAGGGAAGGAGAGAGGGAAGGAGAGCGGGAAGGAGAGAGGGAAGGAGAGAGGGATGGAGAGCGGGAAGGAGAGAGGGAAGGAGAGAGGGATGGAGAGCGGGAAGGAGAGAGGGAAGGAGAGAGGGAAGGAGAGAGGGAAGGAGAGAAGGGGAAGGGAGGGAGAGAGCAGGAAGGAGAGGGGAGGGAAGGAGAGAGGGAAGGAGAGAGGGAAGGAGAGAGGGAAGGAGAGAGGGAAGGAGAGAGGGAGGGAAGGATGGAGAGCAGGAAGGAGAGAGGGATGGAGAGAGGGAAGGAGAGAGGGAAGGAGGGAAGGAGAGAGGGAAGGAGAGAGGGAAGGAGAGAGAGGGAAGGAGTGGGAAGAGGAAAGGAGAGAGGGAAGGAGAGGGAAGGAGAGAGGGGGATGGAGGAGGGAAGAGGGAAGGGAGAGGGAAGGAGAGCGGGAAGGAGAGAGGGAGGAGAGAGGGATGGAGAGAGGGAAGGAGAGAGGGAAGGGAAGGAGAGTGGGATGGAGAGAGGGAAGGAGAGAGGGAAGGAGAGAGAGGAGAGAGGAGGGATGGAGAGAGGGAAGGAGAGAGGGATGGACGGGAAGAGAGGGATGGAGAGAGGGAGCGGGAAAGGAGAGAGGGAAGGAGAGAGGGAAGGAGAGAGGAAAGGAGAGAGGGAAGGAGAGGGGGAAGGAGAGGGGGATGGAGAGAGGGAAGGAGAGAGGGCAGGAGAGGGAAGGAGAGAGGGAAGGAGAGAGGGATGGAGAGGGGGAAGGGAGGGGATGGAGAGAGGGATGGAGAGAGGGAAGGAGAGAGGGAAGGAGAGGGATGGGAAGGAGAGAGGGAAGGAGAGAGGGATGGGAAGGATGGACAGAGGGATGGAGAGAGGGATGGGGAGGGATGGAGAGCGAGAAGGAGAGAGGGAAGAGAGAGGGAGGGAAGGAGAGGGGGAAGGAGAGAGGGAAGGAAGAGAGAGGGAAGGAGAGAGGGAAGGAGAGAGGGATGGAGAGCGAGAAGGAGAGAGGGAAGGAGAGAGGGATGGAGAGAGGGATGGAGAGAGGGATGGAGAGAGGGATGGAGAGAGGGATGGAGAGAGGGATGGAGAGCGGGAAGGAGAGCGGGGAGGAGAGCGGGTAGGAGAGCGGGAAGGAGAGCGGGATGGAGAGCGGGTAGGAGAGCGGGTAGGAGAGCGGGTAGGAGAGCGGGATGGAGAGCAGGGATGGAGAGCAGGGATGGAGAGCAGGGATGGAGAGCGGGTAGGAGAGCGGGAAGGAGAGAGGGATGGAGAGCGGGTAGGAGAGCGGGAAGGAGAGAGGGATGGAGAGAGCGGGTGGAGGAGGGATGGCAGAGGGAAGGAGAGCGGGATGGAGAGAGGGATGGAGAGAGGGATGGAGAGAGGGATGGAGAGGGGATGGAGAGGGATGGAGAGAGGGATGGAGAGCGAGAAGGAGAGAGGGAAGGAGAGAGGGATGGAGAGAGGGAAGGAGAGAGGGAAGGAGAGAGGGATGGAGAGAGGGAAGGAGAGAGGGAAGGAGAGCGGGTAGGAGAGCGGGAAGGAGACAGGGATGGAGAGGCACACCAGGACTTACGGTAACTACTTTCACTATCACTGGCGTTAGAGGTAACATGCTCTGAAAGTATAACAAAGGGAATGTCAGCACCACAGAAACACATTTACAGATACACCCCTCCCACCGATGACGTCTATGGAGGTAACTTAATACAAGGTGACAACATGAAGACACAGAGATACCCAGGAACACCAGGAGAGGGCAGTGCTAGGAACCGTAAGGAGATGGAGGTGGGAACATTGTATTGTGCTTTGTGAAGGGCAGTATTATGTGAAGGGCTGTGTTCTTTCCAACCCGGTGACCCTGCGGCCAGTTTGGATCAAGTCTCTCTTGTAATATAAAATAGAAATCTCACCAGGAATAAATAAAAGGTGAAGTAAAAATATGTTTGTATTTAAATGATGGTTGAAATAGCACAACATGCAGGAATCCTGAAGGTTCTTTAGACAGCCGAGTGGTTGGAACAGAAATACATTGAAGGGAAAAGGACCCCGACACCAAGGTGATTCTGACAGTGTTATGACACCTCTGTAACGTACCATCAGTTACTCTGCTGGACTACACAAGCAGACTTTCTTTCATGTCTATTAAGTCCCCTAGATTAATCTAATGACTGTTTCCTCTACTGCAGTGGTTCCCAATCAGGAGTACTAGGATGCCTGGAGGTACTTGGCTTATCCACAGTGGGTACTAGGACCCCTGGGGGTACTTGGCCTATCCACAGTGGGTACTAGGACCCCTGGGGGTACTTGGCTTATCCACAGTGGGTACTAGGACCCCTGGGGGTACTTGGCTTATCCACAGTGGGTACTAGGACCCCTGGAGGTACTTGGCCTATCCACAGTGGGTACTAGGACCCCTGGAGGTACTTGGCCTATCCACAGTGGGTACTAGGACCCCTGGAGGTACTTGGCCTATCCACAGTGGGTACTAGGACCCCTGGGGGTACTTGGCCTATCCACAGTGGGGGCCTATCCACAGTGGGTACTAGGACCCCTGGCCTATCCACAGTGGGTACTAGGACCCCTGGGGTACTTGGCCTATCCACAGTGGGTACTAGGACCCCTGGGGACTTGGCCTATCCACAGTGGGTACTAGGACCCCTGGAGGTACTTGGCCTATCCACAGTGGGTACTAGGACCCCTGGGGGTACTTGGCCTATCCACAGTGGGTACTAGGACCCCTGGAGGTACTTGGCCTATCCACAGTGGGTACTAGGACCCCTGGGGGTACTTGGCCTATCCACAGTGGGTACTAGGACCCCTGGAGGTACTTGGCCTATCCACAGTGGGTACTAGGACACCTGGAGGTACTCGGTACCTATCCACAGGGTGTACATGAGAGGACTCATGAGATCATGGGCTTAAAATGCACATGAAGGGGTACTTAAGGGTTACACTGGGCAGAGAAACATTCAGTTGGTGGCACAGTAACCCAAAAAGGTTGGGGACCACTGTTCTACTGTATGTTGAGAACCACTGTTCTACTGTATGTTGAGAACCACTGTTCTACTGTATGGTGAGAACCACTGTTGTACTGTATGTTGAGAACCATCTGTTCTACAGTATGTTCTACTGTACATTGAGAACCATCTGTTCTACAGTATGTTCTACTGTACATTGAGAACCATCTGTTCTACTGTATGTTGAGAACCACTGTTCTACTGTATGTTGAGAACCACTGTTCTACTGTACGTTGAGAACCACTGTTCTACTGTACATTGAGAACCACTGTTCTACTGTACATTGAGAACCATTTGTTCTACTGTATGTTGAGAACCATCTGTTCTACTGTTCGGTGAGAACCACTGTTCTACTGTACGTTGAGAACCAGTGTTCTACTGTACCTTGAGAACCATCTGTTCTACTGTACATTGAGAACCATCTGTTCTACTGTACATTGAGAACCATCTGTTCTACTGTTCGGTGAGAACCACTGTTCTACTGTACGTTGAGAACCACTGTTCTACTGTACGTTGAGAACCACTGTTCTACTGTATGTTGAGAACCATCTGTTCTACTGTTCGGTGAGAACCACTGTTCTACTGTACGTTGAGAACCACTGTTCTACTGTACGGTGAGAACCATCTGTTCTACTGTTCGGTGAGAACCATCTGTTCTACTGTTCGGTGAGAACCATCTGTTCTACTGTTCGGTGAGAACCACTGTTCTACTGTACGTTGAGAACCACTGTTCTACTGTACGTTGAGAACCACTGTTCTACTGTACGGTGAGAACCATCTGTTCTACTGTACGGTGAGAACCACTGTTCTACTGTACATTGAGAACCACTGTTGTACTGTACATTGAGAACCACTGTTGTACTGTACGGTGAGAACCATCTGTTCTACTGTATGTTGAGAACCACTGTTCTACTGTATGTTGAGAACCACTGTTCTACTGTATGTTGAGAACCACTGTTCTACTGTATGTTGAGAACCACTGTTCTCCTGTACGGTGAGAACCACTGTTCTACTGTACGGTGAGAACCACTGTTCTACTGTATGGTGAGAACCACTGTTCTACTGTATGGTGAGAACCACTGTTCTACTGTATGGTGAGAACCACTGTTCTACTGTACGGTGAGAACCACTGTTCTACTGTATGTTGAGAACCACTGTTCTACTGTAGTTGTTTGTAAATGAGCCCATCTCCATCTCCGCTGATTAAGGGGAAGTAAATAGTAATAGTAGTCATACTCTCCAAGGAGGAGCCTGTAACAGTGGAAACAATACCCACCAATGAATTACCAAGGATGAAGTGACATCACCACACTGCGTGATTCTGTGTGCTGATGATATTCGTATAGTTGTGCTGTCTACCTAACGACCCTGATGTTCTGCTGTTTGAACACTGTGTACAGAGGCTGACGGGAAGACCATCTTTTAGAAATGCGTGTGTTGGGCTATGTAGTGTTATGTGGATGCTATGTAGTGTTATGTGGATGCTATGTAGTGTTATGTGGATGCTATGTAGTGTTATGTGGATGCTATGTAGTGTTATGTGGATGCTATGTAGTGTTATGTGGATGCTATGTAGTGTTATGTGGATGCTATGTGGATGCTATGTAGTGTTATGTGGATGCTATGTAGTGTTATATGGATGCTATGTAGTGTTATGTGGACGCGTTGGGCTATGTAGTGTTATGTGGATGCTATGTAGTGTTATGTGGATGCTATGTAGTGTTATGTGGATGCTATGTAGTGTTATGTGGATGCTATGTAGTGTTATGTGGATGCTATGTAGTGTTATGTGGATGCTATGTAGTGTTATGTGGATGCTATGTAGTGTTATGTGGATGCTATGTAGTGTTATGTGGATGCTATGTAGTGTTATGTGGATGCTATGTAGTGTTATGTGGATGCTATGTAGTGTTATGTTATGTGGATGCTATGTAGTGTTATGGATGCTATGTAGTGTTATGTGGATGCTATGTAGTGTTATGTGGATGCTATGTAGTGTTATGTGGATGCTATGTAGTGTTATGTGGATGCTATGTAGTGTTATGTGGATGCTATGTAGTGTTATGTGGATGCTATGTAGTGTTATGTGGATGCTATGTAGTGTTATGTGGATGCTATGTAGTGTTATGTGGATGCTATGTAGTGTGATGCTATGTGGATGCTATGCTATGTAGTGTTATGTGGATGCTATGTAGTGTTATGTGGATGCTATGTAGTGTTATGTGGATGCTATGTAGTGTTATGTGGATGCTATGTAGTGTTATGTGGATGCTATGTAGTGTTATGTGGATGCTATGTAGTGTTATGTGGATGCTATGTAGTGTTATGTGGATGCTATGTAGTGTTATGTGATGGGCTATGTAGTGTTATGTGGATGCTATGTAGTGTTATGTGGATGCTATGTAGTGTTATGTGGATGCTATGTAGTGTTATGTGGATGCTATGTAGTGTTATGTGGATGCTATGTAGTGTTATGTGGATGCTATGTAGTGTTATGTGGATGCTATGTAGTGTTATGTGGATGCTATGTAGTGTTATGTGGATGCTATGTAGTGTTATGTGGACGCGTTGGGCTATGTAGTGTTATGTGGATGCTATGTAGTGTTATGTGGATGCTATGTAGTGTTATGTGGATGCTATGTAGTGTTATGTGGATGCTATGTAGTGTTATGTGGATGCTATGTAGTGTTATGTGGATGCTATGTAGTGTTATGTGGATGCTATGTAGTGTTATGTGGATGCTATGTAGTGTTATGTGGATGCTATGTAGTGTTATGTGGATGCTATGTGTTCAGAGGGGTACTCTTTGTGCTTTGAACAGAATAGAAGTACAAGCACACAGCTGTATATGTTAGTTATTAAACTAAGCCTGCTGTCAAAGCGTTAGAAGCTGGATGTCTATGAGAGGTGTTGATGACTGTGAAAGTCCTATTCAGAACATGGATGACAATATTATATGACTGCGGGGCCCTGGGATGAGCTGTAGATGGTTGGTTGTGTGACAGTGGAAAACCTTGTGCGACTTACTCAGTCCTTTGTCATCAGGGTCCTGTGAAGCAAAACAGGAGACACAACCACAAGAGAGACATTCATTACTGGAACACAACACGCTAATCAACCATCAGACACAACGACCGCAGCGCTGCACTGAACCCAAATGGTCAAACCGACCAACTGACAAATCAATGAGCAACGCTCAAAGTTACTGGAACGTAGACACAGTCCACAGAGGAGTCCTGAGGTAGAGCCGGTGGTTTAGAGACGTGATTAAGCGAAGTATGGTTACAACATGGGGCAGGGAGTCTTTCCTGGTGGTCATGGTCCTAGTTATTAAAGCCCAATGCTCTACCTTGGTACTAGGGTTAGCTGCTGCAGGGCTAGTTGTTGTGTCTGGTGGTTCCTGTACGGGTTCCTGTACGGGTTCCTGTGCGTGAGGCTGCCCTGACCTACTGTTCTAGCGACCGTCCGTCTCCGTAACGCGTTACTTACGGTCAGCATCGCTCGTTTCCTGTTCGCTGTGCTCCTTGCTCTTGTTGTAGAAAGGGAACTTTCGGGAAAATAGGTTCTTTTTACGCTTGTCATTGAATGACTGCTGGGGAAGAGAGGGAGGGGAGGGATGGAGGGAAGAGAGGGATGGAGGGAAGAGAGGGAGGGGAGGGATGGAGGGAAGAGAGGAAGGGGAGGGATGGAGGGAAGAGAGGGAGCGGAGGGATGGAGGGAAGAGAGGAAGGGGAGGGATGGAGGGAAGAGAGGGAGGGGAGGGATGGAGGGAAGAGAGGGAGGGGAGGGATGGAGGCAAGAGAGGAAGGGGAGGGATGGAGGGAAGAGAGGAAGGGGAGGGATGGAGGGAAGAGAGGGAGGGAGGGATGGAGGGAAGAGAGGGAGGGAGGGATGGAGGGAAGAGAGGGAGGGGAGGGATGGAGGGGAGGGATGGAGGGAAGAGAGGGAGGAGGGATGGAGGGAAGAGAGGGAGGGGAGGGATGGAGGGAAGAGAGGGAGGGGAGGGATGGAGGGAAGAGAGGGAGGGGAGGGATGGAGGGAAGAGAGGGAGGGGAGGGATGGAGGGAAGAGAGGGAGGGGAGGGATGGAGGGAAGAGAGGGAGGGGAGGGATGGAGGGAAGAGAGGGAGGGGAGGGATGGAGGGAAGAGAGGGAGGGAGAGATGGAGGGAAGAGAGGGAGGGAGGGATGGAGGGAAGAGGGTGGGGAGGGATGGAGGGAAGAGAGGGAGGGGAGGGATGGAGGGAAGAGAGGGAGGGAGGGATGGTGGGAAGAGAGGGTGGGGAGGGATGGAGGGAAGAGAGGGAGGGAGGGATGGTGGATGGGACGGGGTAAAATAAGAAAGGGAAGGATGGAGGGAGGTGTCTAGTATTGGTGTAAACAAAACAAACCCAGGACAGTTACCCATAACCCTCTGAGCTGGACTTGGCAGACATCTTAGTTTAAGTGCACACAACTGACAATCTGTTACCACGAAGCAGGAAGTCATTCTGACCTTTTTCATTTTTATTTGACCTTTATTTAACTAGGCAAGTCAGTACAGAACACATTCTTATTTTCAATGACGGCCTAGGAACAGTGGGTTAACTGCCTTGTTCAGGGGCAGAACGACAGATTTGTACCGTGTCAGCTTTTGAGTCAAGTTAACTCTGTAGCTTCAGATTTTAGGGTAACTTGAAATGATGATCTGGATGAATTGAACGACAACAGAATAAGTATTTTAGACCGCGATGGCTACCGAGTCAGCTCAGTAAAGGAAAAGAAATTATCAGACATCTGACCAAATAAATGAAAAGACCCATAGCCATACTGAATTAAAGCAGGAAGAAGGATGAAAAGACATCCCATAGCCATACTGAATTAAAGCAGGAAGAAGGATGAAAAGACATCCCATAGCCATACTGAATTAAAGCAGGAAGAAGGATGAAAAGACCCATAGCCATACTGAATTAAAGCAGGAAGAAGGATGAAAAGACCCATAGCCATACTGAATTAAAGCAGGAAGAAGGATGAAAAGACATCCCATAGCCATACTGAATCAAAGCAGGAAGAAGGATGAAAAGACCCATAGCCATACTGAATTAAAGCAGGAAGAAGGATGAAAAGACATCCCATAGCCATACTGAATCAAAGCAGGAAGAAGGATGAAAAGACCCATAGCCATACTGAATTAAAGCAGGAAGAAGGATGAAAAGACATCCCATAGCCATACTGAATCAAAGCAGGAAGAAGGATGAAAAGACCCATAGCCATACTGAATTAAAGCAGGAAGAAGGATGAAAAGACATCCCATAGCCATACTGAATCAAAGCAGGAAGAAGGATGAAAAGACCCATAGCCATACTGAATTAAAGCAGGAAGAAGGATGAAGACATCCCATAGCCATACTGAATTAAAGCAGGAAGAAGGATGAAAAGACCCATAGCCATACTGAATTAAAGCAGGAAGAAGGATGAAGACATCCCATAGCCATACTGAATTAAAGCAGGAAGAAGGATGAAAAGACCCATAGCCATACTGAATTAAAGCAGGAAGAAGGATGAAGACATCCCATAGCCATACTGAATTAAAGCAGGAAGAAGGATGAAAAGACCCATAGCCGTACTGAATTAAAGCAGGAAGAAGGATGAAAAGACCCATAGCCATACTGAATTAAAGCAGGAAGAAGGATGAAGACATCCCATAGCCATACTGAATCAAAGCAGGAAGAAGGATGAAGAAATCCCATAGCCATACTGAATCAAAGCAGGAAGAAGGATGAAAAGACATCCCATAGCCATACTGAATTAAAGCAGGAAGAAGGATGAAGACATCCCATAGCCATACTGAATCAAAGCAGGAAGAAGGATGAAAAGACATCCCATAGCCATACTGAATCAAAGCAGGAAGAAGGACTGGAGTGAGAAAGGTTCAAAACCTTCAACACTAGCCCAATACTGTGTCTAAGCATGCAAAAGAAGGAAGCATCATGCTCTTTGTATAAAGGAAGGAAGCATCATGCTCTTTGTATAAAAGAAGGAAGCATCATGCTCTTTGTATAAAAGAAGGAAGCATCATGCTCTTTGTATAAAAGAAGGAAGCATCACGCTCTTTGTATAAAAGAAGGAAGCATCACGCTCTTTGTATAAAGGAAGGAAGCATCATGCTCCTTGTATATAAAGGAAGGAAGCATCATGCTCCTTGTATATAAAGGAAGGAAGCATCATGCTCATTGTATATAAAGGAAGGAAGCATCATGCTCATTGTATATAAAGGAAGGAAGCATCATGCTGCTTGTATATAAAGGAAGGAAGCATCATGCTCCTTGTATATAAAGGAAGGAAGCATCATGCTGCTTGTATATAAAGGAAGGAAGCATCATGCTGCTTGTATATAAAGGAAGGAAGCATCATGCTCCTTGTATATAAAGGAAGGAAGCATCACTCTCTTTGTATAAAAGAAGGAAGCATCACGCTCCTTGTATATAAAGGAAGGAAGCATCATGCTCCTTGTATATAAAGGAAGGAAGCATCATGCTCCTTGTATATAAAGGAAGGAAGCATCATGCTCCTTGTATATAAAGGAAGGAAGCATCATGCTCCTTGTATATAAAGGAAGGAAGCATCATGCTCCTTGTATATACAGGAAGGAAGCATCATGCTCTTTGTATAAAGGAAGGAAGCATCATGCTCCTTGTATATAAAGGAAGGAAGCATCATGCTCCTTGTATATACAGGAAGGAAGCATCATGCTCCTTGTATATAAAGGAAGGAAGCATCATGCTCCTTGTATCAACCTTTATTTAGACACACATTTATAAAAACAAGATCCCTTTCTACATCACCATAACGGATCAATTGCTTCAGCTCGATTTAAGATACTGATCAACACACCAAAAAGCAAGGAGAAAGAATATGAGGAAGGTGAGGTTGGATTGTATGCATGGAAATTAGAAAGGAGAGAGGTGGTTGGTGAGAGTAGGTAGTGGAAGCAGTTTGACATCAATGGCAAGCGTATATCAGGCCTCTGCACTATACTGGCCATGCATTTGTCTGGGTGCCATGTTACAACACAAAGATGCCTTCCACATACACATTCTGTCTATATAGGTCTGCGCAGATTCATCAGGGAGTCCTAATCTAGGATCAGCTTCCCCCTCTGTCCATATACTCTTATTTAATAAAAAAACAGATCCTAGATCAGCCCTCCTCAGAGATCCCAGGAACCACATCAACATCGATATAACAATCTAATGATCTCCCTTATTCATAAACAGTCTCAGAATAGGAGTGCTGATCTAGGATCAGTTTTTGCCTTTTAAGATCAGGATTATTAAGAGGTTGAAATCTGATCCTCGATCAGAAGTCCTTCTCTGAGACACACTGTGAATAAGGCCACTGATCAGATCTGTGTAGAATCTGTGCATGTGGATTAAACGCACCAGTGTGTCAACGCAGCACAGTTGTCCTCTGAGAGACAGAGTATTTTAGCTGAATAACAAGATAGTTTTTCTCTCGCCGGGAGATCTGGACATGCTGACAGCCAGAGATTAGTACATTAAACAGTAATGGCGGGTTCATTTTGGTCATGTGAAGAAAAAAAAAAAACACACAAAAAACAACCAGCTTCACAATATAATAATAGTTTATCATTATAATTATATCACTATAGGTCACCTAACAGAGATCTCTACTGGTCACCTAACAGAGATCCTCTACTGGTCACCTAACAGAGATCCTCTACGGGTCACCTAACAGAGATCCTCTATGGGTCACCTAACAGAGATCCTCTACTGGTCACCTAACAGAGATCCTCTACGGGTCACCTAACAGAGATCCTCTATAGTACACATGACAGAGATCCTCTATGGGTCACCTAACAGAGATCCTCTACGGGTCACCTAACAGAGATCCTCTACGGGTCACCTAACAGAGATCCTCTATAGTACACATGACAGAGATCCTCTATGGGTCACCTAACAGAGATCCTCTACTGGTCACCTAACAGAGATCCTCTATAGTACACATGACAGAGATCCTCTATGGGTCACCTAACAGAGATCCTCTACTGGTCACCTAACAGAGAACCTCTAAGGGTCACCTAACAGAGATCCTCTAAGGGTCACCTAACAGAGATCCTCTACTGGTCACCTAACAGAGATCCTCTACTGGTCACCTAACAGAGATCCTCTATAGTTCACATGACAGAGATCCTCTACGGGTCACCTAACAGAGATCCTCTACGGGTCACCTAACAGAGATCCTCTACGGGTCACCTAACAGAGATCCTCTATGGGTCACCTAACAGAGATCCTCTAAGGGTCACCTAACAGAGATCCTCTAAGGGTCACCTAACAGAGATCCTCTACGGGTCACCTAACAGAGATCCTCTACGGGTCACCTAACAGAGAACCTCTAAGGGTCACCTAACAGAGAACCTCTAAGGGTCACCTAACAGAGATCCTCTAAGGGTCACCTAACAGAGAACCTCTACGGGTCACCTAACAGAGATCCTCTAAGGGTCACCTAACAGAGATCCTCTAAGGGTCACCTAACAGAGATCCTCTAAGGGTCACCTAACAGAGATCCTCTAAGGGTCACCTAACAGAGATCCTCTAAGGGTCACCTAACAGAGATCCTCTAAGGGTCACCTAACAGAGATCCTCTAAGGGTCACCTAACAGAGATCCTCTACGGGTCACCTAACAGAGATCCTCTACGGGTCACCTAACAGAGATCCTCTAAGGGTCACCTAACAGAGATCCTCTACTGGTCACCTAACAGAGATCCTCTACTGGTCACCTAACAGAGATCCTCTATAGTTCACATGACAGAGATCCTCTACGGGTCACCTAACAGAGATCCTCTATAGTTCACATGACAGAGATCCTCTACGGGTCACCTAACAGAGATCCTCTAAGGGTCACCTAACAGAGATCCTCGAAGGGTCACCTAACAGAGATCCTCTATAGTTCACATGACAGAGATCCTCTACGGGTCGCCTAACAGAGATCCTCTACGGGTCACCTAACAGAGATCCTCGAAGGGTCACCTAACAGAGATCCTCTATAGTTCACATGACAGAGATCCTCTACGGGTCGCCTAACAGAGATCCTCTACGGGTCACCTAACAGAGATCCTCTATAGTTCACATGACAGAGATCCTCTACGGATCACCTAACAGAGATCCTCTATAGTTCACATGACAGAGATCCTCTACGGGTCACCTAACAGAGATCCTCTACTGGTCACCTAACAGAGATCCTCTATAGTTCACATGACAGAGATCCTCTACGGGTCACCTAAAACTCACCACTTTGTCTTGAGACCGGGCGTTGAATTTGACTGTCTTTAACCGCGCTCTCTCTTTCTTTTCGACCCTGCAGGAGAAAAGAGAGAAAGGGGGTGAGAAGAGAGAAAAAGTGAGAAGAGAAGAGCGAGGGCTGCACCCATGGGTCACTGATTAAACATTAAACATATCGTGCCTTGAAACAAGCTGGCTATTTTCAGACGGGGTATTGCGTGTGTGTGAAGACTCAGATCCCGATTTCCGTCTCTCTAGTAACTTCCACAGTGCTCTGCTGAGATTGAGGAGTAGTGGGGGATGGGATGATTCAGTCATCAGAGGGATAAAACAGTTGCCTTGAGGGTAAATCTTTTAAATTTCCCCAACTCTGAGATCCTTGATGGCAGCATCATAAAAAAAAGTACCAGTAATTAAGTCCCTCCTACCTTTTTATTTAATTTAAATGAGACGCCAAAGGAAATATTAGCAGAATCCAAATAGTATTTCCCCCCACTTTGCGCTGCCTTTTCATTGTATTTAATCCTACAAAGCTCTACGAAGCTCTACGAAGCTCTACGATGCTCTACGAAGCTCTACGATGCTTCCAAATGTGAATCATTTCCTTCTTTCCTTTACAACGAGGACATCACTGGAGAATATGGCAAAATACCTCAGAGAGCAGGAGCGGGAAGAGAAGAAGAGCTCAGGATAAAATAACAGAGCGGGAAGAGAAGAAGAGCACAGGATAAAATAACAGAGCGGGAAGAGAAGAAGAGCTCAGGATAAAATAACAGAGCGGGAAGAGAAGAAGAGCTCAGGATAAAATAACAGAGCGGGAAGAGAAGAAGAGCTCAGGATAAAATAACAGAGCGGGAAGAGAAGAAGAGCTCAGGATAAAATAACAGAGCGGGAAGAGAAGAAGAGCTCAGGATAAAATAACAGAGCGGGAAGAGAAGAAGAGCTCAGGATAAAATAACAGAGCGGGAAGAGAAGAAGAGCTCAGGATAAAATAACAGAGCGGGAAGAGAAGAAGAGCTCAGGATAAAATAACAGAGCGGGAAGAGAAGAAGAGCTCAGGATAAAATAACAGAGCGGGAAGAGAAGACGAGCTCAGGATAAAATAACAGAGCGGGAAGAGAAGAAGAGCTCAGGATAAAATAACAGTCTTCTGATCTCCATCATGAACAGTACAGCTTTCCTTTAAACCTTCATTTGGTTTAACAGCCGTCTCAATCTACTTTTCAAGGCATGGCTGTTCAATGGCCGCTACATTCTTTCTTTTCTCATCCCCCTCATGCTTTGATATGACAATACAAAAACAACCTGCTACTGTTGTTATTACTGTTGTTATTACTGTTGTTATTACCATGACCACTGTTACTACTAATGTTATTACCATGACCACTGTTACTACTAATGTTATTACCATGACCACTGTTACTACTAATGTTACTACCATGACCACTGTTACTACTAATGTTATTACCATGACCACTGTTACTACTAATGTTATTACCATGACCACTGTTACTACTAATGTTATTACCATGACCACTGTTACTACTAATGTTATTACCATGACCACTGTTACTACTAATGTTACTACTACTGTTACTACTAATGTTATTACCATGACCACTGTTACTACTAATGTTACTACTACTGTTACTACTACTGTTACTACTACTGTTACTACTACTGTTACTACCATGACCACTGTTACTACTACTGTTACTACTACTGTTACTACTACTGTTACTACTACTGTTACTACTACTGTTACTACCATGACCACTGTTACTACTAATGTTACTACTACTGTTACTACTACTGTTATTACCATGACCACTGTTACTACTACTGTTACTACTACTGTTACTACTACTGTTACTACTACTGTTACTACCATGACCACTGTTACTACTAATGTTACTACTACTGTTACTACTACTGTTATTACCATGACCACTGTTACTACTAATGTTACTACTACTGTTACTACTAATGTTACTACTACTACTACTGTTACTACTACTACTACTGTTACTACTACCACTGTTAATACTAATGTTACTACTACCACTGTTATTACCATGACCGCTGTTACTACTACTACTGTTACTACTAATGTTATTACTACTACTACTGTTACTACTAATGTTACTACTACGGTTACTGTTACTATTACTACTACTGTTACTACTACGGTTACTATTACTACTACTGTTACTACTAATGTTACTACTACTGTTACTACTAATGTTACTACTACTGTTATTACCATGACCACTGTTACTACTAATGTTACTACTACTGTTATTACCATGACCGCTGTTACTACTACTACTGTTACTACTAATGTTACTACTACTGTTATTACCATGACCGCTGTTACTACTACTACTGTTACTACTAATGTTATTACTACTACTACTGTTACTACTACTGCTACTACTACTACTGTTACTACTAATGTTACTACTACTGTTATTACCATGACCGCTGTTACTACTACTAATGTTACTACTACTACTACTACTGTTACTACTACTACTACTGTTACTACTAATGTTACTATGTTACTACTACTGTTACTACTACTGTTACTACTAATGTTACTACTACTACTACTGTTGCTACTAATGTTACTACTACTACTACTGTTACTACTAATGTTACTATTACTACTACTGTTACTACTAATGTTACTATTACTACTACTGTTACTGTTAATATTACTACTACTGTTACTACTACGGTTACTATTACTACTACTGTTACTACTAATGTTACTACTACTGTTATTACCATGACCGCTGTTACTACTACTACTGTTACTACTACGGTTACTATTACTACTACTGTTACTACTAATGTTACTATTACTACTACTGTTACTACTACTACTACTGTTACTATTACTAATGTTACAACTACTACTGTTACTACTAATGTTACAACTACTACTGTTACTATTAATGTTACAACAACTACTACTACTACTACTACTACTACTGTTACTACTACTAATGTTATTACTACTGCCAGTTACTAATACTACTGCTGTTACTACTACTATTACTGCAATGCTACTACTGTTGTTACTACTACTGTTAGAACCACTGTTGTTACTACTACTACTACCCCTACTACTGCTGTTACTACTACAACTACTTCCGTTACTACTACAACTACTACTACAACTACTACTTCTGCTACTACTACTACTACTGCATCGTCTACTACTACTTCTACTACTGCATCTTCTACTACTACTTCTACTACTGCATCTTCTACGACTACTACTGCTAGATCTTCTACTACTGCTGCATCTTCTACTACTGCATCTTCTACTACTACTACAACTGCTGCTACTACTACTGCTAGATCTTCGACTACCACTACTACAACTGCTGCTACTACTACTACTGCTACTACTGCTACTACTACTACTACAACTGCTGTTACTACTACTACTACAACTGCTGTTACTACTACTACAACTGCTGTTACTACTACTGCTGCATCTTCTACTACTACTGCTACACCTGCTGCTACTACTACTACTTTATCTTCTACTACTACTACTACTACTGCTGCTACTACTACATCTTCTACTACTACTACTACTACTACTACTACTACTACTACTACATCTTCTACATCTACTACTACTACAACTGCTGCTACTACTACTGCTAAATCTTCGACTACTACTACTACTACAACTGCTGCTACTACTACTACAACTGCTGCTACTAGTACTACAACTGCTGCTACTACTACTACAACTGTTGTTAATACTACTGCTGCATATTCTACTACTACTGCTACACCTGCTGCTACTACTACTACTACTTTATCTTCTACTACTACTACAACTGCTGTTACTACTACATCTTCTACTACTACTACTACATCTTCTACTAATACTATGAATACTACTGCTACTACTACATATTCTACTACTACTACATCTTCTACTACTACTACTAATACTACTGCTGCTACTACTACTACAACGGCTGCTACTACTGCTGCTGCTACTACTGCATTTTCTACCACTACTACTATCTTCTACTACTACTGCTGCTACTACTACTACATCTTCTACTACTACTACTGCTACTACATCTTCTACTACTATTACTACTGCTGCTACTACTACTACTACTACTACTGCTGCTGCTGCTACTACTACTACATATTCTACTACTACTGCTGCTACTACTACTGCATATTCTACTACTACTACTGCTGCATCTTCTAATAATACTACTGCTGCTACTACTACTACTGCTGCATCTTCTGCTACTGCATCTTCTACTACTACATATTCTACTACTACTACTGCTGCTACTACATCTACTACTACTGCATTTTCTACCACTACTACTACTGCATCTTCTACTACTACTGCATCTTCTACTACTGCATCTTCTACTAATACTACTGCTGCTACTACTACTACTACTGCATCTTCTACTACTGCATCTTCTACTAATACTACTGCTGCTACTACTACTACTACTACTACTACAACAATGGCTGCTACTACTGCTGCTGCTGCTACTACATCCACTACTACTGCATTTTCTACCACTACTACTATCTTCTACTACTACTGCATCTTCTACTACTACTACTACTGCATCTTCTACTACTGCATCTGCTGCTACTACTACTACTACTGCATCTTCTACTACTACTAAATCTTCTACTACGGCTGCTACTGCATCTTCTACTACTGCATCTTCTACTACTGCATCTTCTACTACTACTACTGCTACTACTACTACTGCTACTACTACTACTGCTACTACTTCTACATCTTCTACTACTACTACTGCTACTACATCTACTACTACTACTACTGCTGCTGCTGCTGCTACTACTACTACTGCTACTACTACTACTACTGCTGCTGCTGCTACTACTACTAATACTTTCTTCTACTACTGCATCTTCTACTACTACTACTACTACTACTACTGCTGCTACTACTGCTGCTACTACATATTCTACTACTACTACTGCATCTTCTACTACTACTACTGCATCTTCTACATCTTATACTACTACTACTACTACTGCATCTTCTACTACTGCTGCTACTGCATCTTCTACTGCTGCTACGGCATCTTCTACTACTACTACTGCATCTTCTACTACTACTGCTACCTTCTACTACTACTACTGCTACTACTGCTGCATCTTCTACTACTGCTGCTACTGCATCTTCTACTACTGCTGCATCTTCTACTACTGCTGCTACTGCATCTTCTACTACTGCTGCTACTGCATCTTCTACTACTGCATCTTCTACTACTGCTGCATCTTCTACTACTGCTTTATCTTCTACTACTGCTACTGCTGCATCTTCTACTACTGCTGCATCTTCTACTACTGCTGCATCTTCTACTAATACTACTGCTGCATCTACTACTACTACTGCATCTTCTACTACTGCATCTTCTACTAATACTACTGCTGCTACTACTACTACTACTACAACAATGGCTGCTACTACTGCTGCTGCTGCTACTACATCCACTACTACTGCATTTTCTACCACTACTACTATCTTCTACTACATCTTCTACTACTACTACTACTGCATCTTCTACTACTGCATCTTCTACTAATACTACTGCTGCTACTACTACTACTACTGCATCTTCTACTACTGCATCTTCTACTAATACTACTGCTGCTACTACTACTACTACTACTACTACAACAATGGCTGCTACTACTGCTGCCTGCTGCTACTACATCCACTACTACTGCATTTTCTACCACTACTACTATCTTCTACTACTACTGCATCTTCTACTACTACTACTACTGCATCTTCTACTACTGCATCTGCTGCTACTACTACTACTACTGCATCTTCTACTACTACTAAATCTTCTACTACGGCTGCTACTGCATCTTCTACTACTGCATCTTCTACTACTGCATCTTCTACTACTACTACTGCTACTACTACTACTGCTACTACTACTACTGCTACTACTTCTACATCTTCTACTACTACTACTGCTACTACATCTACTACTACTACTACTGCTGCTGCTGCTACTACCACTGCTACTGCTACTACTACTACTACTGCTGCTGCTGCTGCTACTACCTACTAATACTTTCTTCTACTACTGCATCTTCTACTACTACTACTACTACTACTGCTGCTACTACTGCTGCTACTACATATTCTACTACTACTACTGCATCTTCTACTACTACTACTGCATCTTCTACATCTTATACTACTACTACTACTACTGCATCTTCTACTACTGCTGCTACTGCATCTTCTACTGCTGCTACGGCATCTTCTACTACTACTACTGCATCTTCTACTACTACTGCTACCTTCTACTACTACTACTGCTACTACTGCTGCATCTTCTACTACTGCTGCTACTGCATCTTCTACTACTGCTGCATCTTCTACTACTGCTGCTACTGCATCTTCTACTACTACTGCATCTTCTACTACTGCTGCTACTGCATCTTCTACTACTGCATCTTCTACTACTGCTGCATCTTCTACTACTGCTGCATCTTCTACTACTGCATCTTCTACTACTGCTGCATCTTCTACTACTGCTGCATCTAATACTACAGCTGCATCTTCTACTACTGCTGCATCTAATACTACAGCTGCATCTTCTACTACTGCTGCTACTGCATCTTCTACTACTGCTGCATCTTCTACTACTGCTGCTACTGCATCTTCTACTACTGCTGCATCTTCTACTACTGCTACTACTGCATCTTCTACTACTGCTGCATCTTCTACTACTGCTGCATCTTCTACTACTGCTGCTACTGCATCTTCTACTACTGCTGCATCTTCTACTACTGCTTTATCTTCTACTACTGCTGCTACTGCATCTTCTACTGCTGCATCTTCTACTACTGCTGCATCTTCTACTACTGCTGCATCTTCTACTACTGCTGCATCTTCTACTACCTGCTGCTACTGCATCTTCAGTACCTCCACTGCTGCTACTGCATCTTCATACTACTGCTGCATCTTCTACTACTGCTGCTACTGCATCTTCTACTACTGCTACTACTGCATCTTCTACTACTGCTGCATCTTCTACTACTGCTGCTACTGCATCTTCTACTACTGCTTTATCTTCTACTACTGCTGCTACTGCATCTTCTACTACTGCTGCATCTTCTACTACTGCTGCATCTTCTACTACTGCTGCTACTGCATCTTCTACTGCTGCTACGGCATCTTCTACTACTACATCTTCTACTACTACTGCTACCTTCTACTACTACTACTGCTGCATCTTCTACTACTGCTGCATCTTCTACTACTGCTGCTACTGCATCTTCTACTGCTGCTACGGCATCTTCTACTACTACATCTTCTACTACTACTGCTACCTTCTACTACTACTACTGCTGCATCTTCTACTACTGCTGCATCTTCTACTACTGCTGCTACTGCATCTTCTACTACTGCTACTACTGCATCTTCTACTACTGCTGCTACTGCATCTTCTACTACTGCTGCATCTTCTACTACTGCTGCATCTTCTACTACTGCTGCATCTTCTACTACTGCTGCATCTTCTACTACTGCTGCATCTTCTACTACTGCTGCATCTTCTACTACAGCTGCATCTTCTACTACTGCTGCTACTGCATCTTCTACTACTGCTGCTACTGCATCTTCTACTACTGCTGCTACTGCATCTTCTACTACTGCTGCATCTTCTACTACTGCTACTACTGCATCTTCTACTACTGCTGCATCTTCTACTACTGCTGCTACTGCATCTTCTACTACTGCTGCATCTTCTACTACTGCTACTACTGCATCTTCTACTTCTGCTGCTACTGCATCTTCTACTACTGCTGCATCTTCTACTACTGCTGCTACTGCATCTTCTACTACTGCATCTTCTACTACTGCTGCTACTGCATCTTCTACTACTGCTGCATCTTCCACTACTGCTGCATCTTCTACTACTACTGCATCTTCTACTACTGCTGCATCTTCTACTACTGCATCTTCTACTTCTGCTGCTACTGCATCTTCTACTACTGCTGCTACTGCTTTATCTTCTACTACTGCATCTTCTACTACTGCTGCATCTTCTACTACTGCATCTTCTACTTCTGCATCTTCTACTACTGCTGCATCTTCTACTACTGCTGCTACTTCTACTGCTTCTATTTCTACTGCTGCCATCTGATCATTCCAAGGTGACAAATTAACCAGAGTCAGGTGAGAAGCCCAATTATCATCTGTCCGCCACCCCACTGTAGGGTGAGAGAGCGATGGAGGGGGGAAATAGAGGGGAAGCTCGACAGTGTGTGTGTGTGAGAGATAGAAACTGTTGGGTGTTTGAAGTCTCAAGCTTAATGAAACAGCTGATTGCAGAGTAAGATGTGATAATGTGTTACTGACGTCAAAGGGTTGAGTTCGTGTAAGACCGATGGGTGGCTTTTTTGTTTCGATGGCAACTTTTTTTTTGCCACAGAGAAGATTTTCACTGAAAAGACTGCAGTACCACACCTCATTACAATCCTTGGCTTAAACAAAAAAAATGGTGGTTGTGGGTATACTCTCTGCCCTTATGACGCCAGTCACAGTGGCATCAGCATTAACACCAAGCTGTGCCCAGGGATAAGGCCAGCACTGGGCTGACACACACACACACACACACACACACACACACACACACACACACACACACACACACACACACACACACACACACACACACACACACACACACACACACACACACACACACACACACACACACACACACACACACAATTTCAGTGTTGGAGACACAGAACCAGGGTTGGGAAACTTCAATCCCCGTGCCAGACAACATGTGAAAACAGTAGGTACTCCGAACCCTGAGCACCAGCTTCTAACCCTTAACCTCTTACCTCCTCCTGCTGGGGATGACTCCAACCTCTTCCACCTCTCCTTCATGGGTCACCTGCCGTGCCTGCCACCACTCGTCATCGGAGGCATTCACCACATGCAGGATGTCTCCAAAGTGGAAGTTGAGCCCCTGGCTGGGCAGCCCCGAGTCCTTCGCCCGGTCATAGTCAAACAGAGCCCTGGAGGGAGAGAAACAACAGTACATCAAACAGAGCCCTGGAGTTAGAGAAACAACAGTACATCATCAAACAGAGCCCTGGAGGGAGAGAAACAACATTACATCATCAAACAGAGACCTGGAGGGAGAGAAACAACAGTACATCATCAAACAGAGACCCGGAGGGAGAGAAACAACAGTACATCATCAAACAGAGACCTGGAGGGAGAGAAACAACAGTACATCATCAAACAGAGACCTGGAGGGAGAGAAACAACAGTACATCATCAAACAGAGACCTGGAGGGAGAGAAACAACAGTACATCATCAAACAGAGACCTGGAGGGAGAGAAACAACAGTACATCATCAAACAGAGACCTGGAGGGAGAGAAACAACAGTACATCAAACAGAGCCCTGGAGGGAGAGAAACAACAGTACATCATCAAACAGAGCCCTGGAGGGAGAGAAACAACAGTACATCATCGAACAGAGACCTGGAGGGAGATAAACAACAGTACATCATCAAACAGAGACCTGGAGGGAGAGAAACAACAGTACATCATCAAACAGAGCCCTGGAGGGAGAGAAACAACATTACATCATCAAACAGAGCCCTGGAGGGAGAGAAACAACAGTACATCATCAAACAGAGCCCTGGAGGGAGATAAACAACAGTACATCATCAAACAGAGACCTGGAGGGAGAGAAACAACAGTACATCATCAAACAGAGACCTGGAGGGAGAGAAACAACACTACATCATCAAACAGAGACCTGGAGGGAGAGAAACAACAGTACATCAAACAGAGCCCTGGAGGGAGATAAACAACATTACATCATCAAACAGAGACCTGGAGGGAGAGAAACAACAGTACATCAAACAGAGCCCTGGAGGGAGAGAAACAACAGTACATCATCAAACAGAGACCTGGAGGGAGAGAAACAACAGTACATCATCAAACAGAGCCCTGGAGGGAGAGAAACAACAGTACATCATCAAACAGAGCCCTGGAGGGAGAGAAACAACAGTACATCATCAAACAGAGACCTGGAGGGAGAGAAACAACAGTACATCATCAAACAGAGACCTGGAGGGAGAGAAACAACAGTACATCATCAAACAGAGCCCTGGAGGGAGAGAAACAACAGTACATCATCAAACAGAGACCTGGAGGGAGAGAAACAACAGTACATCATCAAACAGAGACCTGGAGGGAGAGAAACAACAGTACATCATCAAACAGAGACCTGGAGGGAGAGAAACAACAGTACATCATCAAACAGAGACCCGGAGGGAGAGAAACAACAGTACATCATCAAACAGAGACCTGGAGGGAGAGAAACAACAGTACATCATCAAACAGAGACCTGGAGGGAGAGAAACAACAGTACATCATCAAACAGAGACCTGGAGGGAGAGAAACAACATTACATCATCAAACAGAGACCTGGAGGGAGAGAAACAACAGTACATCATCAAACAGAGCCCTGGAGGGAGAGAAACAACAGTACATCAAACAGAGCCCTGGAGGGAGATAAACAACAGTACATCATCAAACAGAGACCTGGAGGGAGAGAAACAACAGTACATCAAACAGAGCCCTGGAGGGAGATAAACAACAGTACATCATCAAACAGAGACCTGGAGGGAGAGAAACAACAGTACATCAAACAGAGCCCTGGAGGGAGAGAAACAACAGTACATCATCAAACAGAGCCCTGGAGGGAGAGAAACAACACTACATCATCAAACAGAGACCTGGAGGGAGAGAAACAACAGTACATCAAACAGAGACCTGGAGGGAGAGAAACAACAGTACATCATCAAACAGAGACCTGGAAGGAGAGAAACAACATTACATCATCAAACAGAGACCTGGAGGGAGAGAAACAACAGTACATCATCAAACAGAGACCTGGAGGGAGAGAAACAACAGTACATCAAACAGAGACCTGGAGGGAGAGAAACAACAGTACATCATCAAACAGAGACCTGGAAGGAGAGAAACAACATTACATCATCAAACAGAGACCCGGAGGGAGAGAAACAACAGTACATCATCAAACAGCTCGACAACAACAATAGATGAGGGTGGAACTGTCTTGTCAAACAACACAACAAACTCAATGACAAATCCTTCAGTAAAAATACATATTTCACATTATTAGCGAGCTGTTAGTTAAGGAGAATGATTTCATGAGGTCCTGTGTGATGACGTGGTCCACAATGCTCATGTCAGAGAGTCTGTCTGTCCAGGAGAGACAGGAGAAGCATGAGAAAGATGGATGGACTGAGTTCAGATACAGGTCACAGGGACTGAGCACTGAGCAGGTGTTCCATATTAAAATACATATGAGTGATTCCTTAATAGATGCCAAACATATGCAGCACGCAAAGCACAGCTCAGGAGAGCTTTACCAAATGCAGAACCTTGACATTGTGTGTTCGTGTGCATCTGCCTGCTAAGGAACTGGAGCTGAAGTAACAGCCGTCCCCCTAGTGTCCAGCCTGCCAGCCTCATCTCCATGTCTGTCCATCAATAAAACAGGGCTGTACTGCCTCATCCTCGTGTCTTTCCATCATCAATAAAACAGGGCTGTACTGCCTCATCCCTGTGTCTGTGCTTCATCAGTAAAACAGGGCTGTACTGCCTCATCCCTGTGTCTGTGCTTCATCAGTAAAACAGGGCTGTACTGCCTCATCCTCGTGTCTTTCCATCATCAATAAAACAGGGCTGTACTGCCTCATCCTCGTGTCTGTCCATCATCAATAAAACAGGGCTGTACTGCCTCATCCCTGTGTCTGTCCATCATCAATAAAACAGGGCTGTACTGCCTCATCCCTGTGTCTGTCCATCATCAATAAAACAGGGCTGTACTGCCTCATCCTCGTGTCTGTCCATCATCAATAAAACAGGGCTGTACTGCCTCATCTCCATGTCTGTCCTTCATCAATAAAACAGGGCTGTACTGCCTCGTCCCTGTGTCTGTGCTTCATCAATAAAACAGGGCTGTACTGCCTCGTCCCTGTGTCTGTCCTTCATCAATAAAACAGGGCTGTACTGCCTCGTCCCTGTGTCTGTGCTTCATCAGTAAAACAGGGCTGTACTGCCTCATCCTCGTGTCTGTCCATCATCAATAAAACAGGGCTGTACTGCAGCACTAGGACAGATGGAGCTGAGAAAGCTGGAATACTAGGAAAAACAGTGTCTAGGTCAGAAAAATGTAAAGTCCACATACTGAAGGTACTGTAGAGAAAACAGAAAGCATGTTAGTGTAGTGCACCATGCCTTTCTACTGTAATAATCATAGCAACAATTCAATGATGGTATTTAAATGAAAGATGTGGTTACCACGTTAAACGAGCATTGAGAACAATGATCAGTAATAACTTTAACATTCTAACCCATGTTGCATCATCATCATAGTCTGATAATAACCCACGTTGCATCATGTTAGTGTAGTCTGATAATAACCCACCTTGCATCATGTTAGTGTAGTCTGATAATAACCCACGTTGCATCATGTTAGTGTAGTCTGATAATAACCCACGTTGCATCATGTTAGTGTAGTCTGATAATAACCCACGGTGCATCATGTTAGTGTAGTCTGATAATAACCACGTTGCATCGTTGCATCTGTTAGTGTAGTCTGATAATAACCCACGTTGCATCATGTTAGTGTAGTCTGATAATAACCCACGTTGCATCATGTTAGTGTAGTCTGATAATAACCCACGTTGCATCATGTTAGTGTAGTCTGATAATAACCCACGTTGCATCATGTTAGTGTAGTCTGATAATAACCCACGTTGCATCATGTTAGTGTAGTCTGATAATAACCCACGGTGCATCATGTTAGTGTAGTCTGATAATAACCCACGTTGCATCATGTTAGTGTAGTCTGATAATAACCCACGTTGCATCATGTTAGTGTAGTCTGATAATAACCCACGTTGCATCATGTTAGTGTAGTCTGATAATAACCCACGTTGCATCCTGTTAGTGTAGTCTGATAATAACCGGTGCATCGTTGCATCCTGTTAGTGTAGTCTGATAATAACCCACGGTGCATCATGTTAGTGTAGTCTGATAATAACCCACGGTGCATCATGTTAGTGTAGTCTGATAATAACACACGGTGCATCATGTTAGTGTAGTCTGATAATAACACACGGTGCATCATGTTAGTGTAGTCTGATAATAACCCACGTTGCATCATGTTAGTGTAGTCTGATAATAACCCACGGTGCATCATGTTAATGTAGTCTGATAATAACCCACGTTGCATCATGTTAGTGTAGTCTGATAATAACCCACGGTGCATCATGTTAGTGTAGTCTGATAATAACCCACGGTGCATCATGTTAGTGTAGTCTGATAATAACCCACGGTGCATCATGTTAGTGTAGTCTGATAATAACCCACGGTGCATCATGTTAGTGTAGTCTGATAATAACCCACGTTGCATCATGTTAGTGTAGTCTGATAATAACCCACGGTGCATCATGTTAGTGTAGTCTGATAATAACCCACGGTGCATCATGTTAGTGTAGTCTGATAATAACCCACGGTGCATCATGTTAGTGGAGTCTGATAATAACCCATGGTGCATCATGTTAGTGTAGTCTGATAATAACCCACGGTGCATCATGTTAGTGTAGTCTGATAATAACCCACGTTGCATCATGTTAATGTAGTCTGATAATAACCACGTTGCATCATGTTGTGTAGTCTGATAATACGGTGCATCCCACGGTGCATCATGTTAATGTAGTCTGATAATAACCCACGGTGCATCATGTTAGTGTAGTCTGATAATAACCCATGGTGCATCATGTTAGTGTAGTCTGATAATAACCCACGGTGCATCATGTTAGTGTAGTCTGATAATAACCCCGTTGCATCGTTGCATCATGTTAGTGTAGTCTGATAATAACGGTGCATCCCACGGTGCATCATGTTAATGTAGTCTGATAATAACCCACGGTGCATCATGTTAGTGTAGTCTGATAATAACCCACGTTGCATCATGTTAGTGTAGTCTGATAATAACCCCGTTGCATCATGTTAGTGTAGCATCATGTGCATCAGTGTAGTCTGATAATAACCCACGTTGCATCATGTTAGTGTAGTCTGATAATAACCCACGTTGCATCATGTTAGTGTAGTCTGATAATAACCCACGGTGCATCATGTTAGTGTAGTCTGATAATAACCCACGTTGCATCATGTTAGTGTAGTCTGATAATAACCCACGTTGCATCATGTTAGTGTAGTCTGATAATAACCCACGTTGCATCATGTTAATGTAGTCTGATAATAACCCACGTTGCATCATGTTAGTGTAGTCTGATAATAACCCACGTTGCATCATGTTAATGTAGTCTGATAATAACCCACGGTGCATCATGTTAATGTAGTCATCATGAGTGTAATAACCGGTGCATCGGTGCATCATCATCATAGTCTGATAATAACCCACGGTGCATCATGTTAATGTAGTCTGATAATAACCCACGGTGCATCATGTTAGTGTAGTCTGATAATAACCCACGTTGCATCATGTTAGTGTAGTCTGATAATAACCCACGTTGCATCATGTTAGTGTAGTCTGATAATAACCCACGGTGCATCATGTTAGTGTAGTCTGATAATAACCCACGGTGCATCATGTTAGTGTAGTCTGATAATAACCCACGGTGCATCATGTTAGTGTAGTCTGATAATAACCCACGGTGCATCATGTTAGTGTAGTCTGATAATAACCCACGGTGCATCATGTTAGTGTAGTCTGATAATAACCCACGGTGCATCATGTTAGTGTAGTCTGATAATAACCCACGGTGCATCATGTTAATGTAGTCTGATAAGAACAATGTTTATGAATAGCATATTTTACTCTAATTGAGCGGTGGGGATCCTCTTCCCGTTCAGTACTGAGCACAAACACTCCAAGTGAAATAAATATCTTGATACAGGTCCTTACAGGAACACACACAGCCCCAGCTGTAAATGTCACTCCATATCATTACAAAAACATCAAACGGGCCATTCCAGGATTCTACAGGCCTTTCTCAGTTTGTGTTTTTAACGATCAATAAAACAGAAGAGTGTAAATAATTGTCTCTGTCTGCTATGAGCTCATCCACCGAGCCAGTCAGGCTTCCTCTGTGTTTCCATCTCTACGTACGCTATTAAAGGGAAGACTAAATCTGACTGTAGTACAGCTGCCAGAGCCAGGAGCATTAAAACAGCAAGGGTAAAAAAGCAGCTAATTGAAATGTGTGGTTCTCTGTTTTCTAGCCTCTCCTCTGCAGTAATGAGATGGACGACAATACAGCTGGAAGACTAGAAAAGTAGATGCTACAAGATACACCTGAGGGCAAGCCTTAAAGGAAACTGACCCAAACTCTCCTGTAATAATTGTTCCTCTGTAGAGGCCTCTGGGACATATACAGCCCCCCACCTCTTTTCACATTAAAAAAATGTAATGCCGTCATCATGTCATCACTTTTTAATGATTGTTTATTGAGATAGCCTATATTAAATACACATTGAAAAAAATGTAATGCCGTCATCATGTCATCACTTTTTAATGATTGTTTATTGAGATAGCCTATATTAAATACACATTGAAAAAAATGTCATGCCGTCTCCCACTATTTAATGATTGTTACAAAACGTTACAAAACGTTGGGATTGAGTTGGCCCCCAATGATTGTTACAAAACGTTGGGATTGAGTTGGCCCCCAATGATTGTTACAAAACGTTGGGATTGAGTTGGCCCCCAATGATTGTTACAAAACGTTGGGATTGAGTTGGCCCCCAAGGTCACTGATTGAGTTATTCTAATGTGGAGATGTTGTTAATTAAACCCACAGAGGAGGCCGGTAGCCTAGTGGTTAGAGCGTTGGGCCAGTAACCGAAAGGTTGCTAGATCGAGTCCCCCGACTTGACAAGGTGTAAACAAGGCAGTTAACCCACTACTCCTAGGACTGTCATTGTAAATAAGAATGAGTTCTTAACAGACTTGCCTGCCTAGTTAAACAAAAGCTAAATAAAAAATGATATTAAAAATAACAACTAAGGCTAGATGTTTGAGCAGTGGAATACTAGCCCTTGGTTGTGTGTTTGCTATGACTTCCCTATGTGACATGAAGTGCTAATTTTATGCATGCAGTTCTAGAGGGCTGTAAAATAAAATAATTCTGCAAAGCTTGGATTTCCATAATGCAGTATATTTTCTGTTGCTGGAAGTATGTGTCAGCGCAAAGTAAGAAGGATGGTTTTAGGAACTGGTTTGAGTTTCATTCTCCTGAACATCCCCTAGCAGAGAGACTAATCCTGTTAGAGAGAGAGGGAATCAAACCACTGGGACTGCATTCTTCTCCACATATCCCTCTATATCAGGACTCTCCAACCCTGTTCCTGGAGAGCTACCGCCCTGTAGGTTTTCAGTCCAACCATGTTCCTGGAGAGCTACCACCCTGTAGGTTTTCAGTCCAACCCTGTTCCTGGAGGGCTTACCACCCTGTAGGTTTTCAGTCCAACCCTGTTCCTGGAGAGCTACCGTCCTGTAGGTTTTCACTCCAACCCTAAGCTAACCGAGTCGACCGCTGCACCATCGAGAGCGTCCTGACCGATTGCATCACGGCCTGGTACAGGAATTGCTCCGTCCACGACCGCAAAGACCTCCAGCGGGTGGTGAAGATGGCCCATGGGACCATGCCCCCCACCTATCCAGGACACCTGCTCCCCAGCCACGAGCTGTTCTCTCCCTTACCGTCAGACAGATGGTATCAGAGCATGAGGTCTGATAGAAACTGTCTCTGAGCCTGTTGGTATCTACAAGCCATCAGACTGCTGAACACTTGAACTGGTCTGATTCTCTGCACTCACACACACCCACAGAGCGCATTCAGAAAGTATTCAGACCCCTTATATCATATTTTGTTACGTTACAGCCTTATTCTAAAATTGATTAAATAAAAAATGTCCATCAATCTGTAATCGCTGCCAAAGGTGCTTCAATAAAGTACTGAGTAAAGGGTCTGAATACTTACGTAAATGTGATAGTAGTTTTTAAATTTACTGTAGGAGAGGCCTGCTCTACATCCTTCTCCAGTATACTGTAGGAGAGGCCTGCTCTACATCCTTCTCCAGTATACTGTAGGAGAGGCCTGCTCCACATCCTTCTCCAGTATACTGTAGGAGAGGCCTGCTCTACATCCTTCTCCTGCTCTACATCCTTCTCCAGTATACTGCTCTACATCCTTCTCCAGGAGAGGCCTGCTCCACATCCTTCTCCAGTATACTGTAGGAGAGGCCTGCTCCACATCCTTCTCCAGTATACTGTAGGAGAGGCCTGCTCCACATCCTTCTCCAGTATACTGTAGGAGAGGCCTGCTCCACATCCTTCTCCAGTATACTGTAGGAGAGGCCTGCTCTACATCCTTCTCCAGTATACTGTAGGAGAGGCCTGCTCTACATCCTTCTCCAGTATACTGTAGGAGAGGCCTGCTCCACATCCTTCTCCAGTATACTGTAGGAGAGGCCTGCTCCACATCCTCCTAGATGGCCACACACAGATGAGGCCTGAATGGACAAATCAAACTAGCCTCTATTATCAGTTGTATGTCAACATCATAAAGGAGGAAGACCAGCCATATCAGGGCTCCAGTCAACATAAAGGACAATGGCTTCTCTAACATCAGTCAATGTATCAGTGCAGAGGATCTGTTCACTTCAGATGGTGGAGAAGATGTATATATGTGTATGTGTGGGTGTTTGTGGTGTTGCCTAGGGGTGTTTTGTACAGCACTTTGAGATATCAGCTGATGTACGAAGGGCTATATAAATACATTTGATTTGATTTGTTTTCACACATAGTCCTCTTTAAAAATAAAAACTCAGTCCTCTTTAAAGAGTGAACTCTGGGGGTAACCAGTAGTCTAGTGTGAGGGGTTATGACAGTAGTCTAGTGTGAGGGGTTATGTCAGTAGTCTAGTGTGAGGGGTTATGTCAGTAGTCTAGTGTGAGGGGTTATGTCAGTAGTCTAGTGTGAGGGGTTATGTCAGTAGTCTAGTGTGAGGGGTTATGACAGTAGTCTAGTGTGAGGGGTTATGACAGTAGTCTAGTGTGAGGGGTTATGTCAGTAGTCTAGTGTGAGGGGTTATGTCAGTAGTCTAGTGTGAGGGTTATGTCAGTAGTCTAGTGTGAGGGGTTATGTCAGTAGTCTAGTGTGAGGGGTTATGACAGTAGTCTAGTGTGAGGGGTTATGTCAGTAGTCTAGTGTGAGGGGTTATGTCAGTAGTCTAGTGTGAGGGTTATGTCAGTAGTCTAGTGTGAGGGTTATGTCAGTAGTCTAGTGTGAGGGGTTATGTCAGTAGTCTAGTGTGAGGGGTTATGACAGTAGTCTAGTGTGAGGGTTATGTCAGTAGTCTAGTGTGAGGGTTATGTCAGTAGTCTAGTGTGAGGGGTTATGACAGTAGTCTAGTGTGAGGGGTTGTGACGGTAGTCTAGTGTGAGGGGTTATGACAGTAGTCTAGTGTGAGGGGTTATGTCAGTAGTCTAGTGTGAGGGGTTATGTCAGTAGTCTAGTGTGAGGGGTTATGACAGTAGTCTAGTGTGAGGGGTTATATCAGTAGTCTAGTGTGAGGGGTTATGACAGTAGTCTAGTGTGAGGGGTTATGACAGTAGTCTAGTGTGAGGGTTATGACAGTAGTCTAGTGTGAGGGTTATGACAGTAGTCTAGTGTGAGGGGTTATGACAGTAGTCTAGTGTGAGGGGTTATAACAGTAGTCTAGTGTGAGGGGTTATATCAGTAGTCTAGTGTGAGGGTTGTGACAGTAGTCTAGTGTGAGGGGTTATGACAGTAGTCTAGTGTGAGGGGTTATAACAGTAGTCTAGTGTGAGGGGTTATGACAGTAGTCTAGTGTGAGGGTTATGACAGTAGTCTAGTGTGAGGGGTTATAACAGTAGTCTAGTGTGAGGGGTTATATCAGTAGTCTAGTGTGAGGGGTTGTGACAGTAGTCTAGTGTGAGGGGTTATGACAGTAGTCTAGTGTGAGGGGTTATGACAGTAGTCTAGTGTGAGGGTTATGACAGTAGTCTAGTGTGAGGGGTTATGACAGTAGTCTAGTGTGAGGGGTTATGACAGTAGTCTAGTGTGAGGGGTTATGACAGTAGTCTAGTGTGAGGGGTAATGACAGTAGTCCAGTGTGAGGGGTTATGTCAGTAGTCTAGTGTGAGGGTTGTGACAGTAGTCTAGTGTGAGGGGTTATGACAGTAGTTTAGTGTGAGGGGTTATGACAGTAGTCTAGTGTGAGGGGTTATGACAGTAGTCTAGTGTGAGGGGTTATGACAGTAGTCTAGTGTGAGGGGTTATGACAGTAGTCTAGTGTGAGGGGTTATAACAGTAGTCTAGGGGTTATGACAGTAGTCTAGTGTGAGGGGTTATGACAGTAGTCTAGTGTGAGGGGTTATGACAGTAGTCTAGTGTGAGGGGTTATGACAGTAGTCTAGTGTGAGGGGTTATGACAGTAGTCTAGTGTGAGGGGTTATGACAGTAGTCTAGTGTGAGGGGTTATGACAGTAGTCTAGTGTGAGGGGTTATGTCAGTAGTCTAGGGGTTATGACAGTAGTCTAGTGTGAGGGGTTATGACAGTAGTCTAGTGTGAGGAGTTGTCAGTAGTCTAGTGTGAGGGGTTATAACAGTAGTCCAGTGTGAGGGGTTATGACAGTAGTCTAGTGTGAGGGGTTATGTCAGTAGTCTAGTGTGAGGGGTTATGACAGTAGTCCAGTGTGAGGGGTTATGTCAGTAGTCTAGTGTGAGGGGTTATAACAGTAGTCTAGTGTGAGGGGTTATGACAGTAGTCTAGTGTGAGGGGTTATGACAGTAGTCCAGTGTGAGGGGTTATGACAGTAGTCTAGTGTGAGGGTAATGACAGTAGTCCAGTGTGAGGGGTTATGTCAGTAGTCTAGTGTGAGGGGTTGTGACAGTAGTCTAGTGTGAGGGGTTATGACAGTAGTCTAGTGTGAGGGGTTATGACAGTAGTCCAGTGTGAGGGGTTATGACAGTAGTCTAGTGTGAGGGGTTATATCAGTAGTCAGTGTGAGGGGTTATGACAGTAGTCTAGTGTGAGGGGTTATGACAGTAGTCTAGTGTGAGGGGTTATGACAGTAGTCCAGTGTGAGGGGTTATGTCAGTAGTCTAGTGTGAGGGGTTATGTCAGTAGTCTAGTGTGAGGGGTTATGACAGTAGTCTAGTGTGAGGGGTTATGACAGTAGTCTAGTGTGAGGGGTTATGACAGTAGTCTAGTGTGAGGGGTTATGTCAGTAGTCTAGTGTGAGGGGTTATGACAGTAGTCTAGTGTGAGGGGTTATGACAGTAGTCCAGTGTGAGGGGTTATGACAGTAGTCTAGTGTGAGGGGTTATGACAGTAGTCTAGTGTGAGGGTTATGACAGTAGTCTAGTGTGAGGGGTTATGTCAGTAGTCTAGGGGTTATGTCAGTAGTCTAGGGGTTATGACAGTAGTCTAGTGTGAGGGGTTATGACAGTAGTCTAGTGTGAGGGGTTATGACAGTAGTCTAGTGTGAGGGGTTATGACAGTAGTCTAGTGTGAGGGGTTATGACAGTAGTCTAGTGTGAGGGGTTATGACAGTAGTCTAGTGTGAGGGGTTATGACAGTAGTCTAGTGTGAGGGGTTATGACAGTAGTCTAGTGTGAGGGGTTATGTCAGTAGTCTAGGGGTTATGACAGTAGTCTAGTGTGAGGGGTTATGACAGTAGTCTAGTGTGAGGGGTTATGACAGTAGTCTAGTGTGAGGGGTTATGACAGTAGTCTAGGGGTTATGACAGTAGTCTAGTGTGAGGGGTTATGACAGTAGTCTAGGGGTTATGACAGTAGTCTAGTGTGAGGGGTTATGTCAGTAGTCTAGGGGTTATGACAGTAGTCTAGTGTGAGGGGTTATGACAGTAGTCTAGTGTGAGGGGTTGTGACAGTAGTCTAGTGTGAGGGGTTATGACAGTAGTCCAGTGTGAGGGGTTATGACAGTAGTCTAGTGTGAGGGGTTATGACAGTAGTCCAGTGTGAGGGGTTATAACAGTAGTCCAGTGTGAGGGGTTATATCAGTAGTCTAGTGTGAGGGGTTATAACAGTAGTCTAGGGGTTATGACAGTAGTCTAGTGTGAGGGGTTATGACAGTAGTCCAGTGTGAGGGGTTATGACAGTAGTCTAGTGTGAGGGGTTATGACAGTAGTCCAGTGTGAGGGGTTATGTCAGTAGTCTAGTGTGAGGGGTTATGACAGTAGTCTAGTGTGAGGGGTTATGACAGTAGTCTAGTGTGAGGGGTTATGACAGTAGTCCAGTGTGAGGGGTTATGACAGTAGTCTAGTGTGAGGGGTTATGACAGTAGTCTAGTGTGAGGGGTTATGACAGTAGTCTAGTGTGAGGGGTTATGACAGTAGTCTAGTGTGAGGGGTTATGACAGTAGTCCAGTGTGAGGGGTTATGTCAGTAGTCTAGTGTGAGGGGTTATGTCAGTAGTCTAGCGTGAGGGGTTATGTCAGTAGTCTAGCGTGAGGGGTTATGACAGTAGTCTAGTGTGAGGGGTTATGTCAGTAGTCCAGTGTGAGGGGTTATGACAGTAGTCCAGTGTGAGGGGTTATGACAGTAGTCTAGTGTGAGGGGTTATGACAGTAGTCTAGTGTGAAGGGTTATGTCAGTAGTCTAGTGTGAGGGGTTATGACAGTAGTCTAGTGTGAGGGGTTATGTCAGTAGTCTAGGGGTTATGACAGTAGTCTAGTGTGAGGGGTTATGTCAGTAGTCTAGTGTGAGGGGTTATGACAGTAGTCTAGTGTGAGGGGTTATGACAGTAGTCTAGTGTGAGGGGTTATGACAGTAGTCTAGTGTGAGGGGTTATGACAGTAGTCCAGTGTGAGGGGTTATGACAGTAGTCCAGTGTGAGGGGTTATGACAGTAGTCTAGTGTGAGGGGTTATGTCAGTAGTCTAGTGTGAGGGGTTATGACAGTAGTCTAGTGTGAGGGGTTATGACAGTAGTCTAGTGTGAGGGGTTATGACAGTAGTCTAGTGTGAGGGGTTATATCAGTAGTCTAGTGTGAGGGGTTATATCAGTAGTCTAGTGTGAGGGGTTGTGACAGTAGTCCAGTGTGAGGGGTTATGACAGTAGTCTAGTGTGAGGGGTTATGACAGTAGTCTAGTGTGAGGGGTTATGACAGTAGTCTAGTGTGAGGGGTTATGACAGTAGTCTAGTGTGAGGGGTTATGTCAGTAGTCTAGGGGTTATGACAGTAGTCTAGTGTGAGGGGTTATGACAGTAGTCTAGTGTGAGGGGTTATGACAGTAGTCCAGTGTGAGGGGTTATGTCAGTAGTCTAGGGGTTATGACAGTAGTCTAGTGTGAGGGGTTATGACAGTAGTCCAGTGTGAGGGGTTATGACAGTAGTCCAGTGTGAGGGGTTATGTCAGTAGTCTAGGGGTTATGACAGTAGTCTAGTGTGAGGGGTTATGACAGTAGTCCAGTGTGAGGGGTTATGTCAGTAGTCTAGGGGTTATGACAGTAGTCTAGTGTGAGGGGTTATGTCAGTAGTCTAGTGTGAGGGGTTATGACAGTAGTCTAGTGTGAGGGGTTATGACAGTAGTCTAGTGTGAGGGGTTATGTCAGTAGTCTAGGGGTTATGACAGTAGTCTAGTGTGAGGGTTATGACAGTAGTCTAGTGTGAGGGGTTGTGACAGTAGTCTAGTGTGAGGGGTTATGACAGTATTCCAGTGTGAGGGGTTATGACAGTAGTCTAGTGTGAGGGGTTATGGCAGTAGTCTAGTGTGAGGGGTTATGGCAGTAGTCTAGTGTGAGGGGGTTATGTCAGTAGTCCAGTGTGAGGGGTTATGACAGTAGTCCAGTGTGAGGGGTTATGACAGTAGTCTAGTGTGAGGGGTTATGTCAGTAGTCCAGTGTGAGGGGTTATGACAGTAGTCTAGTGTGAGGGGTTATGGCAGTAGTCTAGTGTGGGGTTATGGCAGTAGTCTAGTGTGAGGGGTTATGACAGTAGTCTAGTGTGAGGGGTTATGACAGTAGTCTAGTGTGAGGGGGTTATGACAGTAGTCTAGTGTGAGGGGTGTGACAGTAGTCTAGTGTGAGGGGTTATGGCAGTAGTCTAGTGTGAGGGGTTATGTCAGTAGTCTAGTGTGAGGGTTATGGCAGTAGTCTAGTGTGAGGGGTAATGTCAGTAGTCCAGTGTGAGGGTTATGACAGTAGTCTAGTGTGAGGGGTTATGGCAGTAGTCTAGTGTGAGGGGTTATAACAGTAGTCCAGTGTGAGGGGTTATGACAGTAGTCTAGTGTGAGGGGTTATAACAGTAGTCCAGTGTGAGGGGTTATGACAGTAGTCTAGTGTGAGGGGTTATGTCAGTAGTCCAGTGTGAGGGGTTATGACAGTAGTCTAGTGTGAGGGTTATGGCAGTAGTCTAGTGTGAGGGGTTATGGCAGTAGTCTAGTGTGAGGGGTTATGACAGTAGTCTAGTGTGACATGACAGTAGTCTAGTGTGAGGGGTTATGACAGTAGTCTAGTGTGAGGGGTTGTGACAGTAGTCTAGTGTGAGGGGTTATGTCAGTAGTCTAGTGTGAGGGGTTATGTCAGTAGTCTAGTGTGAGGGGTTATGACAGTAGTCTAGTGTGAGGGGTTATGTCAGTAGTCCAGTGTGAGGGGTTATGACAGTAGTCTAGTGTGAGGGGTTATGACAGTATTCCAGTGTGAGGGGTTATGACAGTAGTCTAGTGTGAGGGGTTATGGCAGTAGTCTAGTGTGAGGGTTATGTCAGTAGTCCAGTGTGAGGGGTTATGACAGTAGTCTAGTGTGAGGGGTTATGACAGTAGTCTAGTGTGAGGGGTTATGTCAGTAGTCTAGGGGTTATGACAGTAGTCCAGTGTGAGGGGTTATGACAGTAGTCTAGTGTGAGGGGTTATGACAGTAGTCTAGTGTGAGGGGTTATGACAGTATTCCAGTGTGAGGGGTTATGACAGTAGTCCAGTGTGAGGGGTTATGACAGTAGTCCAGTGTGAGGGGTTATGACAGTAGTCCAGTGTGAGGGGTTATGACAGTAGTCTAGTGTGAGGGGTTATGACAGTAGTCCAGTGTGAGGGGTTATGACAGTAGTCCAGTGTGAGGGGTTATGACAGTAGTCCAGTGTGAGGGGTTATGTCAGTAGTCTAGTGTGAGGGGTTATGACAGTAGTCCAGTGTGAGGGGTTATGACAGTAGTCCAGTGTGAGGGGTTATGACAGTAGTCCAGTGTGAGGGGTTATGACAGTAGTCTAGTGTGAGGGGTTATGTCAGTAGTCCAGTGTGAGGGGTTATGACAGTAGTCCAGTGTGAGGGGTTATGACAGTAGTCCAGTGTGAGGGGTTATGACAGTAGTCTAGTGTGAGGGGTTATGACAGTAGTCCAGTGTGAGGGGTTATGACAGTAGTCCAGTGTGAGGGGTTATGACAGTAGTCCAGTGTGAGGGGTTATGACAGTAGTCCAGTGTGAGGGGTTATGACAGTAGTCCAGTGTGAGGGGTTATGACAGTAGTCTAGTGTGAGGGGTTATGTCAGTAGTCTAGTGTGAGGGGTTATGTCAGGGGAAACAGTGTTACAGTGTGAGGGGATGGGTTGAATATTGTCAATGTCGACGTGGGCAATAAAGTTTTCCCTTTTCGATTCTCCTCAGACAGAATGCCACAGTCATGGTAGCATCGATAGCATAACGAAGGTAAAGGTTATGAAAGTACCCAGGCAGTAAAAGACAACAGTCTCCAGGTAACGGGATACAGGGCTAGTATACTGTACACTAGTATATATCATAATAATACTAATATAATCACATAGACATGATCATATACTGTGCACTAGTATATATCATAATAATACTAATATAATCACATAGACATGATCATATACTGTACACTAGTATATATCATAATAATACTAATATAATCACAGACATTATCATATACTGTACACTAGTATATATCATAATAATACTAATATAATCACATAGACATTATCATATACTGTGCACTAGTATATATCATAATAATACTAATATAATCACAGACATGATCATATACTGTACACTAGTATATATCATAATAATACTAATATAATCACATAGACATGATCATATACTGTACACTAGTATATATCATAATAATACTAATATAATCACATAGACATGATCATATACTGTACACTAGTATATATCATAATAATACTAATATAATCACATAGACATGATCATATACTGTACACTAGTATATATGGTCTCTGTAGGTGAAAGCAATCTGCTGCGTGCCTATCAGGGAGACAGCTGCAATCACCCGTCCACTTCCTTCACAACAGTGTAGACGATAGAAGATGAAGCCGTAGACATTATCATAAGGGTTAGGATCACACGGGTTTATCAGGTACATGACATAGGTTATGAAGGGGTTAATTGAGTAATCATTACCTGACATAGAGAGTTCTCTTCTGGCTGGTCCGCAGAGAGCCACTGCTGATACTGCTGTTCATCATCTGCTCACGTAGATCATGGATCTTGGCTTCAAACCGACTGTACTCTGGAAAACAGGAGGGGGGGGAAAGGATTTTGGCTTCAAACCGACTGTACTCTGGAAAACAGGAGGGGGAAAGGATTTTGGCTTCAAACCGACTGTACTCTGGAAAACAGGGGGGGGGAAGGATTTTGGCTTCAAACCGACTGTACTCTGGAAAACAGGAGGGGGGGAAAGGATTTTGGCTTCAAACCGACTGTACTCTGGAAAACAGGAGGGGGAAAGGATTTTGGCTTCAAACCGATTGTACTCTGGAAAACAGGAGGGGGGAAAGGATTTTGGCTTCAAACCGACTGTACTCTGGAAAACAGGAGGGGAGAGGATTTTGGCTTCAAACCGACTGTACTCTGGAAAACAGGGGGGAGGATTTTGGCTTCAAATCGACTGTACTCTGGAAAACAGGGGGGATTTTGGCTTCAAACCGACTGTACTCTGGAAAACAGGGGGAGGGGGATTTTGGCTTCAAATCGACTGTACTCTGGAAAACAGGAGGGGGGATTTTGGCTTCAAATCGACTGTACTCTGGAAAACAGGAGGGGGGATTTTGGCTTCAAACCGACTGTACTCTGGAAAACAGGGGGGGATTTTGGCTTTAAACCGACTGTACTCTGGAAAACAGGAGAGGGGGGGGATTTTGGCTTCAAACCGACTGTACTCTGGAAAACAGGGGGGGGGGGGGGGAAAGGATTTTGGCTTCAAACCGACTGTACTCTGGAAAACAGGGGGGGGGGGGGAGAAGGAAATTATAACTGAATGAAAAAAGAGAAAAGTGACAGTAGTCTGAAGAAAAAGAGAAAATCCTCAGAAGGACAATGAGAGAGGATCTGTCTTCAAAGACTGATTCCACTCTGTTCTGCAGAGGAAAGATGGGACTGTTTTGGGTATACAGCAGATTTGATTGTTTTCTGGCGATGAACACATGACAACAGAGAGAGATTTAACTATTGTACTCTGACGTAGAGGGAGTGGGAGAGAGACTGAGACAAATACAAATTCTACACTGTTGCCCTAGAGCACACAAATAATTACACCGACCTCGGCCTGAACACCAACACCACGGGTACATTCCACAAGGCTGTGAACACTTCTATGGCCATCAAATGGACCATAAAACTCAACATCCCAATTAGGATCTGGCTAAAAATACTCCAATCAGTTATAGAACCCATTGCCCTCTACGGTTGTGAAGGTCTTGTGTCCCACTCACCTACCAAGAATGTACAAAATGTGACAAACACCCAATTGCAGGATTCTGCAAAAATATTCATTGTTTACAACGCAAAAACCCCAAGCAAAGCATGCAGAGCAGAAATAGGACTATTCAACATCCAGGTAAGACTTGTTCAATTCTACAACCACCTAAAAGGAAGTGATGCTCACATGTTTCCATCACAAAGAACCTCACCTACAGAGAGATGAACAGCCAGCTGGCTGTGTTCAAACACAAAAAGACCCGCAGGACGGCAACACAATCAGACCAAATTATGAGGAAGCAAACAGACCCGCAGGACGGCAACACAATGAGACCAAATTACGAGGAAGCAAACAGACCCGCAGGACGGCAACACAATGAGACCAAATTACGAGGAAGCAAACAGACCCGCAGGACGGCAACACAATGAGACCAAATTACGAGGAAGCAAACAGACCCGCAGGACGGCAACACAATGAGACCAAATTACGAGGAAGCAAAAAGACCCGCAGGACGGCAACACAATGAGACCAAATTACGAGGAAGCAAAAAGACCCGCAGGACGGCAACACAATGAGACCAAATTACGAGGAAGGCAACAGACCCGCAGGACGGCAACACAAGAGAGAGAGAGATGTAGAGAGCGAGAGAGAGAGCGAGAGAGAGAGCGCGAGGTAGAGAGAGAGGGGATGTAAGAGAGAGGGAGGGGGATGTAGAGAGAGATGGATGTAGAGAGAGAAGAAGATGTAGAGAGAGAGAGGAATGTAGAGAGAGAGGGATGTAGAGAGAGAGAGGGATGTAGAGAGAGAGAGAGATGTAGAGAGAGAGATGTAGAGAGAGAGAGATGTAGAGAGAGAGGGAGATGTAGAGAGAGAGAGATGGAGAGAGAGAGATGTAGAGAGAGAGAGATGGAGAGAGAGAGAGGGAGGAGAGAGAGATGTAGAGAGAGAGAGAGGGGATGTAGAGAGAGAGAGAGAGAGAGAGGGATGTAGAGAGAGAGGAGATGTAGAGAGAGAGAGAGGGATGTAGAGAGAGAGGGGGAGAGAGGGATGGGAGAGAGAGAGAGGGAGGGATGTAGAGAGAGAGAGGGATGTGACCAGAGAGAGAGATAGAGGGAGGGGATGTAGAGAGAGATAGAGGGATGTAGAGAGAGAGAGAGGGAGGGGATGTAGAGAGAGAGAGAGGGGATATATATATATATATAGAGAGAGAGAGAGATATAGAGAGAGAGAGGGAGATAGAGAGAGAGAGGGAGGGGATGTAGAGAGAGAGAGAGGGAGGGGATGTAGAGAGAGAGAGAGAGGGAGAGTGAGATATATATATATATATATAGAGAGAGAGAGGGATATATATATAGAGAGAGAGGGATATATAGAGAGAGAGGGAGGGGATGTAGAGAGAGAGAGATGTAGAGAGAGAGAGGGATGTAGAGAGAGAGGGAGGGGATGTAGAGAGAGAGAGGGATGTAGAGAGAGAGAGAGAGAGGGATATATATAGAGAGGAGGGGATGTAGAGAGAGAGAGAGAGGGATGTAGAGAGAGGGGATGAGAGAGAGAGAGATGAGAGAGAGAGAGGGGGATGTAGAGAGAGAGAGAGAGAGAGAGAGGGATATATATAGAGAGGGAGGGGATGTAGAGAGAGAGGGATGTAGAGAGAGAGGGGGATGTAGAGAGAGAGAGAGAGAGAGAGAGAGAGGGATGTAGAGAGAGAGGGAGGGGATGAGAGAGAGAGAGAGAGGAGGGGGGGGATGTAGAGAGAGAGGGAGGGGGATGTAGAGAGAGAGAGGGGATGTAGAGAGAGAGAGGGAGGGGGATGTAGAGAGGGGAGAGGGATGTAGAGAGAGAGAGAGGGGATGAGAGAGGGGAGAGAGAGAGAGAGAGAGGAGAGAGGATGAGAGAGAGAGAGAGACATATATAGAGAGAGGGGGATGTAGAGAGAGAGAGAGAGAGAGAGAGGGGATGTAGAGAGAGAGTCCACCTGAGTCCACCTGATTACTCTCTCCGGCTGCAACATCTGGCCAAATCATCTCCATCTCCTCTGAGAAGATGAGAGGAGAACTTACCAGTAGCTTTCACGACAGTTAAAACTGATTTGAAAACAGTTATAACCACGCAGACATGTCTAGCAAAGAGTTATACACTGATCTAGGGCTTGGTAGAACTAGTGTAACGCTCTGAGCCAATGAATTACACATCTATTACAGACGACGACAAGCATCATTCTGCCTCCAGTTCATGTAGGCCTTATAGAAGCCCTGCTTCAACCCTGGGTGGCTTATAATGGCTCCAATCAGAAGACACAGTAAAACTGGTTGAATAATTCAAATGTTTTAGCCTATTTTGTACACTCTTGGAAAAAAGGGTTCCAAAAGGGTTCTGCGGCTGGGTTCCACGTAGAACACTCTGTGGAAAGGGTTCTACATGGAACCCAAACGGGTTCTAACTGGAACCAAAAGGGTTGCTGTGGGGACAGCCAAAGAACCCTATTTGGTTCTAGATAGTGTAGCAATGCTCATGTCACTTTTCCAATCCGTTGGCTTTAGCAGGGAAGAGGAGAGATTGAGGCTGAATGAGGTGACCTTGACGAAGCCTGGCTGAGTCCTCTATCTCAGTTGGTAGAGCACAGTGCTGGCATCAGTATGATAGTGGGTTCGATTCCCGGGACCACGCGGATGTAAAATGTATTACACGCATGACTGTAAGTCACTTAGGATAAAAGTGACTGCTAAATGGCATATATTCTATAATATTTACTGTAAGTGATCTATACATAATTATTAGTTATTTAACTAGGCAAGTCAGTGAAGAACAAATTCTAATTTACTAGGCTGTAGTATAGGGGTGTGATGGTGACATCACAAAGGAACAAACCATAATGCACAGAGTAACAACACCAACAGCAACAACAACACCAACAGCAACAACAACACCAACACCAACAACAACACCAACAACAACACCACCAACAACACCACCAACAGCTACAACAACACCATAATACACAGAGTAACAACACCAACAGCAACAACAACATAATACACAGAGTAACAACACCAACAGCAACACCAACAACAACACAATAACACACACAACACCAACAGCAACAACAACACCATAATACACAGAGTAACAACACCAACAGCAACAACAACAACACAACACCACCAACAGCAACACCAACAACACCACCAACAGCAACACCAACAACAACAACACCAACAGCAACACCACCAACAGCAACAACACCACCAACAGCAACAACAACACCATAACAGCAACAACAACACCACCAACAACAACAACATACAACAGCAACAACACCAACAGCAACAACAACACCACCAACAGCAACAACAACACCACCAACAACACCACCAACAGCAACACCAACACACCAAGCAGCAACAACACCAACACCAACAGCTACAACACCAACAGCTACAACACCAACAGCAACACCAACAGCTACAGCAACAGCTACACACAGCAACAACAACACCAACAGCTACAACAGCAACACCAACAGCTACAGCAACAACACCAACAGCTACAACAGCAACAACAACACCAACAGCTACAACACCAACACCAACAGCTACAACAACACCAACAGCTACACCAACAGCTACAACAACAGCAACACCAACAGCTACAACAACACCAACAACAGCTACAACAACACCAACAGCTACAACAACACCAACAGCTACAACAACACCACCAACAGCTACAACACCACCAACAGCTACAACACCACCAACAGCTACAACACCACCAACAGCTACAACACCACCAACAGCTACAACAACACCAACAGCTACAACAACAACAACACCAACAGCAACAACAACACCAACACCAACAACAACAACAACAACACCAACAGCTACAACAACAACACCAACAGCTACAACAACACCACCAACAGCTACAACACACCACCAACAGCTACAACACCACCACCAAACAACACCAACAGCTACAACAACACCACCAACAGCTACAACACCACCAACAACAACACCAACAGCTACAACAACACCAACACCAACAGCTACAACAACAACACCAACAGCTACAACAACACCAACAGCTACAGCAATAAGCTACAGCAACACCAACAGCTACAACACCACACCAACAGCTACACACACCAACAGCTACAACAACACCAACAGCTACAACACCACAGCTACAACACCAACACCAACAGCTACAACACCAACACCAACAGCTACAACAACACCAACAGCTACAACAACCACCAACAGCTACAACACCACCAACAGCACACCAACACATCAACAACAACAACACCAACAGCAACACCAACAGCTACAACAACACCAACACCAACAGCTACAACACCACCACCAACAACAACAACACCACCACCAACAGCTACAACACCACCAACAACACCACCACCAACAACTACAACAACACCAACCAACAACTACAACAACACCAACAACAACACCAACACCAACAACAACAACACCAACAGCTACAACAACAACACCAACAGCTACAACACCACCAACAGCTACAACAACACCAACAGCTACAACAACAGCTACAACAACACCAACAACAACACACCAACAGCTACAACAACACCACCACAACACAACAACAACACCAACAACAACCAACAGCTACAACAACAACACCACCAACAGCTACAACAACACCACCAACACCAACACAACACCAACAGCTACAACACCAACAACTACAACAACACCAACACCAACAGCTACAACACAACAGCTACAACAACTACAACAACACCAACAACTACAACAACAACACCACCAACAACAACACCAACAGCTACAACAACACAACAACAACACCACCAACAAGCAACAACACCTACAACAACACCAACAACTACACCAACACCAACAACTACAACAACACCAACACACCACACCACCAACAACACCAACAACAACAACACCAACACCACCAACAGCTACAACAACACCAACAGCTACAACAACACCAACAACAACAACACCAACAGCTACAACATCATCAAAATACAGAGGCAGAAAAACACTCCAAAATACAGTACCTCCTAGATGATAGAAAAGGCCCCCAGCGTCCACCCACCCACCATGGGGAACCAAGCAGTTATATTAAAAAGTTAAACTGAGGCGAATACAATCCCCCGTAAAACCCTCTGGGGCTAAATTCAGCATCTGAAACAACACACACAGGGAAACACCAGAACAGAGAACATTCGGGATCAATTCCTGACAAGCCTTAAATAAGCATTTTTTCTAAATAGAAAACCGCTGTGTGCTGAAGCATGTCTACTCTGTTGTCAGATAGAGGTAGCAGCATGTCTACTCTGTTGTGAGATAGAGGTAGCAGCATGTCTACTCTGTTGTGAGATAGAGGTAGCAGCATGTCTACTCTGTTGTCAGATAGAGGTAGCAGCATGTCTACTCTGTTGTCAGATAGAGGTAGCAGCATGTCTACTCTGTTGTCAGATAGAGGTAGCAGCATGTCTACTCTGTTGTCAGATAGAGGTAGCAGCATGTCTACTCTGTTGTCAGATAGAGGTAGCAGCATGTCTACTCTGTTGTCAGATAGAGGTAGCAGCACGTCTACTCTGTTGTCAGATAGAGGTAGCAGCATGTCTACTCTGTTGTCAGATAGAGGTAGCACTCTGTTGTCAGATAGAGGTAGCAGCATGTCTACTCTGTTGTCAGATAGAGGTAGCAGCATGTCTACTCTGTTGTCAGATAGAGGTAGCAGCACGTCTACTCTGTTGTCAGATAGAGGTAGCAGCATGTCTACTCTGTTGTCAGATAGAGGTAGCAGCATGTCTACTCTGTTGTCAGATAGAGGTAGCAGCACGTCTACTCTGTTGTCAGATAGAGGTAGCAGCATGTCTACTCTGTTGTCAGATAGAGGTAGCAGCATGTCTACTCTGTTGTCAGATAGAGGTAGCAGCATGTCTACTCTGTTGTCAGATAGAGGTAGCAGCACGTCTACTCTGTTGTCAGATAGAGGTAGCAGCAGGAAGCGGAAAGGAGCTGAGCAGAGCACTTTGCTGCCTGTGCCTGCCGTGTCCTACCACCCATCCCCGAGCCATTACTGTACACGGAATGTAATTAAGGCTGAGTAACCTAATCATACCGGAGTACCAGCACACACACCCCACACAGTTTTATCTCTGAAAGACAAAGCTATACCAACATGCTGTACTTACAAAGTGCTCTGCTGAGGGGTAGCTTCTGCCTGGTGAAAGGTGCTTCTCTCTGAGTTAGAGCCTGGTCTCCGCTCTCAGTGTGTGTCGGTGATGGTGTGTGTGTGGTAGTGATGACGAGCTCTCTCTAGCGTCTGCTCCACATTGGCTCCTCTGTGTGTGTGTGTGTGTGTGTGTGTGTGTGTGTGTGTGTGTGTGTGTGTGTGTGTGTGTGTGTGTGTGTGTGTGTGTGTGTGTGTGTATGTAGAGATACTACGATCTGTCTCTCCTCCAGCTTGCCTCAACGAGAAACAGAAACACAGATGCTAAAGCACTCGCTCTCCTCTCCCACCTCCTCTCCCACCTCCTCTCTCTCTCCTCTCTCTCTCTCCTCTCCCACCTCCTCTCTCTCTCTCCTCTCCCACCTCCTCTCTCTCTCTACCTCTCTCTCTCTCCTCTCCCACCTCTCTCCTCTCCCACCTCTCTCCTCTCCCACCTCCTCTCTCCTCTCCCACCTCTCTCCTCCTCTCTCTCCCACCTCCTCTCTCTCTCTCTCCCACCACTCCCACCTCCTCCCACCTCTCTCCCTCCTCCTCCCACCTCTCTCCTCTCCCACCTCACCTCTCCCACCTCCCCCTCTCCCCTCCCACCTCCTCTCCCTCTCTCCCTCCCTCCCCCTCCCCCTCTCCTCCCCCACCCACCCCTCCCCTCTCTAGTACACACACACACACACACACACACACACACACACACACACACACACACACACACACACACACACACACACACACACACACACACACACACACACACACACACACACACACACACACACACACACACACCACTACTGCCTAGTACACACCACTACAGCCTAGTACACACCACTACTGCCTAGTACACACCACTACAGCCTAGTACACACCACTACAGCCTAGTACACACCACTACAGCCTAGTACACACCACTACAGCCTAGTACACACCACTACAGCCTAGTACACACCACTACAGCCTAGTACACACCACTACTGCCTAGTACACACCACTACTGCCAAGGCCTCTATATTATTATTACACAATACTTTCCCCCCAGCCCATACACGCAGAGAAGACCACTCACGCTGAACCAAGTCAATGACACACACACAATGGCAAATTATGTACAAGGGTAATGGTTGGTCTGCAGCCTAGCTCTGGCCTGTATGCTCCTGCCCCAGTTTGGATCTGGGTCCCCTGCCCTGGATAATGGCCCCAGTACACTGACCCCACGCTGGCCCCGGACACTGGCCCCGGTACACTGGCCCCGGTACACTGGCCCCATGCTGTTCTCGGTACACAGGCCCCACGCTGGCCCAGGTACACAGGCCCCACGCTGGCCCTGGAATTAGCACAATTAATAGCGAATTTCCATGGAGGCTACTAGCTAAATATGCTAACAAGCGCAAAGACAGGAAATCCAGCTCATAATGTTATACATGTGTAGGTAAGAGCTACCGAAATGTCATTTTTGGTGACTTTGGACATTTACAAGCGAATGTTAACGAGAGACATTGTGAAAATGAACAAAGTATTGACGCATGCTTGTCTAGAGGAAGAACAGTAGTGGGTCTGAAGCAGCATGTATACACGCTGTGTCTGTGTGGAGTCTGGAGTCGCTAAGGCAACAGGCCTGCCTGCTGTGCTCGGAGAAGAGGGGGGAGGAGCAGACAGGCTGAGAACGAAGAGGAGAAAAAACACAAAGGAAATCAAGATAGCAATGGCAGCTACACAAAAAACTAATCCAAAGGGCTTTGACTTCAACACGGCAGAAAGATGACACAATACGATGCCCTTATACCTTATTAATTCAACCACATAGGGGTTGGGCTGACCGCAGAATTCCATTTTTTTTAACGAAGGAAAATAAGATAAAATCGATTGCTGTGTTTCGTAAACACAGATCTAAAATGGTTCTTATTGTAATTTCTGCTCGGCATTAGACTCATTTTGTGCTTCAGTTGCACTTCTCCACTGGGATGAGAATTCACTAATGGTCTATCAGCAGACAGCGCTCTCTGACTGATGTGTACCGACGTTTCTCTGCTGCTGTTCTCAGGGTAGCCTTTTCTCCGGTAAAATTCAAGATGAACTTTTTAAAGCAAAACATTAGGAAAATGTAGCTGGCTAAATTCTTTCTATAATAAACATCAGAAATATGATGAGCATGCATCGTTCTTGCAAAAATACCTTGCCTTTTCATTGTAAGCTCATTGACGTGTGCGGCTGCCAGCCAGATAGCGTTGCACTGATGAAAATGAAGGTATTTTCTGTTGAATGTGTTGTTCCCTGATCACTCTACTGAAGAACACTGTTGACTTTCAATATAAAACACGAGCCCTGTCAATACACCGCTGGACTCACCTGCTCCCGCTTTCTCCCGTTGTGCCATTTACAAACAAACACATGACCGACTCAACTGTTCTGGGGAACTATGGTAAGCTTCATAATGTAAAATCATGTTACAGGTGAAATGAAGAACGCAAATCTGTTTTTATCTCCTAACGTATTGCAGGTATTTACTTAGAAAGTAGCTACAAATATTGTTATTTTTTGAAAAACGACAAAGAAATCATTTCAACAGTGTGGATGGTATTGAAAAACCATCCCATGGCTATTTCCAAATACACCGGTATACGGTATATACTCTATACCACCCAAGCCTAGTGACAGCCCCCTGGGCTCTGCTCTGGGAGAGGTGGTGACGCCCCCTGGGCTCTGCTCTGGGAGAGGTGGTAACTCCCCCTGGGCTCTGCTCTGGGAGAGGTGGTGACAGCCCCTGGGCTCTGCTCTGGGAGAGGTGGTGACACCCCCTGGGCTCTGCTATGGGAGAGGTGGTGACTCCCCCTGGGCTCTGCTCTGGGAGAGGTGGTGACGCGCCCTGGGCTCTGCTCTGGGAGAGGTGGTGACAGCCAGCGACTCAGACTAATGTCTAGCAGGCTGATAATACACCTCCCAGCTCCTGCACACACTCTCCTCCTATACAGGCTTCCATAGCTGGGAAGTCATGATACTGTATTTAACTATACAGCTGCCAATAGAGAGAAAATCAACAGACTGCTGGAATAGATACAGTCCTCCATCAGGGGCAGAGAGAGTCATGTCTTCCAGTACTGTAGCATCCAACACAATAGGCAGTTTGAGAGTCATGACTTCCAGTACTGTAGCATCCAACACAATAGGCAGTTAGAGAGTCATGACTTCCTTTTATTAGGATCCTGGTTGCAGTTCCTAGGGCTTCCACTAGATGTCAACAGTCTTTAGAAATTGTTCTATGTTTTTCTTTTGAGAAATTAAGTAGTAGTCCTATTCATTGTAAGTGTCACTCCAGGTGGACTCTACTGTTTTGGTGTGCGTTAACTGGAGCGCGCTTCACGTTGTTTTTTTATCTGGTATTAGAAACAGTTTATTCCTTCTTAAATTTGATCGATTATTTACGTTTTAGGGTACCTGAGGTTGGATTAGTTTACAGGTAACTTATTAGATACTTTGTAGGCATGTTGGGCGAGTTGAAACCGGTGTATTTCTGAAACAAACGTGCCAAATAAATTGATATTTTTGGGACATAAAGGACATTATCGAACAAAAATACCATTTGTGATGTTTCTGGGACATTTTGGAGTGCCAACAGAAGATGATCTTCAAAGGTAAGGCATTTATTATATCGTTATTTCTGACTTTTGTGGCGCACCTGCCTGGTTGAAATATGATTTTCATGTGTTTGTAGCAGGGCGCTGTCCTCAGATAATCACATGGTTTGCTTTCGCCTTTTTGAAAGCCGACACAGCGGCTGGATTAACAAGAAGTTAAGCTTTATTTTGATGTATAACACATTTTTAAAGAATGTTAAATATTTGAATTTGGTATTTTGGAATTTCGCGCTCTGCAATTTCACCCGATGTTGGCCAGGTGGGACGCTACCGTAGTTTACATACACTAAGTTGACTGTGCCTTTAAACAGCTTGGAAAATTCCAGCAAATGATGTCATGGCTTTAGAAGCTTCAGATAGGCTAATTGACATAATTTGAGTCAATTGATGGTGTACCTGTGGATGTATTTCAAGGCCTACCTTCAAACTCAGTGCCTCTTTGCTTGACATCATGGGAAAATCAAAAGAAATCAGCCAAGACCTCAGAAAGGAAATTGTAGACCTCCACAAGTCTGGTTCATCCTTGGGAGCAATTTCCAAACGCCTGAAGGTACTACGTTCATCTGTACAAACAATAGTACGAAGTATAAACACCATGAGACCACGCAGCCTTCATACCGCTCAGGAAGGAGACGCGTTCTGTCTCCTAGAGATGAACATACTTTGGTGAGAAAAGTGCAAATCAATCCCAGAACAACAGCAAAGGACCCTGTGAAGATGCTGGAGGAAACAGATACAAAAGTATCGATATCCACAGTAAAACGAGTCCTATATCGACATAACCTGAAAGGCCGCTCAGCAAGGAAGAAGCCACTGCTCCAAAAAAGCCAGACTACGGTTTGCAACTGCACATGGGGACAAAGATCATACCTCTTGGAGAAATGTCCTCTGGTCTGATGAAACAAAAATAGAACTGTTTGGCCATAATGACCATCGTTATGTTTGGAGGAAAAAGGGGGATGCTTGCAACTTGAAGAACACCACCAACCGTGAAGCACGGGGCTGGCAGCATCATGTTGTGAGGGTGCTTTGCTGCAGGAGGGACTGGTGCACTTAAAAAAATAGATGCCATCATGAAGGGAGGAAAATTATGTGGATATATTGAAGCAATATCTCAAGACATCAGTCAGGAAGTTAAAGCTTGGTCGCAAATGGGTCTTTCAAATGGACAATAACCCCAAGCATACTTCCAAAGTTGTGGCAAAATGGCTTAAGGACAACAAAGTCAAGGTATTGGAGTGGCCATCATAAAGCCCTGACCTCAATCCCATAGAAAATTTGTGGGCAGAACTGAAAAAGTGTGTGCGAGCAAGGAGGCCTACAAACCTGACTCAGTTACACCAGCTCTGTCAGGAGGAATAGGCCAAAATTCACCCAAATTACTGTGGGAAGCTTGTGGAAGGCTACCCGAAACGTTTGACCCAAGTTAAACAATTTAAAGGCAATGCTACCAAATACTAATTGAGTGTGTAAACTTCTGACCCACTCGGAATGTGATGAAATAATAATAATAATAATAAAATAATTCTCTACTATTATTCTGACATTTCATATTCTTAAAATAAAAGTAGTGATCCTAACTGACCTAAAACAGGTTTTTTTTTTTACTAAGATTATATATCGGGACTTGTGGAAAAACTGAGTTGAAATGCATTTGGCTAAGGTGTATGTAAACCTCCGACTTCACTGTAAGTGTTACATGTGATGGTCTACACGCACACTAACGTGTTCTAACAATGTGTATGTGACAAATAACATGTGATTTGATTTACAGTCCTGTTATAGTTACTTAGTCTGGTACACGGAGAACAGCACTGCACAGGCCATGTCTTATGATCCACAGAGACGTGTCCATTGGCCCAGCTGAAGCAGCCGTCTCTCCATGTCCTTAATGCAGTGTGTGGCTCTGACCCGCCTGCCGTGCTCAGTCAGGGGAACCAAGAATACACTTCCCACGTAGCGGCTGTGTTCCAATCCATCCTTGTCGATTGGGACACAGACCATTACCTCTCACTCTGTCTTCCCTTCAGACTAATTGAAATGAGATGAATGGACACACTGTTGGATTTGACTGTTGACCAAAGTCATCTTTCTAATAAAAGGACAATCATTTGACCTTTAACTGGGTTGTATTCAAGATCCACTGTTGTTTGAAGTTGGTCGGTGTCAGCATGCCAGTCAGCCAGCCAGCCAGCCAGTCAGTCAGTCAGCCAGCCAAACAGTCAGTCAGCCAGCCAGCCAGTCAGCCAGTCAGTCAGTCAGTCAGTCAGTCAGCCAGCCAAACAGTCAGTCAGTCAGCCAGCCAGCCAGCCAGCCAGTCAGTCAGTCAGTCAGTCAGTCAGCCAGCCAGTCAGTCAGTCAGTCAGTCAGTCAGCCAGCCAAACAGTCAGTCAGTCAGCCAGCCAGCCAGCCAGTCAGTCAGTCAGTCAGTCAGTCAGTCAGTCAGCCAAACAGTCAGCATGCCAGTCAGCCAGCCAGCCAGCCAGCCAGTCAGCCAAACAGTCAGTCAGTCAGCCAGCCAGCCAGCCAGCCAGCCAGCCAGCCAGTCAGCCAGCCAAACAGTCAGTCAGCCAGCCAGTCAGCCAAACAGTCAGCCAGCCAGTCAGTCAAACAGTCGGTCAGCCAGCCAGCCAATCAGTCAGCCAGCCAGTCAGTCAGCCAGCCAAACAGTCAGTCAGCCAGCCAGTCAGTCAGTCAGCCAGTCAGTCAGTCAGTCAGCCAGCCAAACAGTCGGTCAGCCAGTCAGCCAAACAGTCAGTCAGTAAAATGAGTGTGCCACTTACAGATCTCCTCATCCCTCCTGATCCACTCCACACTTTGATCAGGATGACTTAAATGAGCTCAAGGATATGTGCCTAATGGTTGAAGCTATGTGTGTGTGTGCGCTCGCACCAGTGTGTGCATGCGTGTGTGTGTGTGTACGTGTGTGTGTACGTGTGTATGTGTATGTGTATGTGTGTGTGTGTGTGTGTGTGTGTGTGTGTGTGTGTGTGTGTGTGTGTGTGTGTGTGTGTGTGTGTGTGTGTGTGTGTGTGATGGCAGTATGAGTCAGTGTTATGTACACTGGAAGAGCTTAAAAACAGAGAGACAGGCGGAGGTGAGAGATCTGCCTGCTCAGACCATGTTGGTTCAATGTTTGCTATGAGTACCTCTTAGTTGATTTTGTTGGAAATGTTGGGAGTATGTTGATATACTCTCCTAGATAGGTTTGCTTTATCTATCAAACACCTGTCTCAGAGAGAGAGACAGACAGTATGAGTCAGTGTTATGTACACTGGAAGAGCTACGTTGATATACTCTCCTAGATGGGTTTGCTTTATCCGTCTCTTAGGCCCAGTTTGAACACTCTAGAAATGCTGCCTTGTAATTGAATGAATGTTATACATCATTAAGGAGAAGCTGAGCTGGGGCACTAATGGTCTACATCATTAAGGAGAAGCTGATCTGGGGCACTAATGGTCTACATCATTAAGGAGAAGCTGAGCTGGGGCACTAATGGTCTACATCATTAAGGAGAAGCTGAGCTGGGGCACTAATGGTCTACATCATTACATCATTAAGGAGAAGCTGAGAGAAAGCTGAGCTGGGGCACTAATGGTCTACATCATTAAGGAGAAGCTGAGCTGGGGCACTAATGGCATCATTAAGGAGAAGCTGAGCTGGGGCACTAATGGTCTACATCATTAAGGAGAAGCTGAGCTGGGGCACTAATGGTCTACATCATCATTAAGGAGAAGCTGAGCTGGGGCACTAATGGTCTACATCATTAAGGAGAAGCTGAGCTGGGGCACTAATGGTCTACATCATTAAGGAGAAGCTGAGCTGGGGCACTAATGGTCTACATCATTAAGGAGAAGCTGAGCTGGGGCACTAATGGTCTACATCATTAAGGAGAAGCTGAGCTGGGGCACTAATGGTCTACATCATTAAGGAGAAGCTGAGCTGGGGCACTAATGGTCTACATCATTAAGGAGAAGCTGAGCTGGGGCACTAATGGTCTACATCATTAAGGAGAAGCTGAGCTGGGGCACTAATGGTCTACATCATTAAGGAGAAGCTGAGCTGGGGCACTAATGGTCTACATCATTAAGGAGAAGCTGAGCTGGGGCACTAATGGTCTACATCATTAAGGAGAAGCTGAGCTGGGGCACTAATGGTCTACATCATTAAGGAGAAGCTGAGCTGGGGCACTAATGGTCTACATCATTAAGGAGAAGCTGAGCTGGGGCACTAATGGTCTACATCATTAAGGAGAAGCTGAGCTGGGGCACTAATGGTCTACATGGTCTGGATGTAGAATTGAATGATTGATGGGGAACAGGAACCTGTCCTGAGTAACAATCTGTGTTGCTGTGCACAGGAGGAGCACGCAGACAGACAGACAGACCAGACCAGACCAGACCAGACCATTACCCAGACCGACCAGACCATGGACCAGAGACCAGACCACCAGACCAGACCAGACAGACAGACCGACCAGACCAGACCGACCAGACCAGACCAGCACTAATAGTCTACCGACCAGACCAGACAGACCAGACCAGACCAGACCAGACCAGACAGACAGACCAGACCAGACAGTAGTTGAAGGGATACATCCAGGTTATAATTAGCATTGATTATAACCCTAAAGCAATGGAAGCCTTCAATGTCACATCGTCTAAATTGCAGGAACAAAATCCTCAACTCATAGTTACTACCACCACGTCAGATATGATTCTGTATGTCAGCGCCACCGCTGCCAGCAGGGCAGGAGATTAGCAGTTCTTCCTCTGAGCTTCTTCACCTTCTGGCTAAAAGGAAACGTTTCAGTCATGTTTGTAATCAGCCAGTCGGTCTTCCCTTCAGAAGACTGGCGAGACGTGAGGGCATATGAGCCTCAAACTCAGTCCCAGCCCCGGCTTCAGCCCCGGCTTCAGCCCCGGCTTCAGCCCCTGAATAGCTCAAGAGAGAACAGTTGTAAGACAACCAGAAGTAGTTGATTTCATCATTATACCATGACGAGTTGGCATCAGTGTAGCTGAGACACTATTGTTTGTAAGACAAATAGTTTGTGGAGTGAAGGTTTTTCCCTAGAGAGTAATATAATTACTGTAAGGTCTTGTTTAAGACCTGAGCTAGACAGAGACTGAGCTGGACAGAGACTGAGCTGGACAGAGACTGAGCCGCCCAGAGACTGAGCCGCCCAGAGACTGAGCTGGCCAGAGACTGAGCTGGCCAGAGACTGAGCCGGACAGAGACTGAGCCGGACAGAGACTGAGCCGGACAGAGACTGACCGGACAGAGACTGAGCTGGACAGAGACTGAGCTGGACAGAGACTGAGCTGGACAGAGACTGAGCTGGACAGAGACTGAGCTGGCCAGAGACTGAGCCGGCCAGAGACTGAGCCGGCCAGAGACTGAGCCGGCCAGAGACTGAGCCGGCCAGAGACTGAGCCGGCCAGAGACTGAGCCGCCCAGAGACTGAGCCGCCCAGAGACTGAGCCGCCCAGAGACTGAGCCGCCCAGAGACTGAGCCGCCCAGAGACTGTGCTCGCCAGAGACTGTGCTCGCCAGAGACTGAGCTGCCCAGAGACTGAGCTGGACAGAGACTGAGCTGGACAGAGACTGAGCTGCCCAGAGACTGAGCTGGACAGAGACTGAGCTGCCCAGAGACTGAGCTGCCCAGAGACTGAGCTGCCCAGAGACTGAGCTGGCCAGAGACTGAGCCGGCCAGAGACTGAGCTGCCAGAGACTGAGCTGGACAGAGACTGAGCTGGACAGAGACTGAGCTGGACAGAGACTGAGCTGGACAGAGACTGAGCTGCCCAGAGACTGAGCTGCCCAGAGACTGAGCTGGACAGAGACTGAGCTGCCCAGAGACTGAGCTGGCCAGAGACTGAGCTGGACAGAGACTGAGCTGGACAGAGACTGAGCTGGACAGAGACTGAGCTGCCCAGAGACTGAGCTGGACAGAGACTGAGCTGGACAGAGACTGAGCTGGACAGAGACTGAGCTGGACAGAGACTGAGCTGGCCATTCATTCATCCGATTGGACAACATTTCCCTCATGAAAAACAACATGGAACTGTGCAAAACATACTATAAAACTCACTATACATTGCAGCATGATTTATGCAGTAGCTTTTCGGTAACAATGTCCAAGAGGGAGATTTTCAATGGCCTGCCAGTTTGTATGTAACCGCAGTATATTATCAATAAAAGCTTTGATCCAAACTACTGACAGACTAACCTGGTTTGATCTGAAAGCCTTCATTCTCCTTGTTGATCTGTGGTGGGGAAGAACTTGAAACCTCTACTAGAGAACTAGTCATTAGTATTAGATCTCCCCCCCCACTCTCTCCCACCTCCCTCTCGCTGACTGTAATCTGAGTAGTATTAGCCCTCCCATCTCTATCCTGCTGCCTGCAGTCTGCCCCTACGCACTGCAGAACACACACACACACACACACACACACACACACACACACACACACACACACACACACACACACACACACACACACACACACACACACACACACACACACACACACACACACACACACACACACACACACACACACCCTCTCTCTCTCATTTATAGCTGGCCTCCTCCACCTCCTAAGCCTCTCTCCAGCGTCGAGACCTGTACACACAGTGTAGATCCACTATTTAAGTGGAAATACGGTTCATTGGTACCTATTCCCTTTTCTGGAAACTCTACGTGTGTGAAATGAGAATCACAACATCTACTGTTTAGTAGTAGCTAATCTAGATGAACTGAACTGAGATGATGCATGGGGGAGGGGGTGGGGGGTGGGGATTGCTTTCTCTAAAATGGTTTTAGTTACATCCAGTGAAAACTCTATAGAGAATCCTTGTTTGAGCCCAGGGAGAAGCAGTAAGGTCAGGATGAGCCACAGTCATATGTATATCCTGGCCTTCTTTAGACGAGTTGAGTATCTGGAGCATCAGCATTTTGTGGGTTCGATTATAGGCTCAAAGTGGCCCAGAAACAAAGACCTTTCTTCTGAAACTCGTCAGTCTATTCTTGTTCTGAGAAATGATGGCTATTCCATGTGAGAAATTTCAAAGAAACTGAAGATCTCGTACAACGCTGCGTACTACGCACCTTCAGAGAACAGCACAAACTGGCTCTAACCGGAATAGAAAGAGGAGTGGGAGGCCCCGGTGCACGACTGAGCAACAGGACAAGTGCATTAGAGTGTCTAGTTTGAGAAACAGACGCCTCACAAGTCCTCAACTGGCAGCTTCATTAAATAGCACCCGCAAAAAAAAAACAGTCTCAACATCAACAGTGAAGAGGCGACTCCGGGATGCTGGCCGTCTAGGCAGAGTTCCTCTGTCCAGTCTCAACGTCAACAGTGAAGAGGCGACTCCGGGATGCTGGCCGTCTAGGCAGAGTTCCTCTGTCCAGTCTCAACGTCAACAGTGAAGAGGTGACTCCGGGATGCTGGCCGTCTAGGCACAGTTCCTCTGTCCAGTCTCAACGTCAACAGTGAAGAGGCGACTCCAGGATGCTGGCCGTCTAGGCAGAGTTCCTCTGTCCAGTCTCAACGTCAACAGTGAAGAGGTGACTCCGGGATGCTGGCCGTCTAGGCAGAGTTCCTCTGTCCAGTCTCAACGTCAACAGTGAAGAGGCGACTCCGGGATGCTGGCCGTCTAGGCAGAGTTCCTCTGTCCAGTCTCAACGTCAACAGTGAAGAGGTGACTCCGGGATGCTGGCCGTCTAGGCACAGTTCCTCTGTCCAGTCTCAACGTCAACAGTGAAGAGGCGACTCCAGGATGCTGGCCATCTAGGCAGAGTTCCTCTGTCCAGTCTCAACGTCAACAGTGAAGAGGCGACTCCGGGATGCTGGCCGTCTAGGCAGAGTTCCTCTGTCCAGTCTCAACGTCAACAGTGAAGAGGCGACTCCGGGATGCTGGCCGTCTAGGCAGAGTTCCTCTGTCCAGTCTCAACGTCAACAGTGAAGAGGCGACTCCGGGATGCTGGCCGTCTAGGCAGAGTTCCTCTGTCCAGTCTCAACGTCAACAGTGAAGAGGTGACTCCGGGATGCTGGCCGTCTAGGCACAGTTCCTCTGTCCAGTCTCAACGCCCATCAACAGTATTTTTAGAGGCGACTCCAGGATGCTGGCCGTCTAGGCAGAGTTCCTCTGTCCAGTCTCAACGTCAGACTAAAGTGAAGAGGTGACTCCGGGATGCTGGCCGTCTAGGCAGAGTTCCTCTGTCCAGTCTCAACGTCAACAGTGAAGGCGACTCCGGGATGCTGGCCGTCTAGGCAGAGTTCCTCTGTCCAGTCTCAACGTCCACAGTGAAGAGGTGACTCCGGGATGCTGGCCTCCAGGCACAGTTCCTCTGTCCAGTCTCAACGTCAACAGTGAAGGCGACTCCAGGATGCTGGCCATCTAGGCAGAGTTCCTCTGTCCAGTCTCAACGTCAACAGTGAAGAGGTGACTCCGGGATGCTGGCCGTCTTAGGCAGAGTTCCTCTGTCCAGTCTCATCTACGTCAACAGTCTAGGCGACTCCTCGGGATGCTGGCCATCTAGGCAGAGTTCCTCTGTCCAGTCTCAACGTCAACAGTGAAGAGGTGACTCCGGGATGCTGGCCGTCTCCTCCATCAGATGTTCCTCTCCATCTATCAGTCTCCTCGTCCATCAGTGAATGGCGACTCCATCGGGATGCTCCATCTAGGCAGAGTTCCTCTGTCCAGTCTCAACGTCAACAGTGAAGAGGTGACTCCGGGATGCTGGCCGTCTAGGCACAGTTCCTCTGTCCAGTCTCAACGTCAACAGTGATCTATCTAGGTGACTCCAGGATCTATCCGTCTAGGCAGAGTTCCTCTGTCCCAGTCTCAACGTCAACAGTCCATCTAGGCGACTCCGGGATGCTGGCCATCTAGGCAGAGTTCCTCTGTCCAGTCTCTAACGTCAACAGTGAAGAGGTGACTCCAGGATGCTGGCCGTCTAGTTCCTCTGTCCAGTCTCAACGTCAACAGTGAAGAGGTGACTCCGGGATGCTGGTCTTCTAGGCAGAGTTCCTCTGTCCAGCGTCTGTGTTCTTTTGCCCATCTTAATCTTGTATTTTTATTGGCCAGTCTGAGATATGGCTTTTTTCTTTGCAACTCTACCTAGAAGGCCAGCATTCTGGATGTCACCTCTTCACTGTTGACGTTGAGACTAAAATCAATAGTCATTGACAACATTAACAATCTACACTGTATTTCGGATCAATTTGATGTTATTTTAATGGACAATTTTTTTGTTGCTTTTCTTTCAAAAACAAGGACATTTCGAAGTGACCCCAAACTTTTGAACGGTAGTGTACCTCTGAGAGGAGCCCAGGACACCGTTCCAGACTGCCCACAAGAAGAACCCTACTCCTCCTTCCTTAAAACGAGTATCCCTCCTCCATCTATCTATGTCCCTCCTCCTCCTCCATCTATCTATCTATTTCCCTCCTCCATCTATTTCCCCCTTCCATCTATTTCCCTCCTCCATCTATCTATTTCCCTCCTCCTCCATCTATCTATGTCCCTCCTCCTCCATCTATCTATGCCCCTCCTCCTATCTATCTATGTCCCTCCTCCTATCTATCTATGTCCCTCCTCCTATCTATCTATGTCCCTCCTCCTATCTATCTATGTCCCTCCTCCTATCTATCTATGTCCCTCCTCCTATCTATCTATGTCCCTCCTCCTATCTATCTATGTCCCTCCTCCTATCTATCTATGTCCCTCCTCCATCTATCTATGTCCCTCCTCCTCCATCTATCTATGTCCCTCCTCCTCCATCTATCTATTTCCCTCCTCCTCCATCTATCTATGTCCCTCCTCCTCCTCCATCTATCTATGTCCCTCCTCCTCCTCCATCTATCTATGTCCCTCCTCCTCCTCCATCTATCTATGTCCCTCCTCCTCCTCCATCTATCTATGTCCCTCCTCCTCCTCCATCTATCTATTTCCCTCCTCCTCCATCTATCTATGTCCCCCCTCCTCCTATCTATGTCCCTCCTCCTCCTCCTCCTATCTATGTCCCTCCTCCTCCTATCTATGTCCCTCCTCCTCCTATCTATGTCCCTCCTCCTCCTATCTATGTCCCTCCTCCTCCTATCTATGTCCCTCCTCCTCCATCTATCTATTTCCCTCCTCCTCCATCTATCTATGTCCCCCCTCCTCCTATCTATGTCCCTCCTCCTCCTATCTATGTCCCTCCTCCTCCTATCTATGTCCCTCCTCCTCCTATCTATTTCCCTCCTCCTCCTATCTATGTCCCTCCTCCTCCTATCTATGTCCCTCCTCCTCCTCCCTCTATCTATGTCCCCCCTCCTCCTCCATCTATCTATGTCCCTCCTCCTCCTATCTATGTCCCTCCTCCTCCTATCTATGTCCCTCCTCCTCCATCTATCTATGTCCCCCTCCATCCTATCTATGTCCCTCCTCCTCCATCTATCTATGTCCCCCTCCTCCATCTATCTATGTCCCTCCTCCCTCCTCCCTATCTATGTCCCTCCTCCTCCTATCTATGTCCCCCTCTATGTCCCTCCTCCATCTATCTATGTCCCTCCTCCTCCTCCTATCCTATCTATGTCCCCCTCCTCCTATCCATTTCCCTCCATCTATCTATGTTTCCTCCTCCATCTATCTCCTCCTCCATCTTTCCCTCCATCTATCTCCCCTCCATCTATCTATTTCCCTCCCATCTATCTCCTCCTCCATCTATCTATTTCCCTCCTCCTCCTATCTCCTCCATCTATCTATTTCCCTCCTCCTCCTATCTATTTCCCTCCATCTATCTCCTCCTCCATCCCTTTCCCTCCATCTATCTCCTTCATCTATCTATTTCCCTCCATCTATCTCCTTCGTCTATCTATTTCCCTCCTCCTCCTATCTCCTCCATCTATCTATTTCCCTCCTCCTCCTATCTATTTCCCTCCATCTATCTCCTCCTCCATCCCTTTCCCTCCATCTATCTCCTTCATCTATCTATTTCCCTCCTTCTCCTATCTCCTCCATCTATCTATTTCCCTGCTCCTCCTATCTATTTCCCTCCATCCAACTCTTATTCTCGGTCTCTCTTCCACCTCTTCTTCCTCCTGTCATGTCCTGTCCTGCCAATAGCAGTAGAAAGAGGTGTGTTTCTGTTCCTCCCCATAGTGTTGGCAGGAAGTGGAGAACGCCAGACTCAGGAAGTACTGCTGAGAATCAGTGATCTGGCCACAATGCTGAGAGACCAGGACACAAACACAAACACACACACACACACACACACACACACACACACACACACACACACACACACACACACACACACACACACACACACACACACACACACACACACACACACACAGGGGCAGAGAAAAGCTCACTGGGACGATAATTACACACACACTGGACAC